>NC_141087.1:470038-975038 GCF_041138505.1 Cibotium barometz | reverse complement strand
AGGAAGTGCATGATAGATTGGCTCCATACTCTTATCCTAGTCCCTCGTTTTTGGAAGTCTTCTAGTGTATGATTCATGGATGAGCACTGTTTTGCCTAGTATTGCTGAATTTTTTGTTCATAAACCTTGAACACCTACTTTAGCTGATAATAAACAACATGGTTTCAAACTGAATATCCAACAATGGAGTAAAAAGTAGGAGGTGAAGCTGCTTCCCTAAGGGATTCACGAAACATTATAGGATTACATCACATGAGTGTACAATAGGGGGGTCGTAAAAGGGTAAGAAGGTACATATTACAAAGGAAAGTTCCGTATATAGAGGTAAATAAGGGGAATTTTGTGCATGCAGGTGGCATGTCCTTATTGCTACTAGTGAGAATCCTTTAGGGTACTCCCCTAGTAACAAGTAGGATGGTTTGAACCTTTGCTAACATGAAGTTGAAATGCTTAAACCTTTGCCTTTCTACTAAAGTTGACATGGTAAACAGGGTTAGATCTTTGCGTACTTTGTGATCCACATATTATATTGCTACTCGGTGCATCGTAACCAAAAAAGGGCAAGACATGGTATCACGTCTATGAGCTAACACAATAGGCAATATGATGGAGCCTAAGAGCCAATTTACAACACATATCATCATGTCCCTCGTGAAATCCAAATTTTTGTTCGAGTTACAACTATGAAGTAATCACAGTATGATTAAATTGTCACCACACTTTTCTCAAATGTATGAGTGCCCAAGGTGCACACTGCATAGCCCTCACGGGTCATCTAGTCATCATGATCCTCCTCATCCTTGAGTGCTAGAGAATCCAACTGACATGCTACAGGCCCATTGTTAACTGCAAATACCTGCCATGAACTAATGCACAACATTAAATCTAGAGTACTTTAAATGGTGAGACCACGAATACTGCATTGAAGAACACATTACCTTCCTCTTGACCCCAAATACCCCAATTAAGGCTCACCTACTGACAGGAGCTGTTTATACGGCAGACATACCTGAAGTCCAGACAAAAGGTGTACCGTTGATATTGTCAGTCATAAATCTGCGAAAGCCCACTGAGAAAAATATCGTATAAAGGCTTGGCCTGATGGGAAGACATTGCATCATGGAAGTCCAAACTGTTCCCTTTGAAGACTCCATACAAGGTGAATTGTCTAACTGCAAGAATGCCCAAGATACAAGGACATAACCGTTAAAGACATTTTGGGCACTTCCCTCTTCTGAAAAGGGGCTTGTCTCCCTGGATTCCTAGCTGGGTGCTGTAGGGGCCAAAGGGCTACTGGCACTGGAGCTCTGGTTTTAACGCTTACATTATTCAACATCATGACCTCCTACAAGGGTAAAACCAGCATCTAGGTGGGGATGCAGTGGCTACATTCCCCCAACAACACCTAGCAAGGCATGCTGTGCCTACCCTATAAGCCTCTAGCTAGGACTCTCCCCCATTAGTCCATAACGATTTTGTAGTTTATAGTGTTCATATTACTGTCGTAAAGTACTAGAGTGAGTATTTGCATGCAGAGCAGTTCAAGAACAAAGACATACCTACAAGAAGCTCATACTTCTTTTGTATTAGCTATAAAAGAAGGATAATGTATTTCTACCAAGTTTTGCTTGAAGCCACAAGAGGCAAAAAGGATCCCTTGATACTGCTCCTGCTCACTTTCAAAACTGCTGCAAAAGTGCTCCATTCTGTTACTCAAGTTGCATGTGTCCCTTCATGCTAAGTATCACATTATCTGTCGTAAGAAAGCTACGATGGAAAGATAAATCCGAAACCCAAACATTTGCATATGTTTCAATGATTCAAGTACCAGGGTCTTGTTTGAACTGATAAGAGGTGAAAAGGCACAAGACGAAGTAATATTTTAGTGCCCTACATAAACCCTCAGGCCTGATCACCTGCCCCTCTCCTGCTTCTCCTCCCCCAACCCAAAAAAATCCAATAAAAAATATAGATTGTTTGCTTTAATATTTCTCGTGTTGACGTGTAGACTGCACCTTGCAGACGAAGGCAACCACTCTTCTCATCTCTCACTGTTTTCATTGTCCAGAATTTGGATGTGCTGTGACTCAAGTGGTGCCATCGTCTAGCCACTATTATATGAAGCCTTTAAGAGGCAATGATTTATGCGTTTTCCAGAGAAAAGAGGCCCCCATCAACCTGTCAATCATCAACTTGTCAGTTCAATGGAGAGAACTAGAATAAAAGAGGGCCCCATCAACTTGTCACTTCAATGGAGAGAACTAGAATAAAAGTTACATCACCACTCATGTGCAGTATTCAAGAATCACTAAAAGGAATTAAAAGGAATGTAAGTCAGATAAGGGGAGAATGATTTTCGGGCCAAAAGAATGTGGAACAATGGTTAAGAAAAGAAAGAGCTGCTCTCCCAAATGCTCAGGAAGGTCACACGACATCATTCCTTTCCATACACAATGCTGCCCCTACCCCTCTCTTTGAGGAAATGTACACTAACCTTCCAAATGTAGTCCAAAACTACATCAGTAGGATGCTCGTGGGTCAATAGCTCGCTTACATCTAGCATGGTAAGGGTTCACATAACATGTTCTCAACACATGAAGCACTCCATTATCTGTTGCGACTTTGATTAAACGCTGAGAATAATAACGTTATTTTCTTGGTTGTGTGCACAGTGCTCTTGAGGTGCTCATTCTAGCCTTCTGAATGAATTCCTGCAACTTTGACACGCATGAACCACGATACTTGAGGGTGGAAGTAAATACCCCACATATCTTTTCTTTCCTCTATTCAAAATTCCCAGGACTCCTGAGACTGAACAAATAATATGTGCCCTCGAATAGCATTCGTGTTTCTTTTGTGCCCATAACTATGTCTGCTCACTGGGGGACCCCTCTGTTTGTGTCTATCAGGTGCTTCATGTTATCATGTTGATGTCTGCTACATATAAAGGAAGTTTACTTTGCTATTTGACTGCCAATATTGAAGCCTGAAGGTATTGTTAAGGAGTATTAATGCGTAAACAAACTTCATGTGCTGGTCAACAAGAAACATGAATAATGTGAACGTACTTATGCTCTGCTTGAGGTGGCGTCCAGCCTCTTCATCATCCAAGAAGGGCAAGCTCCAAATTTTCTGGCACCTAAAACAAGAAGGAAATCGTGTAATACAAACCACCCGAAAAGCCTTTCGCGAAAAGCCTTTCGAAATGATGAAAAACCCCCTACGTGTGTTTGCTTTTGAAGGTGTGTTTGTTTGTACTATAGTATATGCATAGCACATGATCAATGCTACCAAGTGCCAGATGGTGTCGCTCAACATAATATGTGTGCATTGGATTGCCCACATGGTATTATGAATCTTGACCTCTGTGACCATTAAAAATCCTTGGTCCAAGTTAACATGGTGATTTTCCTCCTTATTACTTTGACGGCGGTTGAATGGCCAACGTGGACTAGAATAGTTCTCTACATGTACTTGGCTGTGATGAGAGCTATTGTCATCTTCTATTATGATGGGTAGCATTTTGTTGTACTATCTTGTTGTTGCCCACTATATTGGAAACGTGAGTGATATTTTGATATACAATATCTATACAAGATTAAGGACAACCCCACCTCCCTCCACATGGGCAAAGGAGGTGGGGCTAATTCAAAATAACCGCTCCTCCTGCAAGCATGAGGAGGAGCCAAATCTCACATCTTCCAATGCAATTTTGAATTTGAATCTAAGAAGATCTCATCTCACATCTTTCAATGAAATCTTTGTATACATGCTTACATACCTATAGATACACACACTTATATATATTATGTATGTATGTGTATCTATAGGTATGTAAGCATGTATATATAAATAGATTTATATGTATGTCGACGCACACACATGTATATTCATGCACACACACACACACAACACACAGACACCAACACAAGATACGTACACACACGCATACAAACACACATACACATACTCGCACGCATGGACACACATGCAATATATAGAGATATGCACACTTGCACACATACTCAAGCTTACACATACACACATAAACATATATATTATGTGCATGTGTAAGAGAGAGAATATACATACACACACACGTATATATATTATGTATGTATGTATATCTATAGGTATATAAGCATGTATATATAAATAGATTTATATGTATATCGACGCACACATGTATGTTCATGCATACACACACACACACACATAACACACAGAGACAAGCACATGATACGTACACACACGCATACAAACACACATACACACACTCGCACACATGGACACACTTTCAACATATAGAGATATGCACACTTGCACACATACTCAAGCTTGCACATACACACATGTGTATACATGCACACAAGCACATAAATACACTCACATACACAAGTACATGTGCACACATTAGTGTATGTGTGTGAGAGTGTATAGGGAAAAGAGTGTGTGTTTGCATTAGTACATGTGCATGTGTGTATATGTGTGTGTGTGTGTGTGTGTGTGTGTGTGTGAGTGGAGAGAGAGAGAGAGAAACACACAGAGAGACAGAGACATAGAAGTCTATGTGTGAGAGTGTGTAGAGGGAAAGAGTGTGTGTTTGCATTAGTACATGTGCATGTGTGTACATGTGTGTGTTTGCATGTGTGTACATGTGCATGTGTGTACATGTGCATGTGTGTACATGTGTGTGTGTGTGTGTAAGAGAGAGAGAGAGAGAGAGAGAGAGAGAGTTTTGACATTTGAGAGTGTGTGCATGTGTATGTGAGAGAAAGAGGGTGTGCATGTGCATGTGTGTGTGTGTGTGTGTGTGTGTGTGTGTGTGTGAGAGAGAGAGAGAGAGAGATTACATGTAAGATGCATTTATTTGAGAGTGAGCACACCTCACCACTCATCCCTACCATTAAAATTTAATCTAAAATTTGATTAATTAAAATTATATATATGTGTGTAAATCTATTTATGTGTGTGTGTGTGTGTGTGTGTGTGTGTGTGTGTGTGTGTGTGAGAGAGAGAGAGAGTTTCTATGTGAGAGAATGTGTGTGTGTGTGCATGAGAGAGAGAGAGAGAGAGAGAGAGAGAGCCTGAGAATTTCTATGTAGGAGATAGTTTGTGTGGGAGGAGTAGTGTGTGTTTTCATTAGTGTATGTGTGTGAGAGTGGATTGTAGCGATAATAATATGATGGTGACACTACCAAGTAATATGGTCTTGCAAAGATTGACTCTTAAAGACTTGGTACATTGGGTATACTCTGAATTGGCTATCACTACGACATATGCTTCATACTTTAGTGAGCGTGCTATTCTTGCTCGAATAAACATTCAAGTGGATATTGTGAATAAGACAGCTTTGGATGCAGTGCCTGGTGAGCCTAAGCAATATTTCAGTGCAGATTCAATTCTTGAAAATGATGAAAACTCATTCTTATATTCCACAGAATTTTTGAACACAATCGACCTTCGGGGCGGATATCCACCTCACTGCTTGGTTTTAAAGTTAGAAGCTCCTGTTATTTTGCTTCGTAACTTGGATCCAAGACGTGGACTCTGTAATGGTACACGGATGATATGTAAGGCCTTTCACTCTAAAGTCTTGGAGATTGAAATCATCACTGGTACTAAAGTTGGTGAAAGAGTATTTCTTCCACGGATTACCTTTATATGCAGCGAGCCCAACTACCATTCACCATGAGGCGAAGACAGTTTTCCGTGCGGCTGGCATTTGGCATGTCAATAAACAAATCACAAGGCCAAACCCTAAATGTCTTAGGGTTGTATTTGGTGACTCCAGTGTTTACTCATGGACAATTGTATGTCGCGTTGTCACGAGCACGGTCTCCTCATGCTATGAAGGTGTTACTTGAGGATAACACTAATGTGGAGTGTTCATTTGATGATTTTCAAAGTTATACACCTACAACAAACAATATTGTTTATAAGGAGATCTTGATGACTTCAGAGTGACAAGTCAGGTTTCTTATTTAAGTTCTGCAATTTGATTAATTTTGTTGTGATTTCTTTTTTTATAAATATTTATCTATGGTAAAAGTACCTATTTTTGTTGTTTATGTTTTGACAGACATGTCTAAGATTACCTTTACATTGGACATGCCTTTGTCGAGGATAGTAGGTGAGTTATTCTCTATATTTGCATAACTTTTCTTGATTACAAAGTATGGAACATGACATTCTATACTGATGTCTATCTGTACAAAGCCACCGCTATGGTCAGCTCCTATTATTACAGGTCACGTAGCAGGGATTATGATTGATGCTTATAGGGATGGGTAAGTATAAGTATAATTGTTAGGCATTGTATAAATATTTTTTGAACCTATATATAAATAATTGTATAACCTATTTGTTATGCTTTGATTTTAGGATATTGCATGACATTGATACGTTTATGGTAAGAGTTGTCGACGAAGGCATCGAGATGTACGGGATCAGTGTTCCTGATGAGGAGTGGGGTGTCTATTTGTTTTGGAGAGAGATGGATAGATGCTTTGCATCATTTGAGGGGTATTCAGTACCCAATGACTGGTTGTTTCTTACATCCATCATGACCATTGGTATTCGTTTATGGGTTTTATACTATAGCTCCTCATGTACCATCCACTCGATGTTCTATTGTGCGAGGTAATTTTGATTATGTTTTTCTATTATAAGATTTTTTTGAGATTTTATGTGTTGTTATGTGTCGTTATATGCAGGTCCTTTTGAGATTTGATTTATCGTTGTTTCGTTTATGCAGGTCCTTTGCATTCATCGATAGTAGAGCATGTGCGGGATGGATCACTGCTTTATAATAGAGAGCATATCATGAGGAGACAAATGAATGATCCTTCTCATAAGAGAAGATTTCAATTTGTTGATTCCTACATTACTGATTGAGAATACGTATTTTGTGATGCATTTTGAGAATATGTAATATTGGTCCTTTTTGCATCTTCGTATGCTACATTACTATGATATTTTTGTTTTCGCTATAAATCTACGAGACATGGATGTTATTTTGAAATATATATATATGAAGTCACTTGAAATAATGTATTGTTTACTTAAAACATGACCTAAATTGGAGAAACTGAGCCTATTTTTTCTGGAACTCTACCTGCCGCCACAGCAACGCGCGGGTCCAATACTAGTTGCTTCAATTTGTTAGCAACAAACATGAGATTGGGGTTTGCCATCACATACAGGTGTTTTTCTAGAAGAGATGTTGACTGTCTTCCTACACACTCTACTTATAATGCGTGTAGTCCAACTCAACCCTAACCCAAGTCAACTCTAACTAATGGTTGCCTTCGTGTGTCGTCTAGTATAAATGAGACTTTAACGCATATATAACACAACGGTTATTCTCCAAACTTAAACTTGAAATCGAGACACAAGGATTTACACAAAACTCAATTTGTATAACAGATTTCAAAATGGTGATAGTTTTAACTAAAATACTAATCCCATCCAGGTGCTGCTAAGCTACCTATGCAATGCACATGCAAATTTAGTATATTTACGATATTCACACTTCCCAATCATCCCAATTTAGATTTGTTTCTAAACAGCAGCAGAAAATATTAAAAACTTGTTTTAAAGGTCTCCACACACATGTATAGATATACACAATATATATATATATATTAGTTTAATTCCTTTTGTTTTTAGTTTAGATTTTTGTATTTTTGATTTTTTAAATTTTTATCATTTGTAATTTTTTTTATTTTTTAGTTTTTTAGTTTTTATTTTTTATTTTTTAAATAACACTATATACTGTATAGTATATACACCAACACCAACACACACACCCACACTCACACTAGCAGTTATATATAAATATATACGTATAACCTTGCTCTACCTCTCTCTAGCTTGCCTGTTTACCGGTGATCGATCTAGGTCCGGCGATGATGGCGGCTTCTTTTCAGGTTGTGTTCAATCAGTCCTCCATCCACAGAGACAGAGTACTAGGTGACACTTGGGGTTGCAATGGACATTGCAAATCTTCTATAAGAAGAAGAAAACTTTTAAAGTCACCAGTTAGAAGCGTCCATCATAAAGCAAAGGAAGATGCTTTTTCCATTCGAGCATGGAGCCCATACGGATAAGGTCTAAGGTCTATGGAGTCTCATCCTCGTGGGGGGAGGCTTCCACGGAGTAACATTGAAGATCTCCTTCACTAAGAGTTCGAACACTGCCCTCTTCGCCTCCCTCCAATTCTATCTCCACCTCCACTATGGTCTATCCTACGGATGTCTTTGCACCAGGCATCACTCTACGAGCATCCTATCTGAGCTCACGTCACTTTGCCATGGTCCTATTGTCTCCAAGGACCTCTACTCGTCTACTTTCTCTTCAATTGCACATGAAGCATTGCTAGCTAATAGCAAAAATGGAATATCTATGCTGGGGATGCAAAGTGTCACAGCTCGCATCACAATCCGTTGATTGAGTAATTTATATAACACACAAGAAGACGAAACTATTAACTGCTCAGGTTTGCTAGTTCTACAATCAATTGTTTTGAAAGATGGGACAGTTGGAATATTTTACTAGTTGTTGCCTCCAAACCACTTAGACACTCAGTTATCGACAATGAATATACACAATGGTTTAGAAAGAAGCTTACTACCCCCTCACAATGATGGTTTAACAAAGCTCACTTCTCACCAGGCAAGCTTGAAACGCTCGAGTCCAAACATAGTTTTAGCTAATGGCTCCAGAGTTAACTATCTTGCTTCACATGATCATAGATTTTTGAATAAAATACTGGCCGATGATTTGCTATGGCCACCCACGGACGACCAAAAGCCAGCGACCATACCCCATAAGAGTCGCGGCACACCATACCACTGTCCAAGAACATTCACCCCAACCAAAAGCATGACAACATAACCAAAGAGACCCCCATATCCAAAGAGACCCCATATCTAACACCTCTCCAATAACACTAGCTACAGTCCCCTCTAGTATCCCTAACCACCCAAATACTCCTCTTCCACATTGATATTTTCTTTTAATATAGCCCATATACACTATCAAACAGACACATACCTAAAAATTAATCACACAAAACTGATATCATACATCCATGCATATGTCTAAAATGACCTATTATGCTGTGCAAAATCCCGAGATTGTCCCAAAATATGTACAAAAATGGCTAAAATTTAAGGGTTGATATTTTTCTCCCCCTCCTAACTGCAAAGTCATCCTCGATGAGTCTGCTACGCCGCATCAACCTTCATGGTTCAATTGCTCCTCGCTCCTCTATTCCATTGCATGTGCTCTACCTGACCGCTCCATTGAGAGGAGCACCAAAGTATTACAACAAAACTACATCATTGTAACATTTATCATAAAAACGTTATAGCATGTAGTGCATTATATGATACATTCATTAGTAATCTGAATGTGACTAATTAGGACCTCTTAGACCTACCTAGAAATCACACAATAAACATCTCTAAATAATCGGTCAAGTTTACTAACCCCAAACCTTTAACTCCATTATCAATAGCTAGTAGGTTATACAATATAGATTATAGATTAACCTAATAGCTCAGCTTTACTAAGTCTAAATTATAGAGCTTTTTGCAATTTAGCACTACTTAGATTATTTATATTTAAGAGCTCTAGAGGGACTACATTCCACCTAATCCCATAGAAACCTAAGCCTCGAGTAAGTTACTGCCTTGCTATCATAGCCGTTCATGAGATTCATTACAATGGTCTACTTGCCTTTATCTATTTATATCCTTGCATGTATTTTTCGATACTTTTTTTTAGGTCAAAAGAAATAAATAAACAGAGGCAGTATGACTCTATTTGTTTTTTCCTCAGGCTCGGGATAAGGATAATACACACTACCCAACTGCTATAAATAGGTTCTTCATAATCAAGGGAGTAGAGTCCCTCAAGAGATAGAAAACACCTCACAACCAGTATTAACCAGTCTTGATAGATCTGTTAACCAGTCTTGGGAGATCTATCATCTAAACCTCGTTCAACCTTGTAACTAGGTTAATATATAACCGACATTAGCCCCTTTCCAGCTAGTGATCACTAAAGATTTTAAGTTTTTGGTTACTAAATCCAACCAATAAATAGGAAATGACAACAGTGTCAACACTTTTACCTTGACCTATCTAGGAGACCTTATTAGCCACATTCTCAAAAATAATTCTCATGCATGCTTAAACTTAAAACACTTAAGCATTGGAATGATGGCTACAAACAACAATCCTTTGAAAATTAGATGCTTTAGAGGAACTCGTTCTGTATTATCAGCTAAGCTATACTTCTTCTTGACCTGCATACAACACAACTACCCTTCTCGACTATTTACCATGCTTAGGTAGCTTTAGAAATGTGTAAGAAAGGCGAGGTTGTAAATTTTGTGCAGTATTTACTAAAGGTGGATAGAATATTATAATTATAGCAATATACAGGCTACTAAAACAAAACTCTATACTTGTGTGGCTGTGCAAAAGTAGTGAAGCCCCAACCAAAGGATCAACAGCTTGATTAGCTAGGTAACCCTTATTCTTTTCAATTGAGTTGATGATTCTTAGGTTACAAAACTATTACCAGCCTAGAAAACAAAACGACAGAGACAACATAAGTCTAGTATTGATGGAGAAGAGTGTAAATCAACGTCCTATCCTAGGGTCAATTGAGGAAGAAATACATGACTATTTGTTAGATACTAGTTCTAGCATGGCTTCTGAGAGGACATGCATGGACAGGGGCTAGTGAATGGCCTGCAGCAAGTGCACAGGCAGGACTGAAGGATTGGGGTGGAAGGTCGGCTGATGGGTAATTCCTGGAGAGTGGGAGGATGGGAGCAAGTAGATGGTAGACAGGGATGATGTCGTGTCACGTTGCGTCCCCAAGATATGAAAAATAATAAAGCTCTTCTTTTTGGAAAAGAGGACAAAGCTTTTTGGAAAAAATCTTGGATAAGGATAAAGCCTAAAATAATATTTATGGCGCTTTATTTTGAGAAAAAGATGCATAAAAAACAGTGAAGGACATGTTTTACTAAAACCAAATTTTTAGGGGGAAAAAATACAAAAGCACGGTGAGTTTTTTGATAGTTAGCTTTATGAATTTTAGTTAAATAAAGCAGCTTTTGCTTTAATTTTTGTAAAAAGCAAGACCTATATAAGAAAGTTATAAGAGAACATGTAGAGATCATTGAAAGAAGGGCATATGCATAGAGAGTTCTGTGTCCAAATACTCTCTTGTGTATGCTTCTATCTTATAAGAAGTATTTCTCTTCTCTATTGTCGAGTACTTTGCAATCATCTATTCCGAGTAGGTAAGTAATTTATTGTTCAATTTGTTTGCACCACATCTCTCTCTCTCGAAGTAGAAGAGACGAAAAAGAAAGCCGACTTCCTATGACTACCACGGATCCCTACCTTCCCAAGAGTGTTCCACCATCGGTGAGTGCACTTTGGGAAACAAAATTATCCGGTGAGTGTCAAGTTTTCGATGTTTCAATGTTCTTTTACTGTTAAATCTTGTGTTTATTTTGTTATCTCTCTCTTCACAAGAGATCGGGTGCCCATCCGATATCTCTTCCATATCAAACAACGTGCATCCTGACAACTTTGGTGAACCCAATGCAAAATCCGTCGGAATAAGAGTGGAGATCGATGACGAATTCAAAAGAGATGGCGACGTAACAGATGATGTAATAATTTGTTGCTTTTTCTCAACAACAACAAACGAGCCAACAACAACATAACTTGGAGGAGAGGATTTGAAAAGCCACACAGACAGTGACAGATCAACTAGGACGCTTTAAAGAATGGGACATCTCCAAATTTTGTAAAGTTTATAGATCATTTTATTGAGGATAATGGAATTAGAGCTCAAGATGAAGTTACAACAAGTTGGGCTTAACAAGAGACTGGAAAAATGTTAGGGAAGCCGTTAATTTGCTTTGTGAAATGATAAAAAAATGGCAAACTGGAAAAATGTTAGGGAAGCCATTAATTTGCTTTGTAAAATGATAAAAAATGGTAGAGACAAGTTATTTGGAGGAGGTATTGCAGATTCAAGTGATGAAGAAGCACCTAAGAAGCTAACCGAGAAACTAAGTGGAAAATTTACAAAGCTTGGAGAACTTGTCCTTGAACATCTTGTAAAGGGTATACAAGAATTGAACATGAACTTCAAAATTGTCATGTTTGATGATAAAAGTTCAAAATCAAGAGCAAAACAACTAAAAAATGGTAGAGACAAGTTATTTGGAGGAGGTATTGCAGATTCAAGTGATGAAGAAGCACCTAAGAAGCTAACCGAGAAACTAAGTGGAAAATTTACAAAGCTTGGAGAACTTGTCCTTGAACATCTTGTAAAGGGTATACAAGAATTGAACATGAACTTCAAAATTGTCACGTTTGATGATAAAAGTTCAAAATCAAGAGCAAAACAACGATTTTAAAAAGAAGGGTGTATATGGTGTGATAGTGCTGATCATATGTGAAGGAAATGTGATGAATTTGGAGAAGCCCTGAAGAAGAACCTAGTTTTCTAGAAAGAAGGCAAGATTCATTGTAGAGAATTTGGTTTACCTTTACACACAAATTTTGGGAAAGGAGGCATGAAGAAACTTTTGGAGGAAATAATGGCTGGTGTGTCCTTTGCTGAAGTTTCTACTTATGGGGTTCAAGTATGTGCTAAGGAAGTTGTAGGAACTAGGACTATTTGGCCATTTTCCATGAAGAATGCAGAGAAAGGGAAGTTTACTCATAAGGATTTGTGCAAAGTGGGTAATTGTATCTGGAAAAAAAGGGGATGGTAGGATCCTATTGATTCTCTCTCAATATGTGCATGAAGCGATTGTGGAAGAAAAGCGAAAACAAGAAGATGAAAATCCAAGTTCTTCAAAGAGGATAACAAGATCAAGCAACAAGAAAGAAGAGGAACTAAACCAAAAATCAGCTCCAACAATGCCTAAAGTAACTATGGAGGATACTCAAAAGGAGACGAAACAAGGTAAAACCAAAGGTCCTACTTTTCAGTTAAAATCTGACATTGAACTAGCTATAGATGTGAAGAAGGTGCTTGAGTAAAGGATTCTTAATAGCAAGGTGGATTTCACTTTGGGTGAGATTTTGGGCATAGCCAAGCAAGAATTTCACAAGGAGATCATTGATATCATCAAGAGGAAGCGCCAAATACCAGTGCTGCATGAAGCAAACAATGAACCGACAAAGATTCAGGTAATACGAATAATTGAAGCAATTGTAGATGAGTGTGAAGGAGAATATGAAGACAAAGGAGCACAGAATGTGGTGTATTGCAATCAGTTTTCAAGGAGGGAGAAACATGTACATTTTAGTGACAAAGAAGAGCCAGAGAAAATTTCCAAAAGCCACTTCTCAAGAACTCATTGGGTCAGAGCTATGACTGAAACCCTTGTGAAGGTGGAAGATATCAATGAACCAATAATTGCACTTATTGACCATGGATCGGAGATTAATCTTATGACAAAATCTTTTTACTCAAAGGGACTGTGGCCTATAGATACAGATCATGGATGACAAATACAAGCTGCTAATTCTTTACCAGGGGAACTTTCTGGAGCTTGCCCAATCAAAGTGACAATTGGTGATGTATGTAATGAACAACACATCTTTGTTCAAGAGTACTCTTCTTATCCACTTATCATGAGACAACCTTACATCACGACAATGTAAGGTTCTTGATGATGGCTCAGCTTATGCAAGGATTCGAAGTAGAGATAGAAAGAAATCTGTTCAATTCTTAATTGTGTGTATCGACCACATTCAAAACAGGGATAGCCTTTGTGATCATCCACTACCAAGGGTCAACAAGAAATTCAAATGAACACTTCGAAGTTTTTTGATGGTAAAAGCAACTTCAACATTGACGGAACAAAACCTTTGGATTTTGAAAGGTATAAAGAATATCCTCCAAAAGATTTTACTCCTTTGGAAGTTGAGACATCCATAGATTACTCTCCTCTTACAGAGACATGCTATCCATATATAAATTCCACTGATGAAGAAGGAGTCCTACTAAAAATTGAGCAAAAACCTCTGAGCAAGCCAAAAAGGGAGCAAGATTCTACAAAGTCTTTTAGTTATTTCTTGTTGGTGGTGCCTAAGTACTTGTCTAGGTAGAGAGTCATGTGGTTTCAATATATTGGAAATTAGCTTTCTTTCCTTGTTATGGTGAAAGACAATCCTTGTAACCACTATGGAAGCCTTGGAAGGTAAGTTACTTACTCTCCGAGTGTGAGGAATATTCTATGCAACAATACTCTCCATAAAACCTACTCTTCAATGTCCTTATAAGGTAGCCAAGGCTTGTTGGATACTGTCGTTCTTTTCTCCACATATGCTTAACATAAACTTAAACACAGACACACACCATCTCTCTCTATATTTTGTGTTTAGATATTCTTTCCCGCATGGATGGCTACACTCTAATGAAAAGAAAAAAGGAATATCTCTCTCTCTCTCTCTCTCTCTCTCTCTCTCTCTCTCTCTCTCTCTCTCTCTCTCTCTCTCTTGACACAAACACACTCTCTCTATCAATCACACTCACCATATATATATATGTGTGTGTGTGTCTCTCTCTCTCTCTCTCTCTCTCTCATATACACACACAAAATGTTGGGTGTAGACATCCACACCCGTGTAGATGGATACACCCTAGGCAAGAAAAGAAGGTAGTTAAAATATTTGGCTACTCCCTAAGCTAAAGGAGAAGGTAGTTAAAACAATACACTAAGAACTATGTTTCATTTGATTAAGTTTGAACGTAGACTTCATGCTCAAAGTATAGTTATCAAACAAGGAAAACACTTATGAGACACTTATGAGTTCATAAGTATAGTTATCAAACAAGGAAAACACTTATGAGGAGTTGATGCTCAAACACTTATGAGGAGTTGATGCTCAAACACTTATGAGGAGTTGATGCTCAAACTATATTTATTTAATAAGAAAAACACTTATGGCGTGATGCTTTGAGGTTCCATTTTAGAAATTTTTACAAAAACTTGACTGTAGCCATCCGCACCGGCAAGCACGGATGGCTACAGGTAAGTTTTTGGGTCTTTGTCCCTCCCTCCCTTTTCTTGTCTGTAGCCATCTGCGCCGGCGTGGATGGCTAAAGGCAGCAGAGAGAGAGAGAGAGAGAGAGAGAGAGAGAGAGAGAGAGAGAGAAATTTTTACAAAAACTTGACTGTAGCCATCCGCACCGGCACGGATGGCTACAGGTAAGTTTTTGGGTCTTTGTCCCTCCCTCCCTTTTCTTGTCTGTAGCCATCTGCGCCGGCGTGGATGGCTAAAGGCAGCACAGAGAGAGAGAGAGAGAGAGAGAGAGAGAGACTGACTAAGGAGTGCTAACATGGAAAATTCTTGTGGCTTATATGGCTCTATTTTTATGTTTCCCATTGGGCTCATGTATACTGTACAATGTGGACGACTGCCTGCTCCGAATGGAACTAGCTAGTCCCTCCAACAATTGGTTGAATGAAGCTGCATGCTGATCCTAGCATCTGTTGATGATTCTGCACCTTGCAACCTTTGCCCACCTCTTTCGCTCTCTCTCCTGTGAGAGAGAGCTAAAGCTACTGCTGATGATGATGATGATGAGAGGGCTGAAGCTACTGATGATGATGATGATGACCATAATGAGAGAAGTGATGGTGTGATGATGAGAGGGTGGATGGTGATGATGATGATGACGACGAGAGGGTTGATGGTGCTGTGATGATGATGGATGATGATGACGACAATGAGAGGGCTGATGCTTATGAATGACAATGATGATGCACTAAGAGTTAAGTCAAGTTCAAGATGATAATGATAATGAAAGGGTTGCTGCCAATGATGATGATGATGAGAGGACCGCCACCAAGATTTCTTCTACGTGTCCAAGACCTCCCTCCTGAAGTCGTGTCCTTCTCTTTGCCCACCTCTTTCGTTCTCTCCTTTTCTAAAGCCATGGTGTTTGGCCTCAAATCCAAGACCCTTTGGAATGGCATCATTGCCTTTGTGTAGTAGGCTCCCTCCCCACACAAAGCCTTCTTTGTGGTTGCCTCTCGCCCCCACTGTCTTCTCACTTTTGTGGGTCTTCTTTTCCCACATTAATGCCACGTCTCATGAAGTGGCTGATATGTCCTTGTTTGAGTGTGAATAGGGTTTCAGATGTCGTGGGTGCGTGTAATATATATATATATATATATATATATATATATATATATATATATATATATATATATATATATATTATGTATAGGATTTCACTATGTATAATTGTATTACAACTCAAGTTAACATTTGTCTTATATTTAGTGTGTGTGTGTGTGTGTGTGTGTGTGTGTGTGTGTGTGTCTAAGTTTATGTAAAGCATATGTGAAGGAAAGAATGACAATATCCAGCAATTTTTGGCTACCTTATAAGGATGTTGGTGGAGAGTAGGTTTTATGGAGAGGATTGGTGCATAGAATATTTCTCATACTTGAGTAAGTAACTTATCTTCCAAGGCTTCCATAGTGGTGACAAGGACTGTCTTTCACCATAATGAGGAAAGAAAGCTAATTTCCAATATATTGAAACCACATGAGTCTCTACCTAGACAAGCACTTAGGCACCACCAGCAAGAAATAACTAAAAGACTTTGTAGAATCTTGCTCGCTTTTTGGCTTGCTCGGAGGTTTTTGCTCGATTTTTAGTAGGACTCATGAAGAAGCATTGGATATGTCCAAAACCTTTAATTTCAGACCTATAAAGCGATGATGATGAATTGAATACAACGGCTAAATCAATTCCAATATGGGAAGTATACAGGGCCTATCATTAGCAACGGCTTCATGTAAAACAAAATCCAAAGCCTCTACGCTTGGAAGAAAAAAAGAAACCACGCCTCATACAAAATCAAGCACGTGTGATTTTTTAGATTGATAACAATTTTGATCTTCTTGACAAATAGGATTTCCAAAGCGTACCATTATAAAGCGAGACTATGAGGGTACAGAGAAGGGAAAGCTCTCGCCAATCTTTGATGGCCGAGAGTTTTTTTCTTCAGGATTTGTGGGATTGAATTTAGAAGGTTCAGTATCCTACAAGAAATTTAAAGATCTACGCAAGTGCAAAAAACAATATGTGAGTATTATTCAAAGTGACTTACACAGGGATGTGAAGTACTTGAATCTGATGAAGTTATTTCAGGAATCTTTGAAGAGGTTTCTTTTATAAAATACCATGACTGAACTAGAAGCTATTATTCAAATAAGGCCGCAAAATGGAATTGATGTGAGTATTATTCAAAAAGTGACTTACACAGGGATGTGAAGTACTTGAATCTGATGAAGTTATTTCAGGAATCTTTGAAGAAGTTTCTTTTATAAAATACCATGACTGAACTGGAAGCCGCAAAATGGAATTGATGTGAGTATTATTCAAAAAGTGACTTACACAGGGATGTGAAGTACTTGAATCTGATGAAGTTATTTCAGGAATCTTTGAAGAGGTTTATTATATAAATACCATGACTGAACTGGAAGCTGTTATTCAAACAAGGCCGCAACGTGGAATTGATGTTGTAAAAGAACATTCTATTGATATGTATGATGTGCTTAGCAATATGAAGAAGGATTTGGAAGATGCAATTGAAGCACAGGTAGATACAAGGTACAAGATTGTGGGGCAACAAGGAAAGTAAAACCTGTGGTTGCACCTCTTCCAAAAGAAAGTGATCAAATTATGGAAAAGTCTTCAAAAGGGCAAAGTCTTAGGGATCCGACAAAGATTGGGCATAAGTTTACAGATGATACATTGGATGAATTGGAGATTGGGGAAGGATTTCTTATAGATATAGAGATCAAGTATTTCCGAGAGATGATATCAAAACACAAAAAGGCTTCTGCTTTTCAACCTAGCGAGATTGGATGTGTAGATCCAAAGGTTGTGATTCCGATGGTGATTTTTACAGTGCCGCACTTGCCTTGAAACTTGAGAGACCGATTCTAATTCCTAAGGTACATTGGTCAAAGCTGATTGAGTTACTAAATGAGAAGATTTGGATGGGGATCCTAGAGCCATCTTGTGCTCCCTATTCAACTTGGTGGTTTACACTGCCTAAAAAGAATGGATCCTTGAGATTCATTTAGGATTTGCAACCAGTCAATAAGATGACGATAAAAAACATGGGTACACGTCCAATGGTAGATGAGTTTGCAAAGGCTTTTGCTGGTAGATCAATCTAATCCATGGGAGATTGGTACTCCGGATGAAAAAGATGAGTCTTTAGATGAGAGGGGGTACAGAAAGTTTGTTGCAAACCACATTGTTGACTGTGAGGCTATCCTATCCAAGCTGGAGGAAGTGCACTTAACTCTTTCAGGGCAAAAATCTACTTTTGGAGTACGAGAGGTCTTGATTGTAGGTCATACGTTTAATCCTGAAGGGCGGAGGCCGAGTCCACCAGCCAAGATAGAAGCTATCCAAAAGATGGAGACATGTATCTCTACTAAAGTTGTTCACATATTTCTAGGTGCTTGTGTGTTCTATTTGATATGGTTGCCACACTTTGCTCATGTGGCTAAGTCATTATATCAATTGCTTTGAAACAAGCAAAGATTTGTGTGGATAGAGAAGAATACAAAAGCTATCAACAAGTTGAAGAAGACGATGGTCAGTGCACCTACACTAAGGAAGATTGACTACAAGTGTGGTAGACTTGTGATTGTGATAGTAGACACTAGTCCTTCAGGGATTGGTTGGGCTATTGGACAAGATGATGAAGAACGAAACAGATATGCAGCTAGATTTGGGGCAAGTGTTGAGTGGTTGCTAGAGAGATTATCCACAAGTTAAATGAGAGTTATGGGGTGTTGTTACAATCTTAATAAAGAGCGATAAAGAATAGTTGATTAGAGCAGAGGTCATTGTGGAGATAGATTGTTTACCATTGTTGCGGATGATCACTAGATAGATGTTCTACACCAGATATAGCAATGCTACGATGGATAGCTTATATCAAGTCTCTTAACCCAAAGTTTCGTCACATAGTAGGAAGAGATAACCCACTTGCATATATGTTGTCTCAGGCTCGATATGATGATGAAAAATAGATAATTTCTACAGAAGATTATGTGGGTTTGAATTTCTACAAGTCTTCACACAAGTCAACACAGACAATGGACCAATTGTTCATTTATTTGCAATATTCTCAAAGGAAGAGTATGATGGAGAGTGGCTTCTTATTGGATGCTATCTGAGTACATTGAGTGAGCCACATCAGTGGAGTGACCAAGAGTACAGATGTATAAGGAAGAAAGCTTATGGCTACTTTCTTAAAGATGGGCATTTATGGAAGCATCCAAAGCAAAGAAGAGGAGTTCCACAAAGGGTTGTGTGTGATATGGAAACTCAGTAGAAGATTATCAAGAGTTCCATGAGAGTTTATGGGTAGGACATAGAGGAGTCTGGGCAACATTTATCAAAATAAAAGAGAGATATTGGTGGAGAGAGATGTATAAGGATGTGTCATAGTTTGTAGAGAGTTGCTCCACATGTCTGTTATATTCCAGTGTACAACATCGAGATGGTCTACACCCAACTTATCCATTGGTGATGCACTATAAGTGGGTTGTGGGACTTGGTAAATATGCCTGTGGGACTTTGGTTGATGAGTTACATTGTGTTAGAGCAAGAGAAGATTTATCCAACCAGGTTGAGAGAAGAGCACTAAGAAACAAGACAACTAGTACAATATACAAGTTGAGGATGTGATTTGCACATATGGATGTGTTGGAAAGATCACAGCAGACACAGGAGAATAAGGTGCAGATGAGGTAAGAGAGTTCTTTGGTCATATAGGGGTGAAATTAGCCCTTACTGTAGCCTATAATCCTGAGGGCAATGAGAAAAGTGAAAGGGATCATCCTCCGATTGTGAAAGCTTTGGCTAAGGCATGTGATGGTCGTATAGGTGACTGGCTTAGATTGTTACCTGTTACCTTATGCTTTATGGGTAGATCATACTACACACAGCCCAGTGATAGGATATATACCAGCAGAGTTGATGTTTGGGCAAAAATCAATCATACCAACAGAGGAGACAGTGTTATCTTGGAGCAGTCTATCTTGGGAAACAGAGGTACAGAGGGAGGATTTGCTAGCACTGAGGATTCAACAGTTAGAGAGACGCAGTGAAGATATAGAGATTGCAAAGAACAGATTACAAGAAGCCAGATTGAAGAACAAAGAAGCATTTGACAAGAAGCACAGGTTGAGCAGTCTCACAGAGGGAGATTGGTGGGTGTTGGTCTATGATAGCTGTTAGATATCCGTAACGCCGCTACGGGCGTTACCGCAAGAGGGGACGGCCTCTGGCTCACCACCCAGCCATAGAGGAAGAATGAGGATTGCCCCTCATCCCCCAGGCTATATAGTGTGTGGCCTGCCGTCCACACTAGCCTAGCCTCCGCATGGGCGTCCTCTCCCACTGAAGCCCGGACATGGCCATCCGGTCTGCCGTCAGTCACAGGCATAGGCATTACAGCCTACGTGACATTACCCCCGGCTTAAGAAGAGTTTTCGTCCTCGAAAACAAACTGGGGAAACCTTTTGGAAATTGCAATACGGCGTTCCCAGGTTGCCACATCCTCATCCCTATCTGTCCATTTAACAAGTACCTCCTGGTACACTTTATGTCGAGTTTGTCTGTCACGATACTCTAGAATCTTTTCAGGTTCATGTGGTATCTTTGGTGGCTCTATCAAGTCCACCAAAATCTCTGGAGAAACTGCGTTGTCTAACCCGTGAACTGATTTCTTCAGTTTACTGACATGGAAGACAGGATGGACTTGAGAACTCTCCGGTAACTCAAGTTTATATGCTACGTCCCCAATCTTCTTAAGGATTTTAAAAGGACCACAATATCTCGGAGAAAGTTTATCACTTTTCCGTTTTCATGGTTTCTGACTGCGCAGGAACCTTGAGGAATACAAAGTCACCTTCTGCAAAGGTCACCTTTCTTCGTCCTTTATCCGCATAAGTTTTAGCGTGATCCTGAGCGCTACGAATGCTCTCTCGTGTAGCTCTGAGCATATCATTCATATCTTCGAGGAAATCCTTGACAGATTGAATCTTCTCCTTTTCTAGGCCTACAACTATCGGAGATCTCGGTTGGAATCCATACATTAACATGAATGGTGTAAATCCAGTCGTCGCTGAGTGTTTGGAGCTGTTATAGGTAAACTCCAATAAGGGCAAGTACTCTTCCCAATTAGATTACTTCTTACTAACATAAGAACGCAACATATCCTCTAGAATTTGGTTAACTCTTTCGGTTTGACCATCAGACTCCGAATGATCTGACGTACTCATACTCAGAGTAGTATCCAACTTTTTGAAGATTTCCCTTCAAAAATGACAGTTGAAGTTTCTATCTCTATCCGACACTATATCTGCGGGCAGGCCACAGTTTTCTTCGTGGCAATAAACTTTGCCATTTTAGTTAACCTGTCCACTACCACCCACACCGAGTCATTCCCTCGACTCGTCTTGTGTAAACCGGTAATGAAATCCATGGAAATGCTTTCCCATTTCCCTTGAGGAATCTCCAGCGGAGTAGTCCTCCAACCTTAAGACGTTCATGTTTATTGACCTGGCACTTACTGCATTTCAGCACATAAGTCTAGACGTCCTTAAACAAACTAGGCCAATAAAACTGTCTTTTTACTAGTGCATAGGTCTTCTGAATCCCAGGATGACCTGCACTTGGACTATCATGACTTTCTTTAAGAATTTGGGCCCGAAAGTCACCAATACTTGGTACACATACTCTACCCTTGTAAAGTAAGTACCCGTTCGTCAATGGAGTAATTAGCATATTTCTCCCACGTGTCTGGTCGAGCTCGACCGCCGCTACGGGCAATCCGACGTGCCTTCGTCCTCGAGAACAAACTGGGGAAGTCATTGGTAAGCAAATGTCTAGTAGTACTCATGCAAGCCGTGATTTGGTATTTCAACCAAAACCCCAAGGCAAATTTCATGCCTTGATTTTGCATCATGTCATTAGCACCGAAGCTAATGTACTGGAGAGCACTCTAGTAGCACAAGTTCTTAGACTATGCTACTAGATATTTGTAGACTACGCTACCATGTTGCATCACCAACTTGTTAAAACTTCTCCTTGGAAAGCTCTACGGCCATAGGAGAAATAAACTAGAGCCAATCTAATCATGCATCACAAGGATTAGTTCCAAAGTAGAGAGATACTTTCTCTCTTAGAGTAACATCTTTGCACAAGCATATGCTCTAGAATCTTGTTGAGTTTCTAACTACCATCAATCTACGGATGGTTAAACTCCACTCTAACTCAGAGTAAATGTAACTTTTGAAAATTTCCCTTCAAATATAACAATCAAACTTCCTATCTCTTATGCCATACTATATCTACGGGCAGACCATATAGTATGTGGAGATGTTTGATAAAGATTCTTGCACCACTACAGGTGTCTGGAGTTACATCCAATCACTTACAACTCTTTGTTGCTATTACCAGACACATCCCTTCAAGTATTGTCTCGACTCACACAACTATTCGAGTTTATGTGATATTTGAGGATATCCCTCAAGAAAGGTTTTTGTCCTCAAAAACTCTACTCTCAAGCGGACTACGTGCTAGTGTCATAGGTCCAAGAACAAATCTAGACCGTGTTTAATATCATATGTTATATTCTTGAGTTCCTTCCAAGAAACTTTTAAACATCTTGCAACGAAGATGTGATATAGTGTCTATGCACATATGGTGGTACTATTGATAAACTGCTTTGCAACCGATCAGTGGTTTCACACTTGTACCAAAGTGCTTCATTGTTGCATATTATTACCCTTCATAAGTGGTTACACACTTATGAATCATTTGGGTGAGTTGTACCATCTATCAAGAAAAATTCCAAACTACTAATAACCACATTATCAATCCACAGATAATGACTGAGCTTGCTGCGAAGCCATAGGTTGCTAGATAATTGATGGTAATTACACAAGCCCAATGCCTTAGTACATCATACATTCAATATAAATGCAAACATCACAGTACTTCGTGATGATAAACTTAGAAATATCATCCTATCCATGCTGTTTGGTGTTGGTATGAAGTATAACTATGAGAACATTATTTGCTGCCTCCTCATTATAGCGGCAAAGCTACCTACCCATCACAGGTGGCAATCTCTACCAAGCTATAACCAGCAAATAAACGAGTACTCTTGTAAGAACTTCATAACCATATCTCACACCAAACTCATAATCACTACGGATTAAATGCCAGGGCTTGCAAAATTGAATGTTATCTGATAGGTAGAGGGGATCATCAAACTCCGGATGACCTCGACAACTCACTAGGACTAGTGATGTGTAACTTTTAAGTTACTCCACTCTCCTTGCTTATTCCATACCATCGAACAAATCGGTCCCTCGATTTGAGCGTCAACATATTTATGAGTACCTCGATACTCATGGATTGTGGTTCGGTAATTTAAAATGTTGATCTAGAGTATCTTTCACTCGAAGATCTTAATTTTATTAGCAACTATGTATTAGTAGTGAGTAACTACGTACCCACTATCATCACACTAGTAGCTCCATACTAGTCTGTGAGTAACTCCGTACCCAATGGCGTACCTCCCCCGAGTGGGAGTACCATATACAACCATCTATAACAAGATGCTTAAGTCACTTGCTGCTAAGAAGTGACTACACAAATTGACCCCTTTATTGCACATTGCAGTATAATTTTTGGTATTACAACACGAATGTTTGGACGTCCTTATCATAGAGGTCAACTTAAAAACTAGTGCATAGGTCTTGTGGAGTCTCAGCTGACCTAATTACACCACTGGTGACTTCTTACAAAAAATGTGGCGCCGAAGTCACCACCTATGTACTTTAACTCTGTAAAGTACATGGTCTTCATCTATCATCTATGGAAAGTTGTAAAACATTCCTGCGATGGATTTTTATCACCCTAAAATTATTGTGCACTATTTTAGTGTGAAGAGCGCTTTTTTCCTGGGTACCATGGTTCACCCCAAGCTCATCTGTTGCTAAATTCTCCGATTTAACAAAAGATATGTCTGCCTCCGAACACTTCAGTTCAGCCCCAGACTTTGAGTTTACTTCTTAACACTCCGGTTAAGTCAAAACTCACCAGATACAGTAGGATTTACCACTAAGCTCTCCGGCTTAGCCTCCTATCCTAACTTAGCCCGAGTTTATGTACACTTCATATGTCGGATCCGATACTAACAACAACCAGGCTCGTCTCGAGTGAGATACTACTCACTATTGCCATGTAAAACCTTATTAAATCCTAGAAATGCTCCACTCATTCCCAAGGGGTCATACGACTTATAGGGTTTATACGCACATGAACTTTGTAAGCAAAATAGCCTGTCATGCAATATTACAATTGCTTATGTAGGAAAGTAATATATTTCCCAAATTCATATGGTAGCAACTAAAATGTGCTCACAATCGCACACTTATGTTGAACATAGGCAAGACTACGCTTGCAAAATGCTATAGGGCGTCCACTAACGCCATTGCCGGTCCTCTTAGCCCAAGTAAAACACACCGCGGTTTTAGATTTACACTATAGCCAAACTACGTGACTTTGATGGTCAATACTAAGTCTATGCTCAACTTAAATTTAGTCTCTCTGAACCAAATGTGTGATCACCACATGTGCTACCCTCGAGGCGCTACGGCCATAGAAGTGTTCACTAGGCACAACGGCCATAGAACGCCTCTCTCAAAGGACTCGGCACTACGGCCGTGGGATTTGTCTCTCTCTTAGCATGCGGCGCTACGGCCATGTGCGGTGGGTCTCTTTCGTGAAAAACGGGCACTACGGCCACACGGCACGACCACCGTGTGGGTTTGTTTCGTGGGGTGTACCGTTGTTTTGTGTGTTTTTTTTTTAAATAACGGGCCAAGCCGGCCCTCGCCGCTTGGGCGTGGCCGCCCGCCCACCCGTGGGGAGCCTGGCCACTACCGTTTGGCATGGCCGCCCGCTGGGCTGGCCGCCTATGGGCTGCTGGCCTGGCCGCCTATGGTCGCCCGCTGGCATGGCCGCCTATGGGCTGGCCGCTTGGGCCGGCCTGGCTGGCCGGGTAAGGCCTGGCCGCCGCAGGCTTTTCGCCCCCCCTCAAACGAGGGTCACGAGCCAGCTCTTCGCCCCCCTCATACAATGCTTGATCCAGCTCTTCGCCCCCCTCCTCTGCACAACACAGGCCAGCGGTCTTCTCCAGCCGTTCTTTTCACGCAGCTCTTCGTTCACACAAACGACGACCACATTTTCAATGCAAGCCTCCTCAGATGTTGAAATTTGAGCTAAATGATGAGCTATGGTGGATCAAACACTAGAATCAACATAATTAACAAAGTGATTAGTAAGTGATTAAGATGTAATTAGTGAATAATTAGCACATAGATTAATGTAGGCATGGATACTCAAAAACCAGCAAATTCTCATTAGGGCTATGCCTCAATTTATAGTGTTTACATCAAGCATCAAATCCCCTTGATTTCTCCATGATTCACTCCCTGAATATCTCCACCTCTTGCCTGATTCTCTCCACCTCTTCTCTTTTCCCTGAATATCTCCACACTCCTAAATTTCCTCATGCTACACATTATTCTCTCCCAGTAGATTCTCCTAACCTTTTCACAGGTTCTTTCACAATTACATCTCCTCTTTTACAGCCTCTATCCAAGAGCTTGTTCCCACACACACCCTTTTCACTTGTATATTTCAACACCTCCCCTCAAGTGAATAATCCTAACACACCTGGACCCTGTATCAAGTTTCCCTCTTACTTGATAGCCCGCGACCAGTGCCTCAAGTCCCTAAACTCCATAGTCCTTGACACTCTCTCTCTCTATGTGTCCAAGGCTACTATAAGTGCCCGCGACCTTGACTAAAGTGCTCACACATACATCTACCACTTGGCCTATATCATCGGTGGCTCAGAGGTGGTTTTACTTTGTTGGGGCAGGTTACATTGGGTTGTGGGGTCTCTCTCTCTCTCTCTCTCTCAGAAAAGATGATCCGACTCCACTTCTCTTGGAGCCTCCATGAAGTTTGCCGATGTCGTTCCTTCTTCACTGGGTTTGCTGTAGCAGTCTCTCGCCATGTGTCCTGGCTTTCCACATTTGTGGCAAGTGAAGGTCCTCCCTCCTACTCTGCCTCTTCCTCGTCCTCGTCCTCGAGAGAATCCTCCTCGAGTGAAGAATGCTTTTTCCTCTCCTGCTGTTGAGTCGAGCTCTTTCTTCTCTTTGCCTCTGCTCTCTTGCTCTAGTAGAGCTGCTTCTATCTCATGTATCTTCAGTTCAGGTACATTCTTTAGTGTTGCTACAATGTTTTCATAATCTCCTTTGTCCACACTCTTCAAAAGTACAGCTAATGCTTCATCATCTTCTACCTTTTTGCCAATAGCTGCCAGCTGTTGCTTAATGCTTTTATATTTGTTCAAGTGTGTGATTAAAGGTTTACTTTTCTTCATGTCCAATTTGTAAAATTGCATTAATAGATTTATCTTGAAATTTTTTGCTTGTGTACCAAATAATTTATTGAGTTCATCCCATGCATCTTTTGCCCACTGTATCCCTGTGATATGATGAATGATCTCATCATTTAAACTGAGTGCAATAAGCCCCAATGTTTTTTCATTCCTACTCTTCCACTCATTTTGCCCTCTCTCTGGGCATTCATCTCTCCCTTCAACTAATCCCCACAGATTTTTCCTCATCAGCAAATACATGGTTTTTGTTTGCCATGTATAAAACTGTTCTCCATTAAATTTGGCTATTTCCTGTGCTGAATTCATGGTGATGTGAAGGGGGTCTTACCTCTTGATCCAAATTCAAGATTCAAGGGCAGTGTCTACCCTTTTACAACTCAATCTGGTGTTTAATAGATAATTACAACAATTTTATCAGCATAAAATCACCAGAAATTACATTAAATTGAGAGTAACCAATTTGTACGGGATGGTTGGAGTATCAAACCAACTCCGATTTGCAATCTGAAGCTTTAGGGATCTGTATCAGATACCTAATGGTTAATTTGAACCCTCAATTGTACCAAAGTACAGTGATTAGCACTAATTAATCACTGATTAGCAAATTAATGCTCTGGTTTGTGTGCAGAAAACAGAGTATGCGGGGAGCTCAGATCTGGTGCCTTCCACTTCAAATGAGCTCAAATGCTTTCAAAGGCATCAATAGCAATGAGTCTAGTAGAGGATTAAGCCAAGAAACACAAGATTTGACCAAATAATGAAAGCTTAATCTCTGTTTTACCAAAGTCACCTGCAGATTTGATGAAGAGCTTGGATCTCTTTGTAGACTTGATGAAATTAATTTCTATCTTCACCAGCTTGTAGAGCATGCTTGAAAACCCCCGGGGCTAAGAGGAATTAGCTCAATTTGATTTGATGAGCTCAAGATCTGCAGAATACTCAGAAAAATCAGCGCTGAAGAAAACGGCGATTTCTCCTCAACGCTTTCGCGTTTTGCTGCGCCGTTTGATGAGCTTGTAGCTAGGGCTGTTCACTAGCTTGTGTTAGAAGGGCATAGCCTAATGTTGACTGTGCATGGAGAATGGAGTCCTCCACTGGCTGGGGGTGAAGGGGAAGAGTGAAAACTCACTAAAAACTGATTTTTTTTGCTAATTACTTACTAATCTTGATTAATTCACTAATGGGCTCATAAATCTGGTTGATTCTAGGCATGGCTCTGATACCATGTTGAAATTTGAGCTAAATGATGAGCTATGGTGGATCAAACACTAGAATCAACATAATTAATAAAGTGATTAGTAAGTGATTAAGACGTAATTAGTGAATAATTAGCACATAGATTAATGTAGGCATGGATACTCAAAAACCAGTAAATTCTCATTAGGGCTATGCCTCAATTTATAGTGTTTACATCAAGCATCAAATCCCCTTGATTTCTCCATGATTCACTCCCTGAATATCTCCACCTCTTGCCTGATTCTCTCCACCTCTTCTCTTTTCCCTGAATATCTCCCAGAATATCTCCACACTCCTAAATTCCCTCATGCTACCCATTATTCTCTCCCAGTAGATTCTCCTAACCTTTTCACAGGTTCTTTCACAATTACATCTCCTCTTTTACAGCCTCTATCCAAGAGCTTGTTCCCACACACACCCTTTTCACTTGTATATTTCAACATCAGACGGCGCTTAGGGTGCTCTTGCCCCACCTCAAACGGCGTAATGCTTACGTTGCTTATACAGGTCGTGGGACTGGTGTCGCCTCCCCACACACAAGTTCAACGAAACGCTTTTCGTTCCAGACAAGCTTCAACGACTTCTTTCGCAGACAAGCTTCATTATCAAACAAAATTTATTTCGCATAAAGCTTCAACGCTTCAAATCAAGTCAGTCTCTGATGTAAATGTATACCTTGTATGTGACATGCCTCGTGATGTCTGGGCTGTACTATACTGAAATGAGACGGACAACGTCAAGAGAGCATGATCTACTGCTATGCCCACTGGTTTGGCCCCCACTGTGAAATCCTAAATGCAAGGGATGAAACTCAGCTGAGCCATAACATAATCCACTGTACTCGCACCATGCCTATGTGGAATGCATGTGAAACCCGCTGATCCAGGAAATCTTTGTAGACCATTAAGAATGGCCAGACCATGTGTAGTAGTTATCTCTGTGAGGTATCTCCCATACTCTATCTGCTCTCTGTCATGTGAACACCTCTCTAGCCCCAACTCACACACATCCAGCTCTCTAAGCATCTCCTCTGAGAGGTGTCATAAAAGATTGTCTGCTGAGAGTTGCCCGTTCGGGCATTGAAGTCCCCTAGAAGAATGATGTCACCATCTCTAGAGAATTCCCATATGTCATCATCTAGTATAGAGAAAGGCGACTGTCCTTTGGGTGTAGCATAGACTGACATACTGGGGGGAAAGTAGCATATGGCAATGTGCAGAAATCGGCACGTGTCTGCTCTCAGCCTCACCCACATGTACCTCGCCTGATCATCTCGTCACACCATATGAAGCAGTGGCTGTAACTCTCCTTGAAAAGCACTGCTACTCCTCCTGAACCTCTACTCCCATGCTCAGATCTCGTGATTGTCTTGTGAGCTGTCTCCCATCTATAACCCGTCTCATGTGGCATTGATTGTCCAAGGGCTTGGTGTTGGCTCTTGCAAGGAAGAAGCTTACCACCATGAGCATTCTCTCTACAATACTTGATCCTCTCTCCATAGCTAACAGACTTGTACTCCTAAATGAGCCTTCTCTCTCCAAACCCACAATAGTAGCCATGGCTTGCAAGGAAGAAGCTTACCAGGAGCATTCTCTCTACAATACTTGTTGGTCCTTTCTCCAAACCCACAGTAGTAGCCATGACTTGCATGGAAGAACCTTTTCATGATGTATTCTCTCTCTATATTGCTTAGCAGCCATAGCTTGCACTAAAGAAGCTTCCCATAATGCATTGTCTCCTTTGCATTTCCTTCTCACCATTGCCAACCATCCATGAGATGTTAGAGCTCCCATGTTGGTGCATAGGATGCCTATTAGGTCTAGTTCTAAACACAAGTCTTGAATGCACTTAAAGGCAGTTTCTACTAAATTGAAGCAAAGAAGACCAAAGTCATTGTCTTCTGAGGATGAGAAGAGCATTTATCATGTCAAGTGTGCAAATATGTCAAACTTGTACATGTATTTGGGATGACATACATATGCATACAACAAGAGGTAACTCCATGATCTAGGAAGTGCATGATAGATTGGCTCCATACTCTTATCCTAGTCCGTCGTTTTTGGAAGTCTTCTGAGGATGAGAAGAGCATTTATCATGTCAAGTGTGCAAATATGTCAAACTTGTACATGTATTTGGGATGACATACATATGCATACAACAAGAGGTAACTCCATGATCTAGGAAGTGCATGATAGATTGGCTCCATACTCTTATCCTAGTCCCTCGTTTTTGGAAGTCTTCTAGTGTATGATTCATGGATGAGCACTGTTTTGCCTAGTATTGCTGAATTTTTTGTTCATAAGCTGATAATAAACAACATGGTTTCAAACTAAATATCCAACAATGGAGTAAAAAGTAGGAGGTGAAGCTGCTTCCCTAAGGGATTCACGAAACATTATAGGATTACATCACATGAGTGTACAATAGGGGGGTCGTAAAAGGGTAAGAAGGTACATATTACAAAGGAAAGTTCCGTATATAGAGGTAAATAAGGGGAATTTTGTGCATGCAGGTGGCATGTCCTTATTGCTACTAGTGAGAATCCTTTAGGGTACTCCCCTAGTAACAAGTAGGATCATGGTTTGAACCTTTGCTAACATGAAGTTGAAATGCTTAAACCTTTGCCTTTCTACTAAAGTTGACATGGTAAACAGGGTTAGATCTTTGCGTACTTTGTGATCCACATATTATATTGCTACTCGGTGCATCGTAACCAAAAAAGGGCAAGACATGGTATCACGTCTATGAGCTAACACAATAGGCAAAATGATGGAGCCTAAGAGCCAATTTACAACACATATCATCATGTCCCTCGTGAAATCCAAATTTTTGTTCGAGTTACAACTATGAAGTAATCACAGTATGATTAAATTGTCACCACACTTTTCTCAAATGTATGAGTGCCCAAGGTGCACACTGCATAGCCCTCACGGGTCATCTAGTCATCATGATCCTCCTCATCCTTGAGTGCTAGAGAATCCAACTGACATGCTACAGGCCCATTGTTAACTGCAAATACCTGCCATGAACTAATGCACAACATTAAATCTAGAGTACTTTAAATGGTGAGACCACGAATACTGCATTGAAGAACACATTACCTTTTTTTTTTTAAAGTTGGGCGTTAGGAAGCGGGCTTAGTACCCATGGGACCCCCCTTATCCCACAAAGCAGGGGCAAGCTTCAAGGGTGAGGCATCAATCAGGGTAGCCAGCAGGGTTCGAACCCATGACCTAGGTTTTGACAACGAAGCACCTTAACAACTGAGCTACAGCCCGATGATAGAACACATTACCTTCCTCTTGACCCCAAATACCCCAATTAAGGCTCACCTACTGACAGGAGCTGTTTATACGGCAGACATACCTGAAGTCCAGACAAAAGGTGTACCGTTGATATTGTCAGAGTCATAAATCTGCGAAAGCCCACTGAGAAAAATATCGTATAAAGGCTTGGCCTGATGGGAAGACATTGCATCATGGAAGTCCAAACTGTTCCCTTTGAAGACTCCATACAAGGTGAATTGTCTAACTGCAAGAATGCCCAAGATACAAGGACATAACCGTTAAAGACATTTTGGGCACTTCCCTCTTCTGAAAAGGGGCTTGTCTCCCTGGATTCCTAGCTGGCTGCTGTAGGGGCCAAAGGGCTACTGGCACTGGAGCTCTGGTTTTAACGCTTACATTATTCAACATCATGACCTCCTACAAGGGTAAAACCAGCATCTAGGTGGGGATGCAGTGGCTACATTCCCCCAACAACACCTAGCAAGGCATGCTGTGCCTACCCTATAAGCCTCTAGCTAGGACTCTCCCCCATTAGTCCATAACGATTTTGTAGTTTATAGTGTTCATATTACTGTAGGAATGCATCGTAAAGTACTAGAGTGAGTATTTGCATGCAGAGCAGTTCAAGAACAAAGACATACCTACAAGAAGCTCATACTTCTTTTGTATTAGCTATAAAAGAAGGATAATGTATTTCTACCAAGTTCCGCTTGAAGCCACAAGAGGCAAAAAGGATCCCTTGATACTGCTCCTGCTCACTTTCAAAACTGCTGCAAAAGTGCTCCATTCTGTTACTCAAGTTGCATGTGTCCCTTCATGCTAAGTATCACATTATCTGTCGTAAGAAAGCTACGATGGAAAGATAAATCCGAAACCCAAACATTTGCATATGTTTCAATGATTCAAGTACCAGGGTCTTGTTTGAACTGATAAGAGGTGAAAAGGCACAAGATGAAGTAATATTAAATAGTGCCCTACATAAACCCTCAGGCCTGATCACCTGCCCCTCTCCTGCTTCTCCTCCCCCAACCCAAAAAAATCCAATAAAAAATATAGATTGTTTGCTTTAATATTTCTCGTGTTGACGTGTAGACTGCACCTTGCAGACGAAGGCAACCACTCTTCTCATCTCTCACTGTTTTCATTGTCCAGAATTTGGATGTGCTGTGACTCAAGTGGTGCCATCGTCTAGCCACTATTATATGAAGCCTTTAAGAGGCAATGATTTATGCGTTTTCCAGAGAAAAGAGGCCCCCATCAACCTGTCACTCATCAACTTGTCAGTTCAATGGAGAGAACTAGAATAAAAGAGGGCCCCATCAACTTGTCACTTCAATGGAGAGAACTAGAATAAAAGTTACATCACCACTCATGTGCAGTATTCAAGAATCACTAAAAGGAATTAAAAGGAATGTAAGTCAGATAAGGGGAGAATGATTTTCGGGCCAAAAGAATGTGGAATGTTCAATGGTTAAGAAAAGAAAGAGCTGCTCTCCCAAATGCTCAGGAAGGTCACACGACATCATTCCTTTCCATACACAATGCTGCCCCTACCCCTCTCTTTGAGGAAATGTACACTGACCTTCCAAATGTAGTCCGAAACTACATCAGTAGGATGCTCGTGGGTCAATAGCTCGCTTACATCTAGCATGGTAAGGGTTCACATAACATGTTCTCAACACATGAAGCACTCCATTATCTGTTGCGACTTTGATTAAACGCTGAGAATAATAACGTTATTTTCTTGGTTGTGTGCACAGTGCTCTTGAGGTGCTCATTCTAGCCTTCTGAATGAATTCCTGCAACTTTGACACGCATGAACCACGATACTTGAGGGTGGAAGTAAATACCCCACATATCTTTTCTTTCCTCTATTCAAAATTCCCAGGACTCCTGAGACTGAACAAATAATATGTGCCCTCGAATAGCATTCGTGTTTCTTTTGTGCCCATAACTATGTCTGCTCACTGGGGGACCCCTCTGTTCGTGTCTATCAGGTGCTTCATGTTATCATGTTGATGTCTGCTACATATAAAGGAAGTTTACTTTGCTATTTGACTGCCAATATTGAAGGTATTGTTAAGGAGTATTAATGCGTAAACAAACTTCATGTGCTGGTCAACAAGAAACATGAATAATGTGAACGTACTTATGCTCTGCTTGAGGTGGCGTCATCATCCAAGAAGGGCAAGCTCCAAATTTTCTGGCACCTAAAACAAGAAGGAAATCGTGTAATACAAACCACCCGAAAAGCCTTTATTTCGTGTGTTTGCTTTTGAAGGTGTGTTTGTTTGTGCTATAGTATATGCATAGCACATGATCAATGCTACCAAGTGCCAGATGATGTCGCTCAACATAATATGTGAGTGATATTTTGATATACAATATCTATACAGGATTAAGGACAACCCCACCTCCCTCCACATGGGCAAAGGAGGTGGGGCTAATTCAAAATAACCGCTCCTCCTGCAAGCATGAGGAGGAGCCAAATCTCACATCTTCCAATGCAATTTTGAATTTGAATCTAAGAAGATCTCATCTCACATCTTTCAATGAAATCTTTGTATACATGCTTACATACCTACAGATACACACACTTATATATATTATGTATGTATGTGTATCTATAGGTATGTAAGCATGTATATATAAATAGATTTATATGTATGTCGACGCACACACATGTATATTCATGCACACACACACACAACACACAGACACCAACACAAGATACGTACACACATGCATACAAACACACATACACATACTCGCACGCATGGACACACATGCAATATATAGAGATATGCACACTTGCACACATACTCAAGCTTACACATACACACATAAACATATATATTATGTGCATGTGTAAGAGAGAGAATATACATACACACACACGTATATATATTATGTATGTATGTATATCTATAGGTATATAAGCATGTATATATAAATAGATTTATATGTATATCGACGCACACATGTATGTTCATGCATACACACACACACACACATAACACACAGAGACAAGCACATGATACGTACACACACGCATACAAACACACATACACACACTCGCACACATGGACACACTTTCAACATATAGAGATATGCACACTTGCACACATACTCAAGCTTGCACATACACACATGTGTATACATGCACACAAGCACATAAATACACTCACATACACAAGTACATGTGCACACATTAGTGTATGTGTGTGAGAGTGTATAGGGGAAAGAGTGTGTGTTTGCATTAGTACATGTGCATGTGTGTATATGTGTGTGTGTGTGTGTGTGTGTGTGTGTGTGTGAGTGGAGAGAGAGAGAGAGAGAGAGAGAAACACACAGAGAGACAGAGACATAGAAGTCTATGTGTGAGAGTGTGTAGAGGGAAAGAGTGTGTGTTTGCATTAGTACATGTGCATGTGTGTACATGTGTGTGTTTGCATGTGTGTACATGTGCATGTGTGTACATGTGTGTGTGTGTGTGTAAGAGAGAGAGAGAGAGAGAGAGAGAGAGAGAGAGTTTTGACATTTGAGAGTGTGTGCATGTGTATGTGAGAGAAAGAGGGTGTGCATGTGCATGTGTGTGTGTGTGTGTGTGTGTGTGTGTGTGTGAGAGAGAGAGAGAGAGAGATTACATGTAAGATGCATTTATTTGAGAGTGAGCACACCTCACCACTCATCCCTACCATTAAAATTTAATCTAAAATTTGATTAATTAAAATTATATATATGTGTGTAAATCTATTTATGTGTGTGTGTGTGTGTGTGTGTGTGTGTGTGAGAGAGAGAGAGAGAGAGAGAGAGTTTCTATGTGAGAGAATGTGTGTGTGTGTGCATGAGAGAGAGAGAGAGAGAGAGAGAGAGAGCCTGAGAATTTCTATGTAGGAGATAGTTTGTGTGGGAGGAGTAGTGTGTGTTTTCATTAGTGTATGTGTGTGAGAGTGGATTGTAGCGATAATAATATGATGGTGACACTACCAAGTAATATGGTCTTGCAAAGATCGACTCTTAAAGACTTGGTACATTGGGTATACTCTGAATTGGCTATCACTACGACATATGCTTCATACTTTAGTGAGCGTGCTATTCTTGCTCGAATAAACATTCAAGTGGATATTGTGAATAAGACAGCTTTGGATGCAGTGCCTGGTGAGCCTAAGCAATATTTCAGTGCAGATTCAATTCTTGAAAATGATGAAAACTCATTCTTATATTCCACAGAATTTTTGAACACAATCGACCTTCGGGGCGGATATCCACCTCACTGCTTGGTTTTAAAGTTAGAAGCTCCTGTTATTTTGCTTCGTAACTTGGATCCAAGACGTGGACTCTGTAATGGTACACGGATGATATGTAAGGCCTTTCACTCTAAAGTCTTGGAGATTGAAATCATCACTGGTACTAAAGTTGGTGAAAGAGTATTTCTTCCACGGATTACCTTTATATGCAGCGAGCCCAACTACCATTCACCATGAGGCGGAGACAGTTTTCCGTGCGGCTGGCATTTGGCATGTCAATAAACAAATCACAAGGCCAAACCCTAAATGTCTTAGGGTTGTATTTGGTGACTCCAGTGTTTACTCATGGACAATTGTATGTCGCGTTGTCACGAGCACGGTCTCCTCATGCTATGAAGGTGTTACTTGAGGATAACACTAATGTGGAGTGTTCATTTGATGATTTTCAAAGTTATACACCTACAACAAACAATATTGTTTATAAGGAGATCTTGATGACTTCAGAGTGACAAGTCAGGTTTCTTATTTAAGTTCTGCAATTTGATTAATTTTGTTGTGATTTCTTTTTTTATAAATATTTATCTATGGTAAAAGTACCTATTTTTGTTGTTTATGTTTTGACAGACATGTCTAAGATTACCTTTACATTGGACATGCCTTTGTCGAGGATAGTAGGTGAGTTATTCTCTATATTTGCATAACTTTTCTTGATTACAAAGTATGGAACATGACATTCTATACTGATGTCTATCTGTACAAAGCCACCGCTATGGTCAGCTCCTATTATTACAGGTCACGTAGCAGGGATTATGATTGATGCTTATAGGGATGGGTAAGTATAAGTATAATTGTTAGGCATTGTATAAATATTTTTTGAACCTATATATAAATAATTGTATAACCTATTTGTTATGCTTTGATTTTAGGATATTGCATGACATTGATACGTTTATGGTAAGAGTTGTCGACGAAGGCATCGAGATGTACGGGATCAGTGTTCCTGATGAGGAGTGGGGTGTCTATTTGTTTTGGAGAGAGATGGATAGATGCTTTGCATCATTTGAGGGGTATTCAGTACCCAATGACTGGTTGTTTCTTACATCCATCATGACCATTGGTATTCGTTTATGGGTTTTATACTATAGCTCCTCATGTACCATCCACTCGATGTTCTATTGTGCGAGGTAATTTTGATTATGTTTTTCTATTATAAGATTTTTTTGAGATTTTATGTGTCGTTATGTGTCGTTATATGCAGGTCCTTTTGAGATTTGATTTATCGTTGTTTCGTTTATGCAGGTCCTTTGCATTCATCGATAGTAGAGCATGTGCGGGATGGATCACTGCTTTATAATAGAGAGCATATCATGAGGAGACAAATGAATGATCCTTCTCATAAGAGAAGATTTCAATTTGTTGATTCCTACATTACTGATTGAGAATACGTATTTTGTGATGCATTTTGAGAATATGTAATATTGGTCCTTTTTGCATCTTCGTATGCTACATTACTATGATATTTTTGTTTTCGCTATAAATCTACGAGACATGGATGTTATTTTGAAATATATATATATGAAGTCACTTGAAATAATGTATTGTTTACTTAAAACATGACCTAAATTGGAGAAACTGAGCCTATTTTTTCTGGAACTCTACCTGCCGCCACAGCAACGCGGGGGTCCAATACTAGTTGCTTCAATTTGTTAGCAACAAACATGAGATTGGGGTTTGCCATCACATACAGGTGTTTTTCTAGAAGAGATGTTGACTGTCTTCCTACACACTCTACTTATAATGCGTGTAGTCCAACTCAACCCTAACCCAAGTCAACTCTAACTAATGGTTGCCTTCGTGTGTCGTCTAGTATAAATGAGACTTTAACGCATATATAACACAACGGTTATTCTCCAGACTTAAACTTGAAATCGAGACACAAGGATTTACACAAAACTCAATTTGTATAACAGATTTCAAAATGGTGATAGTTTTAACTAAAATACTAATCCCATCCAAGTGCTGCTAAGCTACCTATGCAATGCACATGCAAATTTAGTATATTTACGATATTCACACTTCCCAATCATCCCAATTTAGATTTGTTTCTAAACAGCAGCAGAAAATATTAAAAACTTGTTTTAAAGGTCTCCACACACATGTATAGATATACACAATATATATATATATATTAGTTTAATTCCTTTTGTTTTTAGTTTAGATTTTTGTATTTTTGATTTTTTAAATTTTTATCATTTGTAATTTTTTTTATTTTTTAGTTTTTTAGTTTTTATTTTTTATTTTTTAAATAACACTATATACTGTATAGTATATACACCAACACCAACACACACACCCACACTCACACTAGCAGTTATATATAAATATATACGTATAACCTTGCTCTACCTCTCTCTAGCTTGCCTGTTTACCGGTGATCGATCTAGGTCCGGCGATGATGGCGGCTTCTTTTCAGGTTGTGTTCAATCAGTCCTCCATCCACAGAGACAGAGTACTAGGTGACACTTGGGGTTGCAATGGACATTGCAAATCTTCTATAAGAAGAAGAAAACTTTTAAAGTCACCAGTTAGAAGCGTCCATCATAAAGCAAAGGAAGATGCTTTTTCCATTCGAGCATGGAGCCCATACGGATAAGGTCTAAGGTCTATGGAGTCTCATCCTCGTGGGGGGAGGCTTCCACGGAGTAACATTGAAGATCTCCTTCACTAAGAGTTCGAACACTGCCCTCTTCGCCTCCCTCCAATTCTATCTCCACCTCCACTATGGTCTATCCTATGGATGTCTTTGCACCAGGCATCACTCTACGAGCATCCTATCTGAGCTCACGTCACTTTGCCATGGTCCTATTGTCTCCAAGGACCTCTACTCGTCTACTTTCTCTTCAATTGCACATGAAGCATTGCTAGCTAATAGCAAAAATGGAATATCTATGCTGGGGATGCAAAGTGTCACAGCTCGCATCACAATCCGTTGATTGAGTAATTTATATAACACACAAGAAGACGAAACTATTAACTGCTCAGGTTTGCTAGTTCTACAATCAATTGTTTTGAAAGATGGGACAGTTGGAATATTTTACTAGTTGTTGCCTCCAAACCACTTAGACACTCAGTTATCGACAATGAATATACACAATGGTTTAGAAAGAAGCTTACTACCCCCTCACAATGATGGTTTAACAAAGCTCACTTCTCACCCGGCAAGCTTGAAACGCTCGAGTCCAAACATAGTTTTAGCTAATGGCTCCAGAGTTAACTATCTTGCTTCACATGATCATAGATTTTTGAATAAAATACTGGCCGATGATTTGCTATGGCCACCCACGGACGACCAAAAGCCAGCGACCATACCCCATAAGAGTCGCGGCACACCATACCACTGTCCAAGAACATTCACCCCAACCAAAAGCATGACAACATAACCAAAGAGACCCCCATATCCAAAGAGACCCCATATCTAACACCTCTCCAATAACACTAGCTACAGTCCCCTCTAGTATCCCTAACCACCCAAATACTCCTCTTCCACATTGATATTTTCTTTTAATATAGCCCATATACACTATCAAACAGACACATACCTAAAAATTAATCACACAAAACTGATATCATACATCCATGCATATGTCTAAAATGACCTATTATGCTGTGCAAAATCCCGAGATTGTCCCAAAATATGTACAAAAATGGCTAAAATTTAAGGGTTGATATTTTTCTCCCCCTCCTAACTGCAAAGTCATCCTCGATGAGTCTGCTACGCCGCATCAACCTTCATGGTTCAATTGCTCCTCGCTCCTCTATTCCATTGCATGTGCTCTACCTGACCGCTCCATTGAGAGGAGCACCAAAGTATTACAACAAAACTACATCATTGTAACATTTATCATAAAAACGTTATAGCATGTAGTGCATTATATGATACATTCATTAGTAATCTGAATGTGACTAATTAGGACCTCTTAGACCTACCTAGAACTCACACAATAAACATCTCTAAATAATCGGTCAAGTTTACTAACCCCAAACCTTTAACTCCATTATCAATAGCTAGTAGGTTATACAATATAGATTATAGATTAACCTAATAGCTCAGCTTTACTAAGTCTAAATTATAGAGCTTTTTGCAATTTAGCACTACTTAGATTATTTATATTTAAGAGCTCTAGAGGGACTACATTCCACCTAATCCCATAGAAACCTAAGCCTCGAGTAAGTTACTGCCTTGCTATCATAGCCGTTCATGAGATTCATTACAATGGTCTACTTGCCTTTATCTATTTATATCCTTGCATGTATTTTTCGATACTTTTTTTTAGGTCAAAAGAAATAAATAAACAGAGGCAGTATGACTCTATTTGTTTTTTCCTCAGGCTCGGGATAAGGATAATACACACTACCCAGCTGCTATAAATAGGTTCTTCATAATCAAGGGAGTAGAGTCCCTCAAGAGATAGAAAACACCTCACAACCAGTATTAACCAGTCTTGATAGATCTGTTAACCAGTCTTGGGAGATCTATCATCTAAACCTCGTTCAACCTTGTAACTAGGTTAATATATAACCGACATTAGCCCCTTTCCAGCTAGTGATCACTAAAGATTTTAAGTTTTTGGTTACTAAATCCAACCAATAAATAGGAAATGACAACAGTGTCAACACTTTTACCTTGACCTATCTAGGAGACCTTATTAGCCACATTCTCAAAAATAATTCTCATGCATGCTTAAACTTAAAACACTTAAGCATTGGAATGATGGCTACAAACAACAATCCTTTGAAAATTAGATGCTTTAGAGGAACTCGTTCTGTATTATCAGCTAAGCTATACTTCTTCTTGACCTGCATACAACACAACTACCCTTCTCGACTATTTACCATGCTTAGGTAGCTTTAGAAATGTGTAAGAAAGGCGAGGTTGTAAATTTTGTGCAGTATTTACTAAAGGTGGATAGAATATTATAATTATAGCAATATACAGGCTACTAAAACAAAACTCTATACTTGTGTGGCTGTGCAAAAGTAGTGAAGCCCCAACCAAAGGATCAACAGCTTGATTAGCTAGGTAACCCTTATTCTTTTCAATTGAGTTGATGATTCTTAGGTTACAAAACTATTACCAGCCTAGAAAACAAAACGACAGAGACAACATAAGTCTAGTATTGATGGAGAAGAGTGTAAATCAACGTCCTATCCTAGGGTCAATTGAGGAAGAAATACATGACTATTTGTTAGATACTAGTTCTAGCATGGCTTCTGAGAGGACATGCATGGACAGGGGCTAGTGAATGGCCTGCAGCAAGTGCACAGGCAGGACTGAAGGATTGGGGTGGAAGGTCGGCTGATGGGTAATTCCTGGAGAGTGGGAGGATGGGAGCAAGTAGATGGTAGACAGGGATGATGTCGTGTCACGTTGCGTCCCCAAGATATGAAAAATAATAAAGCTCTTCTTTTTGGAAAAGAGGACAAAGCTTTTTGGAAAAAATCTTGGATAAGGATAAAGCCTAAAATAATATTTATGGCGCTTTATTTTGAGAAAAAGATGCATAAAAAACAGTGAAGGACATGTTTTACTAAAACCAATTTTTTAGGGGGAAAAAATACAAAAGCACGGTGAGTTTTTTGATAGTTAGCTTTATGAATTTTAGTTAAATAAAGCAGCTTTTGCTTTAATTTTTGTAAAAAGCAAGACCTATATAAGAAAGTTATAAGAGAACATGTAGAGATCATTGAAAGAATGGCATATGCATAGAGAGTTCTGTGTCCAAATACTCTCTTGTGTATGCTTCTATCTTATAAGAAGTATTTCTCTTCTCTATTGTCGAGTACTTTGCAATCATCTATTCCGAGTAGGTAAGTAATTTATTGTTCAATTTGTTTGCACCACATCTCTCTCTCTCGAAGTAGAAGAGACGAAAAAGAAAGCCGACTTCCTATGACTACCACGGATCCCTACCTTCCCAAGAGTGTTCCACCATCGGTGAGTGCACTTTGGGAAACAAAATTATCCGGTGAGTGTCAAGTTTTCGATGTTTCAATGTTCTTTTACTGTTAAATCTTGTGTTTATTTTGTTATCTCTCTCTTCACAAGAGATCGGGTGCCCATCCGATATCTCTTCCATATCAAACAACGTGCATCCTGACAACTTTGGTGAACCCAATGCAAAATCCGTCGGAATAAGAGTGGAGATCGATGACGAATTCAAAAGAGATGGCGACGTAACAGATGATGTAATAATTTGTTGCTTTTTCTCAACAACAACAAACGAGCCAACAACAACATAACTTGGAGGAGAGGATTTGAAAAGCCACACAGACAGTGACAGATCAACTAGGACGCTTTAAAGAATGGGACATCTCCAAATTTTGTAAAGTTTATAGATCATTTTATTGAGGATAATGGAATTAGAGCTCAAGATGAAGTTACAACAAGTTGGGCTTAACAAGAGACTGGAAAAATGTTAGGGAAGCCGTTAATTTGCTTTGTGAAATGATAAAAAAATGGCAAACTGGAAAAATGTTAGGGAAGCCATTAATTTGCTTTGTAAAAAGATAAAAAATGGTAGAGACAAGTTATTTGGAGGAGGTATTGCAGATTCAAGTGATGAAGAAGCACCTAAGAAGCTAACCGAGAAACTAAGTGGAAAATTTACAAAGCTTGGAGAACTTGTCCTTGAACATCTTAAAGGGTATACAAGAATTGAACATGAACTTCAAAATTGTCATGTTTGATGATAAAAGTTCAAAATCAAGAGCAAAAAAACTAAAAAATGGTAGAGACAAGTTATTTGGAGGAGGTATTGCAGATTCAAGTGATGAAGAAGCACCTAAGAAGCTAACCGAGAAACTAAGTGGAAAATTTACAAAGCTTGGAGAACTTGTCCTTGAACATCTTGTAAAGGGTATACAAGAATTGAACATGAACTTCAAAATTGTCACGTTTGATGATAAAAGTTCAAAATCAAGAGCAAAACAACGATTTTAAAAAGAAGGGTGTATATGGTGTGATAGTGCTGATCATATGTGAAGGAAATGTGATGAATTTGGAGAAGCCCTGAAGAAGAACCTAGTTTTCTAGAAAGAAGGCAAGATTCATTGTAGAGAATTTGGTTTACCTTTACACACAAATTTTGGGAAAGGAGGCATGAAGAAACTTTTGGAGGAAATAATGGCTGGTGTGTCCTTTGCTGAAGTTTCTACTTATGGGGTTCAAGTATGTGCTAAGGAAGTTGTAGGAACTAGGACTATTTGGCCATTTTCCATGAAGAATGCAGAGAAAGGGAAGTTTACTCATAAGGATTTGTGCAAAGTGGGTAATTGTATCTGGAAAAAAAGGGGATGGTAGGATCCTATTGATTCTCTCTCAATATGTGCATGAAGCGATTGTGGAAGAAAAGCGGAAACAAGAAGATGAAAATCCAAGTTCTTCAAAGAGGATAACAAGATCAAGCAACAAGAAAGAAGAGGAACTAAACCAAAAATCAGCTCCAACAATGCCTAAAGTAACTATGGAGGATACTCAAAAGGAGACGAAACAAGGTAAAACCAAAGGTCCTACTTTTCAGTTAAAATCTGACATTGAACTAGCTATAGATGTGAAGAAGGTGCTTGAGTAAAGGATTCTTAATAGCAAGGTGGATTTCACTTTGGGTGAGATTTTGGGCATAGCCAAGCAAGAATTTCACAAGGAGATCATTGATATCATCAAGAGGAAGCGCCAAATACCAGTGCTGCATGAAGCAAACAATGAACCGACAAAGATTCAGGTAATACGAATAATTGAAGCAATTGTAGATGAGTGTGAAGGAGAATATGAAGACAAAGGAGCACAGAATGTGGTGTATTGCAATCAGTTTTCAAGGAGGGAGAAACATGTACATTTTAGTGACAAAGAAGAGCCAGAGAAAATTTCCAAAAGCCACTTCTCAAGAACTCATTGGGTCAGAGCTATGACTGAAACCCTTGTGAAGGTGGAAGATATCAATGAACCAATAATTGCACTTATTGACCATGGATTGGAGATTAATCTTATGACAAAATCTTTTTACTCAAAGGGACTGTGGCCTATAGATACAGATCATGGATGACAAATACAAGCTGCTAATTCTTTACCAGGGGAACTTTCTGGAGCTTGCCCAATCAAAGTGACAATTGGTGATGTATGTAATGAACAACACATCTTTGTTCAAGAGTACTCTTCTTATCCACTTATCATGAGACAACCTTACATCACGACAATGTAAGGTTCTTGATGATGGCTCAGCTTATGCAAGGATTCGAAGTAGAGATAGAAAGAAATCTGTTCAATTCTTAATTGTGTGTATCGACCACATTCAAAACAGGGATAGCCTTCGTGATCATCCACTACCAAGGGTCAACAAGAAATTCAAATGAACACTTCGAAGTTTTTTGATGGTAAAAGCAACTTCAACATTGACGGAACAAAACCTTTGGATTTTGAAAGGTATAAAGAATATCCTCCAAAATATTTTACTCCTTTGGAAGTTGAGACATCCATAGATTACTCTCCTCTTACAGAGACATGCTATCCATATATAAATTCCACTGATGAAGAAGGAGTCCTACTAAAAATTGAGCAAAAACCTCTGAGCAAGCCAAAAAGCGAGCAAGATTCTACAAAGTCTTTTAGTTATTTCTTGTTGGTGGTGCCTAAGTACTTGTCTAGGTAGAGAGTCATGTGGTTTCAATATATTGGAAATTAGCTTTCTTTCCTTGTTATGGTGAAAGACAATCCTTGTAACCACTATGGAAGCCTTGGAAGGTAAGTTACTTACTCTCCGAGTGTGAGGAATATTCTATGCAACAATACTCTCCATAAAACCTACTCTTCAATGTCCTGATAAGGTAGCCAAGGCTTGTTGGATACTGTCGTTCTTTTCTCCACATATGCTTAACATAAACTTAAACACAGACACACACCATCTCTCTCTATATTTTGTGTTTAGATATTCTTTCCCGCATGGATGGCTACACTCTAATGAAAAGAAAAAAGGAATATCTCTCTCTCTCTCTCTCTCTCTCTCTCTCTCTCTCTCTCTCTCTCTCTCTCTCTCTCTCTCTTGACACAAACACACTCTCTCTATCAATCACACTCACCATATATATATATGTCTCTCTCTCTCTCTCTCTCTCTCTCTCTCTCTCTCATATACACACACAAAATGTTGGGTGTAGACATCCACACCCGTGTAGATGGATACACCCTAGGCAAGAAAAGAAGGTAGTTAAAATATTTGGCTACTCCCTAAGCTAAAGGAGAAGGTAGTTAAAACAATACACTAAGAACTATGTTTCATTTGATTAAGTTTGAACGTAGACTTCATGCTCAAAGTATAGTTATCAAACAAGGAAAACACTTATGAGACACTTATGAGTTCATAAGTATAGTTATCAAACAAGGAAAACACTTATGAGGAGTTGATGCTCAAACACTTATGAGGAGTTGATGCTCAAACTATATTTATTTAATAAGAAAAACACTTATGGCGTGATGCTTTGAGGTTCCATTTTAGAAATTTTTACAAAAACTTGACTGTAGCCATCCGCACCGGCAAGCACGGATGGCTACAGGTAAGTTTTTGGGTCTTTGTCCCTCCCTCCCTTTTCTTGTCTGTAGCCATCTGCGTCGGCGTGGATGGCTAAAGGCAGCAGAGAGAGAGAGAGAGAGAGAGAGATAGAGAGAGAGAGAGAGAGAGAGAGAGAAATTTTTACAAAAACTTGACTGTAGCCATCCGCACCGGCACGGATGGCTACAGGTAAGTTTTTGGGTCTTTGTCCCTCCCTCCCTTTTCTTGTCTGTAGCCATCTGCGCCGGCGTGGATGGCTAAAGGCAGCACAGAGAGAGAGAGAGAGAGAGAGAGAGAGAGACTGACTAAGGAGTGCTAACATGGAAAATTCTTGTGGCTTATATGGCTCTATTTTTATGTTTCCCATTGGGCTCATGTATACTGTACAATGTGGACGACTGCCTGCTCCGAATGGAACTAGCTAGTCCCTCCAACAATTGGTTGAATGAAGCTGCATGCTGATCCTAGCATCTGTTGATGATTCTGCACCTTGCAACCTTTGCCCACCTCTTTCGCTCTCTCTCCTGTGAGAGAGAGCTAAAGCTACTGCTGATGATGATGATGATGAGAGGGCTGAAGCTACTGATGATGATGATGATGACCATAATGAGAGAAGTGATGGTGTGATGATGAGAGGGTGGATGGTGATGATGATGATGACGACGAGAGGGTTGATGGTGCTGTGATGATGATGGATGATGATGACGACAATGAGAGGGCTGATGCTTATGAATGACAATGATGATGCACTAAGAGTTAAGTCAAGTTCAAGATGATAATGATAATGAAAGGGTTGCTGCCAATGATGATGATGATGAGAGGACCGCCACCAAGATTTCTTCTACGTGTCCAAGACCTCCCTCCTGAAGTCGTGTCCTTCTCTTTGCCCACCTCTTTCGTTCTCTCCTTTTCTAAAGCCATGGTGTTTGGCCTCAAATCCAAGACCCTTTGGAATGGCATCATTGCCTTTGTGTAGTAGGCTCCCTCCCCACACAAAGCCTTCTTTGTGGTTGCCTCTCGCCCCCACTGTCTTCTCACTTTTGTGGGTCTTCTTTTCCCACATTAATGCCACGTCTCATGAAGTGGCTGATATGTCCTTGTTTGAGTGTGAATAGGGTTTCAGATGTCGTGGGTGCGTGTAATATATATATATATATATATATATATATATATATATATATTATGTATAGGATTTCACTATGTATAATTGTATTACAACTCAAGTTAACATTTGTCTTATATTCTTCGTGTGTGTGTGTGTGTGTGTGTGTGTGTGTGTCTAAGTTTATGTAAAGCATATGTGAAGGAAAGAATGACAATATCCAGCAATTTTTGGCTACCTTATAAGGATGTTGGTGGAGAGTAGGTTTTATGGAGAGGATTGGTGCATAGAATATTTCTCATACTTGAGTAAGTAACTTATCTTCCAAGGCTTCCATAGTGGTGACAAGGACTGTCTTTCACCATAATGAGGAAAGAAAGCTAATTTCCAATATATTGAAACCACATGAGTCTCTACCTAGACAAGCACTTAGGCACCACCAGCAAGAAATAACTAAAAGACTTTGTAGAATCTTGCTCGCTTTTTGGCTTGCTCGGAGGTTTTTGCTCGATTTTTAGTAGGACTCATGAAGAAGCATTGGATATGTCCAAAACCTTTAATTTCAGACCTATAAAGCGATGATGATGAATTGAATACAACGGCTAAATCAATTCCAATATGGGAAGTATACAGGGCCTATCATTAGCAACGGCTTCATGTAAAACAAAATCCAAAGCCTCTACGCTTGGAAGAAAAAAAGAAACCACGCCTCATACAAAATCAAGCACGTGTGATTTTTTAGATTGATAACAATTTTGATCTTCTTGACAAATAGGATTTCCAAAGCGTACCATTATAAAGCGAGACTATGAGGGTACAGAGAAGGGAAAGCTCTCGCCAATCTTTGATGGCCGAGAGTTTTTTTCTTCAGGATTTGTGGGATTGAATTTAGAAGGTTCAGTATCCTACAAGAAATTTAAAGATCTACGCAAGTGCAAAAAACAATATGTGAGTATTATTCAAAGTGACTTACACAGGGATGTGAAGTACTTGAATCTGATGAAGTTATTTCAGGAATCTTTGAAGAGGTTTCTTTTATAAAATACCATGACTGAACTGGAAGCTATTATTCAAATAAGGCCGCAAAATGGAATTGATGTGAGTATTATTCAAAAAGTGACTTACACAGGGATGTGAAGTACTTGAATCTGATGAAGTTATTTCAGGAATCTTTGAAGAGGTTTCTTTTATAAAATACCATGACTGAACTGGAAGCCGCAAAATGGAATTGATGTGAGTATTATTCAAAAAGTGACTTACACAGGGATGTGAAGTACTTGAATCTGATGAAGTTATTTCAGGAATCTTTGAAGAGGTTTATTATATAAATACCATGACTGAACTGGAAGCTGTTATTCAAACAAGGCCGCAACGTGGAATTGATGTTGTAAAAGAACATTCTATTGATATGTATGATGTGCTTAGCAATATGAAGAAGGATTTGGAAGATGCAATTGAAGCACAGGTAGATACAAGGTACAAGATTGTGGGGCAACAAGGAAAGTAAAACCTGTGGTTGCACCTCTTCCAAAAGAAAGTGATCAAATTATGGAAAAGTCTTCAAAAGGGCAAAGTCTTAGGGATCCGACAAAGATTGGGCATAAGTTTACAGATGATACATTGGATGAATTGGAGATTGGGGAAGGATTTCTTATAGATATAGAGATCAAGTATTTCCGAGAGATGATATCAAAACACAAAAAGGCTTCTGCTTTTCAACCTAGCGAGATTGGATGTGTAGATCCAAAGGTTGTGATTCCGATGGTGATTTTTACAGTGCCGCACTTGCCTTGAAACTTGAGAGACCGATTCTAATTCCTAAGGTACATTGGTCAAAGCTGATTGAGTTACTAAATGAGAAGATTTGGATGGGGATCCTAGAGCCATCTTGTGCTCCCTATTCAACTTGGTGGTTTACACTGCCTAAAAAGAATGGATCCTTGAGATTCATTTAGGATTTGCAACCAGTCAATAAGATGACGATAAAAAACATGGGTACACGTCCAATGGTAGATGAGTTTGCAAAGGCTTTTGCTGGTAGATCAATCTAATCCATGGGAGATTGGTACTCCGGATGAAAAAGATGAGTCTTTAGATGAGAGGGGGTACAGAAAGTTTGTTGCAAACCACATTGTTGACTGTGAGGCTATCCTATCCAAGCTGGAGGAAGTGCACTTAACTCTTTCAGGGCAAAAATCTACTTTTGGAGTACGAGAGGTCTTGATTGTAGGTCATACGTTTAATCCTGAAGGGCGGAGGCCGAGTCCACCAGCCAAGATAGAAGCTATCCAAAAGATGGAGACATGTATCTCTACTAAAGTTGTTCACATATTTCTAGGTGCTTGTGTGTTCTATTTGATATGGTTGCCACACTTTGCTCATGTGGCTAAGTCATTATATCAATTGCTTTGAAACAAGCAAAGATTTGTGTGGATAGAGAAGAATACAAAAGCTATCAACAAGTTGAAGAAGACGATGGTCAGTGCACCTACACTAAGGAAGATTGACTACAAGTGTGGTAGACTTGTGATTGTGATAGTAGACACTAGTCCTTCAGGGATTGGTTGGGCTATTGGACAAGATGATGAAGAACGAAACAGATATGCAGCTAGATTTGGGGCAAGTGTTGAGTGGTTGCTAGAGAGATTATCCACAAGTTAAATGAGAGTTATGGGGTGTTGTTACAATCTTAATAAAGAGCGATAAAGAATAGTTGATTAGAGCAGAGGTCATTGTGGAGATAGATTGTTTACCATTGTTGCGGATGATCACTAGATAGATGTTCTACACCAGATATAGCAATGCTACGATGGATAGCTTATATCAAGTCTCTTAACCCAAAGTTTCGTCACATAGTAGGAAGAGATAACCCACTTGCATATATGTTGTCTCAGGCTCGATATGATGATGAAAAATAGATAATTTCTACAGAAGATTATGTGGGTTTGAATTTCTACAAGTCTTCACACAAGTCAACACAGACAATGGACCAATTGTTCATTTATTTGCAATATTCTCAAAGGAAGAGTATGATGGAGAGTGGCTTCTTATTGGATGCTATCTGAGTACATTGAGTGAGCCACATCAGTGGAGTGACCAAGAGTACAGATGTATAAGGAAGAAAGCTTATGGCTACTTTCTTAAAGATGGGCATTTATGGAAGCATCCAAAGCAAAGAAGAGGAGTTCCACAAAGGGTTGTGTGTGATATGGAAACTCAGTAGAAGATTATCAAGAGTTCCATGAGAGTTTATGGGTAGGACATAGAGGAGTCTGGGCAACATTTATCAAAATAAAAGAGAGATATTGGTGGAGAGAGATGTATAAGGATGTGTCATAGTTTGTAGAGAGTTGCTCCACATGTCTGTTATATTCCAGTGTACAACATCGAGATGGTCTACACCCAACTTATCCATTGGTGATGCACTATAAGTGGGTTGTGGGACTTGGTAAATATGCCTGTGGGACTTTGGTTGATGAGTTACATTGTGTTAGAGCAAGAGAAGATTTATCCAACCAGGTTGAGAGAAGAGCACTAAGAAACAAGACAACTAGTACAATATACAAGTTGAGGATGTGATTTGCACATATGGATGTGTTGGAAAGATCACAGCAGACACAGGAGAATAAGGTGCAGATGAGGTAAGAGAGTTCTTTGGTCATATAGGGGTGAAATTAGCCCTTACTGTAGCCTATAATCCTGAGGGCAATGAGAAAAGTGAAAGGGATCATCCTCCGATTGTGAAAGCTTTGGCTAAGGCATGTGATGGTCGTATAGGTGACTGGCTTAGATTGTTACCTGTTACCTTATGCTTTATGGGTAGATCATACTACACACAGCCCAGTGATAGGATATATACCAGCAGAGTTGATGTTTGGGCAAAAATCAATCATACCAACAGAGGAGACAGTGTTATCTTGGAGCAGTCTATCTTGGGAAACAGAGGTACAGAGGGAGGATTTGCTAGCACTGAGGATTCAACAGTTAGAGAGACGCAGTGAAGATATAGAGATTGCAAAGAACAGATTACAAGAAGCCAGATTGAAGAACAAAGAAGCATTTGACAAGAAGCACAGGTTGAGCAGTCTCACAGAGGGAGATTGGTGGGTGTTGGTCTATGATAGCTGTTAGATATCCGTAACGCCGCTACGGGCGTTACCGCAAGAGGGGACGGCCTCTGGCTCACCACCCAGCCATAGAGGAAGAATGAGGATTGCCCCTCATCCCCCAGGCTATATAGTGTGTGGCCTGCCGTCCACACTAGCCTAGCCTCCGCATGGGCGTCCTCTCCCACTGAAGCCCGGACATGGCCATCCGGTCTGCCGTCAGTCACAGGCATAGGCATTACAGCCTACGTGACATTACCCCCGGCTTAAGAAGAGTTTTCGTCCTCGAAAACAAACTGGGGAAACCTTTTGGAAATTGCAATACGGCGTTCCCAGGTTGCCACATCCTCATCCCTATCTGTCCATTTAACAAGTACCTCCTGGTACACTTTATGTCGAGTTTGTCTGTCACGATACTCTAGAATCTTTTCAGGTTCATGTGGTATCTTTGGTGGCTCTATCAAGTCCACCAAAATCTCTGGAGAAACTGCGTTGTCTAACCCGTGAACTGATTTCTTCAGTTTACTGACATGGAAGACAGGATGGACTTGAGAACTCTCCGGTAACTCAAGTTTATATGCTACGTCCCCAATCTTCTTAAGGATTTTAAAAGGACCACAATATCTCGGAGAAAGTTTATCACTTTTCCGTTTTCATGGTTTCTGACTGCGCAGGAACCTTGAGGAATACAAAGTCACCTTCTGCAAAGGTCACCTTTCTTCGTCCTTTATCCGCATAAGTTTTAGCGTGATCCTGAGCGCTACGAATGCTCTCTCGTGTAGCTCTGAGCATATCATTCATATCTTCGAGGAAATCCTTGACAGATTGAATCTTCTCCTTTTCTAGGCCTACAACTATCGGAGATCTCGGTTGGAATCCATACATTAACATGAATGGTGTAAATCCAGTCGTCGCTGAGTGTTTGGAGCTGTTATAGGTAAACTCCAATAAGGGCAAGTACTCTTCCCAATTAGATTACTTCTTACTAACATAAGAACGCAACATATCCTCTAGAATTTGGTTAACTCTTTCGGTTTGACCATCAGACTCCGAATGATCTGACGTACTCATACTCAGAGTAGTATCCAACTTTTTGAAGATTTCCCTTCAAAAATGACAGTTGAAGTTTCTATCTCTATCCGACACTATATCTGCGGGCAGGCCACAGTTTTCTTCGTGGCAATAAACTTTGCCATTTTAGTTAACCTGTCCACTACCACCCACACCGAGTCATTCCCTCGACTCGTCTTGTGTAAACCGGTAATGAAATCCATGGAAATGCTTTCCCATTTCCCTTGAGGAATCTCCAGCGGAGTAGTCCTCCAACCTTAAGACGTTCATGTTTATTGACCTGGCACTTACTGCATTTCAGCACATAAGTCTAGACGTCCTTAAACAAACTAGGCCAATAAAACTGTCTTTTTACTAGTGCATAGGTCTTCTGAATCCCAGGATGACCTGCACTTGGACTATCATGACTTTCTTTAAGAATTTGGGCCCGAAAGTCACCAATACTTGGTACACATACTCTACCCTTGTAAAGTAAGTACCCGTTCGTCAATGGAGTAATTAGCATATTTCTCCCACGTGTCTGGTCGAGCTCGACCGCCGCTACGGGCAATCCGACGTGCCTTCGTCCTCGAGAACAAACTGGGGAAGTCATTGGTAAGCAAATGTCTAGTAGTACTCATGCAAGCCGTGATTTGGTATTTCAACCAAAACCCCAAGGCAAATTTCATGCCTTGATTTTGCATCATGTCATTAGCACCGAAGCTAATGTACTGGAGAGCACTCTAGTAGCACAAGTTCTTAGACTATGCTACTAGATATTTGTAGACTACGCTACCATGTTGCATCACCAACTTGTTAAAACTTCTCCTTGGAAAGCTCTACGGCCATAGGAGAAATAAACTAGAGCCAATCTAATCATGCATCACAAGGATTAGTTCCAAAGTAGAGAGATACTTTCTCTCTTAGAGTAACATCTTTGCACAAGCATATGCTCTAGAATCTTGTTGAGTTTCTAACTACCATCAATCTACGGATGGTTAAACTCCACTCTAACTCAGAGTAAATGTAACTTTTGAAAATTTCCCTTCAAATATAACAATCAAACTTCCTATCTCTTATGCCATACTATATCTACGGGCAGACCATATAGTATGTGGAGATGTTTGATAAAGATTCTTGCACCACTACAGGTGTCTGGAGTTACATCCAATCACTTACAACTCTTTGTTGCTATTACCAGACACATCCCTTCAAGTATTGTCTCGACTCACACAACTATTCGAGTTTATGTGATATTTGAGGATATCCCTCAAGAAAGGTTTTTGTCCTCAAAAACTCTACTCTCAAGCAGACTACGTGCTAGTGTCATAGGTCCAAGAACAAATCTAGACCGTGTTTAATATCATATGTTATATTCTTGAGTTCCTTCCAAGAAACTTTTAAACATCTTGCAACGAAGATGTGATATAGTGTCTATGCACATATGGTGGTACTATTGATAAACTGCTTTGCAACCGATCAGTGGTTTCACACTTGTACCAAAGTGCTTCATTGTTGCATATTATTACCCTTCATAAGTGGTTACACACTTATGAATCATTTGGGTGAGTTGTACCATCTATCAAGAAAAATTCCAAACTACTAATAACCACATTATCAATCCACAGATAATGACTGAGCTTGCTGCGAAGCCATAGGTTGCTAGATAATTGATGGTAATTACACAAGCCCAATGCCTTAGTACATCATACATTCAATATAAATGCAAACATCACAGTACTTCGTGATGATAAACTTAGAAATATCATCCTATCCATGCTGTTTGGTGTTGGTATGAAGTATAACTATGAGAACATTATTTGCTGCCTCCTCATTATAGCGGCAAAGCTACCTACCCATCACAGGTGGCAATCTCTACCAAGCTATAACCAATGACAAGCAAATAAACGAGTACTCTTGTAAGAACTTCATAACCATATCTCACACCAAACTCATAATCACTACGGATTAAATGCCAGGGCTTGCAAAATTGAATGTTATCTGATAGGTAGAGGGGATCATCAAACTCCGGATGACCTCGACAGCTCACTAGGACTAGTGATGTGTAACTTTTAAGTTACTCCACTCTCCTTGCTTATTCCATACCATCGAACAAATCGGTCCCTCGATTTGAGCGTCAACATATTTATGAGTACCTCGATACTCATGGATTGTGGTTCGGTAATTTAAAATGTTGATCTAGAGTATCTTTCACTCGAAGATCTTAAATTTATTAGCAACTATGTATTAGTAGTGAGTAACTACGTACCCACTATCATCACACTAGTAGCTCCATACTAGTCTGTGAGTAACTCCGTACCCAATGGCGTACCTCCCCCGAGTGGGAGTACCATATACAACCATCTATAACAAGATGCTTAAGTCACTTGCTGCTAAGAAGTGACTACACAAATTGACCCCTTTATTGCACATTGCAGTATAATTTTTGGTATTACAACACGAATGTTTGGACGTCCTTATCATAGAGGTCAACTTAAAAACTAGTGCATAGGTCTTGTGGAGTCTCAGCTGACCTAATTACACCACTGGTGACTTCTTACAAAAAATGTGGCGCCGAAGTCACCACCTATGTACTTTAACTCTGTAAAGTACATGGTCTTCATCTATCATCTATGGAAAGTTGTAAAACATTCCTGCGATGGATTTTTATCACCCTAAAATTATTGTGCACTATTTTAGTGTGAAGAGCGCTTTTTTCCTGGGTACCATGGTTCACCCCAAGCTCATCTGTTGCTAAATTCTCCGATTTAACAAAAGATATGTCTGCCTCCGAACACTTCAGTTCAGCCCCAGACTTTGAGTTTACTTCTTAACACTCCGGTTAAGTCAAAACTCACCAGATACAGTAGGATTTACCACTAAGCTCTCCGGCTTAGCCTCCTATCCTAACTTAGCCCGAGTTTATGTACACTTCATATGTCGGATCCGATACTAACAACAACCAGGCTCGTCTCGAGTGAGATACTACTCACTATTGCCATGTAAAACCTTATTAAATCCTAGAAATGCTCCACTCATTCCCAAGGGGTCATACGACTTATAGGGTTTATACGCACATGAACTTTGTAAGCAAAATAGCCTGTCATGCAATATTACAATTGCTTATGTAGGAAAGTAATATATTTCCCAAATTCATATGGTAGCAACTAAAATGTGCTCACAATCGCACACTTATGTTGAACATAGGCAAGACTACGCTTGCAAAATGCTATAGGGCGTCCACTAACGCCATTGCCGGTCCTCTTAGCCCAAGTAAAACACACCGCGGTTTTAGATTTACACTATAGCCAAACTACGTGACTTTGATGGTCAATACTAAGTCTATGCTCAACTTAAATTTAGTCTCTCTGAACCAAATGTGTGATCACCACATGTGCTACCCTCGAGGCGCTACGGCCATAGAAGTGTTCACTAGGCACAACGGCCATAGAACGCCTCTCTCAAAGGACTCGGCACTACGGCCGTGGGATTTGTCTCTCTCTTAGCATGCGGCGCTACGGCCATGTGCGGTGGGTCTCTTTCGTGAAAAACGGGCACTACGGCCACACGGCACGACCACCGTGTGGGTTTGTTTCGTGGGGTGTACCGTTGTTTTGTGTGTTTTTTTTTTAAATAACGGGCCAAGCCGGCCCTCGCCGCTTGGGCGTGGCCGCCCGCCCACCCGTGGGGAGCCTGGCCACTACCGTTTGGCATGGCCGCCCGCTGGGCTGGCCGCCTATGGGCTGCTGGCCTGGCCGCCTATGGCCGCCCGCTGGCATGGCCGCCTATGGGCTGGCCGCCTGGGCCGGCCTGGCTGGCCGGGTAAGGCCTGGCCGCCGCTGGCCGGGTAAGCCCTGGCCGCCGCAGGCTTTTCGCCCCCCCTCAAACGAGGGTCACGAGCCAGCTCTTCGCCCCCCTCATACAATGCTTGATCCAGCTCTTCGCCCCCCTCCTCTGCACAACACAGGCCAGCGGTCTTCTCCAGCCGTTCTTTTCACGCAGCTCTTCGTTCACACAAACGACGACCACATTTTCAATGCAAGCCTCCTCAGATGTTGAAATTTGAGCTAAATGATGAGCTATGGTGGATCAAACACTAGAATCAACATAATTAACAAAGTGATTAGTAAGTGATTAAGATGTAATTAGTGAATAATTAGCACATAGATTAATGTAGGCATGGATACTCAAAAACCAGCAAATTCTCATTAGGGCTATGCCTCAATTTATAGTGTTTACATCAAGCATCAAATCCCCTTGATTTCTCCATGATTCACTCCCTGAATATCTCCACCTCTTGCCTGATTCTCTCCACCTCTTCTCTTTTCCCTGAATATCTCCACACTCCTAAATTTCCTCATGCTACACATTATTCTCTCCCAGTAGATTCTCCTAACCTTTTCACAGGTTCTTTCACAATTACATCTCCTCTTTTACAGCCTCTATCCAAGAGCTTGTTCCCACACACACCCTTTTCACTTGTATATTTCAACACCTCCCCTCAAGTGAATAATCCTAACACACCTGGACCCTGTATCAAGTTTCCCTCTTACTTGATAGCCCGCGACCAGTGCCTCAAGTCCCTAAACTCCATAGTCCTTGACACTCTCTCTCTCTATGTGTCCAAGGCTACTATAAGTGCCCGCGACCTTGACTAAAGTGCTCACACATACATCTACCACTTGGCCTATATCATCGGTGGCTCAGAGGTGGTTTTACTTTGTTGGGGCAGGTTACATTGGGTTGTGGGGTCTCTCTCTCTCTCTCTCTCTCAGAAAAGATGATCCGACTCCACTTCTCTTGGAGCCTCCATGAAGTTTGCCGATGTCGTTCCTTCTTCACTGGGTTTGCTGTAGCAGTCTCTCGCCATGTGTCCTGGCTTTCCACATTTGTGGCAAGTGAAGGTCCTCCCTCCTACTCTGCCTCTTCCTCGTCCTCGTCCTCGAGAGAATCCTCCTCGAGTGAAGAATGCTTTTTCCTCTCCTGCTGTTGAGTCGAGCTCTTTCTTCTCTTTGCCTCTGCTCTCTTGCTCTAGTAGAGCTGCTTCTATCTCATGTATCTTCAGTTCAGGTACATTCTTTAGTGTTGCTACAATGTTTTCATAATCTCCTTTGTCCACACTCTTCAAAAGTACAGCTAATGCTTCATCATCTTCTACCTTTTTGCCAATAGCTGCCAGCTGTTGCTTAATGCTTTTATATTTGTTCAAGTGTGTGATTAAAGGTTTACTTTTCTTCATGTCCAATTTGTAAAATTGCATTAATAGATTTATCTTGAAATTTTTTGCTTGTGTACCAAATAATTTATTGAGTTCATCCCATGCATCTTTTGCCCACTGTATCCCTGTGATATGATGAATGATCTCATCATTTAAACTGAGTGCAATAAGCCCCAATGTTTTTTCATTCCTACTCTTCCACTCATTTTGCCCTCTCTCTGGGCATTCATCTCTCCCTTCAACTAATCCCCACAGATTTTTCCTCATCAGCAAATACATGGTTTTTGTTTGCCATGTATAAAACTGTTCTCCATTAAATTTGGCTATTTCCTGTGCTGAATTCATGGTGATGTGAAGGGGGTCTTACCTCTTGATCCAAATTCAAGATTCAAGGGCAGTGTCTACCCTTTTACAACTCAATCTGGTGTTTAATAGATAATTACAACAATTTTATCAGCATAAAATCACCAGAAATTACATTAAATTGAGAGTAACCAATTTGTACGGGATGGTTGGAGTATCAAACCAACTCCGATTTGCAATCTGAAGCTTTAGGGATCTGTATCAGATACCTAATGGTTAATTTGAATCCTCAATTGTACCAAAGTACAGTGATTAGCACTGATTAATCACTGATTAGCAAATTAATGCTCTGGTTTGTGTGCAAAAAACAGAGTATGTGGGGAGCTCAGATCTGGTGCCTTCCACTTCAAATGAGCTCAAATGCTTTCAAAGGCATCAATAGCAATGAGTCTAGTAGAGGATTAAGCCAAGAAACACAAGATTTGACCAAATAATGAAAGCTTAATCTCTGTTTTACCAAAGTCACCTGCAGATTTGATGAAGAGCTTGGATCTCTTTGTAGACTTGATGAAATTAATTTCTATCTTCACCAGCTTGTAGAGCATGCTTGAAAACCCCCGGGGCTAAGAGGAATTAGCTCAATTTGATTTGATGAGCTCAAGATCTCCAGAATACTCAGAAAAATCAGCGCTGAAGAAAACGGCGATTTCTCCTCAACGCTTTCGCGTTTTGCTGCGCCGTTTGATGAGCTTGTAGCTAGGGCTGTTCACTAGCTTGTGTTAGAAGGGCATAGCCTAATGTTGACTGTGCATGGAGAATGGAGTCCTCCACTGGCTGGGGGTGAAGGGGAAGAGTGAAAACTCACTAAAAACTGATTTTTTTTGCTAATTACTTACTAATCTTGATTAATTCACTAATGGGCTCATAAATCTGGTTGATTCTAGGCATGGCTCTGATACCATGTTGAAATTTGAGCTAAATGATGAGCTATGGTGGATCAAACACTAGAATCAACATAATTAACAAAGTGATTAGTAAGTGATTAAGACGTAATTAGTGAATAATTAGCACATAGATTAATGTAGGCATGGATACTCAAAAACCAGTAAATTCTCATTAGGGCTATGCCTTAATTTATAGTGTTTACATCAAGCATCAAATCCCCTTGATTTCTCCATGATTCACTCCCTGAATATCTCCACCTCTTGCCTGATTCTCTCCACCTCTTCTCTTTTCCCTGAATATCTCCCAGAATATCTCCACACTCCTAAATTCCCTCATGCTACCCATTATTCTCTCCCAGTAGATTCTCCTAACCTTTTCACAGGTTCTTTCACAATTACATCTCCTCTTTTACAGCCTCTATCCAAGAGCTTGTTCCCACACACACCCTTTTCACTTGTATATTTCAACATCAGACGGCGCTTAGGGTGCTCTTGCCCCACCTCAAACGGCGTAATGCTTACGTTGCTTATACAGGTCGTGGGACTGGTGTCGCCTCCCCACACACAAGTTCAACGAAACGCTTTTCGTTCCAGACAAGCTTCAACGACTTCTTTCGCAGACAAGCTTCATTATCAAACAAAATTTATTTCGCATAAAGCTTCAACGCTTCAAATCAAGTCAGTCTCTGATGTAAATGTATACCTTGTATGTGACATGCCTCGTGATGTCTGGGCTGTACTATACTGAAATGAGACGGACAACGTCAAGAGAGCATGATCTACTGCTATGCCCACTGGTTTGGCCCCCACTGTGAAATCCTAAATGCAAGGGATGAAACTCAGCTGAGCCATAACATAATCCACTATACTCGCACCATGCCTATGTGGAATGCATGTGAAACCCGCTGATCCAGGAAATCTTTGTAGACCATTAAGAATGGCCAGACCATGTGTAGTAGTTATCTCTGTGAGGTATCTCCCATACTCTATCTGCTCTCTGTCATGTGAACACCTCTCTAGCCCCAACTCACACACATCCAGCTCTCTAAGCATCTCCTCTGAGAGGTGTCATAAAAGATTGTCTGCTGAGAGTTGCCCGTTCGGGCATTGAAGTCCCCTAGAAGAATGATGTCACCATCTCTAGAGAATTCCCATATGTCATCATCTAGTATAGAGAAAGGCGACTGTCCTTTGGGTGTAGCATAGACTGACATACTGGGGGGAAAGTAGCATATGGCAATGTGCAGAAATCGGCACGTGTCTGCTCTCAGCCTCACCCACATGTACCTCGCCTGATCATCTCGTCACACCATATGAAGCAGTGGCTGTAACTCTCCTTGAAAAGCACTGCTACTCCTCCTGAACCTCTACTCCCATGCTCAGATCTCGTGATTGTCTTGTGAGCTGTCTCCCATCTATAACCCGTCTCATGTGGCATTGATTGTCCAAGGGCTTGGTGTTGGCTCTTGCAAGGAAGAAGCTTACCACCATGAGCATTCTCTCTACAATACTTGATCCTCTCTCCATAGCTAGCAGACTTGTACTCCTAAATGAGCCTTCTCTCTCCAAACCCACAATAGTAGCCATGGCTTGCAAGGAAGAAGCTTACCAGGAGCATTCTCTCTACAATACTTGTTGGTCCTTTCTCCAAACCCACAGTAGTAGCCATGACTTGCATGGAAGAACCTTTTCATGATGTATTCTCTCTCTATATTGCTTAGCAGCCATAGCTTGCACTAAAGAAGCTTCCCATAATGCATTGTCTCCTTTGCATTTCCTTCTCACCATTGCCAACCATCCATGAGATGTTAGAGCTCCCATGTTGGTGCATAGGATGCCTATTAGGTCTAGTTCTAAACACAAGTCTTGAATGCACTTAAAGGCAGTTTCTACTAAATTGAAGCAAAGAAGACCAAAGTCATTGTCTTCTGAGGATGAGAAGAGCATTTATCATGTCAAGTGTGCAAATATGTCAAACTTGTACATGTATTTGGGATGACATACATATGCATACAACAAGAGGTAACTCCATGATCTAGGAAGTGCATGATAGATTGGCTCCATACTCTTATCCTAGTCCGTCGTTTTTGGAAGTCTTCTGAGGATGAGAAGAGCATTTATCATGTCAAGTGTGCAAATATGTCAAACTTGTACATGTATTTGGGATGACATACATATGCATACAACAAGAGGTAACTCCATGATCTAGGAAGTGCATGATAGATTGGCTCCATACTCTTATCCTAGTCCCTCGTTTTTGGAAGTCTTCTAGTGTATGATTCATGGATGAGCACTGTTTTGCCTAGTATTGCTGAATTTTTTGTTCATAAGCTGATAATAAACAACATGGTTTCAAACTAAATATCCAACAATGGAGTAAAAAGTAGGAGGTGAAGCTGCTTCCCTAAGGGATTCACGAAACATTATAGGATTACATCACATGAGTGTACAATAGGGGGGTCGTAAAAGGGTAAGAAGGTACATATTACAAAGGAAAGTTCCGTATATAGAGGTAAATAAGGGGAATTTTGTGCATGCAGGTGGCATGTCCTTATTGCTACTAGTGAGAATCCTTTAGGGTACTCCCCTAGTAACAAGTAGGATCATGGTTTGAACCTTTGCTAACATGAAGTTGAAATGCTTAAACCTTTGCCTTTCTACTAAAGTTGACATGGTAAACAGGGTTAGATCTTTGCGTACTTTGTGATCCACATATTATATTGCTACTCGGTGCATCGTAACCAAAAAAGGGCAAGACATGGTATCACGTCTATGAGCTAACACAATAGGCAAAATGATGGAGCCTAAGAGCCAATTTACAACACATATCATCATGTCCCTCGTGAAATCCAAATTTTTGTTCGAGTTACAACTATGAAGTAATCACAGTATGATTAAATTGTCACCACACTTTTCTCAAATGTATGAGTGCCCAAGGTGCACACTGCATAGCCCTCACGGGTCATCTAGTCATCATGATCCTCCTCATCCTTGAGTGCTAGAGAATCCAACTGACATGCTACAGGCCCATTGTTAACTGCAAATACCTGCCATGAACTAATGCACAACATTAAATCTAGAGTACTTTAAATGGTGAGACCACGAATACTGCATTGAAGAACACATTACCTTTTTTTTTTTAAAGTTGGGCGTTAGGAAGCGGGCTTAGTACCCATGGGACCCCCCTTATCCCACAAAGCAGGGGCAAGCTTCAAGGGTGAGGCATCAATCAGGGTAGCCAGCAGGGTTCGAACCCATGACCTAGGTTTTGACAACGAAGCACCTTAACAACTGAGCTACAGCCCGATGATAGAACACATTACCTTCCTCTTGACCCCAAATACCCCAATTAAGGCTCACCTACTGACAGGAGCTGTTTATACGGCAGACATACCTGAAGTCCAGACAAAAGGTGTACCGTTGATATTGTCAGAGTCATAAATCTGCGAAAGCCCACTGAGAAAAATATCGTATAAAGGCTTGGCCTGATGGGAAGACATTGCATCATGGAAGTCCAAACTGTTCCCTTTGAAGACTCCATACAAGGTGAATTGTCTAACTGCAAGAATGCCCAAGATACAAGGACATAACCGTTAAAGACATTTTGGGCACTTCCCTCTTCTGAAAAGGGGCTTGTCTCCCTGGATTCCTAGCTGGGTGCTGTAGGGGCCAAAGGGCTACTGGCACTGGAGCTCTGGTTTTAACGCTTACATTATTCAACATCATGACCTCCTACAAGGGTAAAACCAGCATCTAGGTGGGGATGCAGTGGCTACATTCCCCCAACAACACCTAGCAAGGCATGCTGTGCCTACCCTATAAGCCTCTAGCTAGGACTCTCCCCCATTAGTCCATAACGATTTTGTAGTTTATAGTGTTCATATTACTGTAGGAATGCATCGTAAAGTACTAGAGTGAGTATTTGCATGCAGAGCAGTTCAAGAACAAAGACATACCTACAAGAAGCTCATACTTCTTTTGTATTAGCTATAAAAGAAGGATAATGTATTTCTACCAAGTTCCGCTTGAAGCCACAAGAGGCAAAAAGGATCCCTTGATACTGCTCCTGCTCACTTTCAAAACTGCTGCAAAAGTGCTCCATTCTGTTACTCAAGTTGCATGTGTCCCTTCATGCTAAGTATCACATTATCTGTCGTAAGAAAGCTACGATGGAAAGATAAATCCGAAACCCAAACATTTGCATATGTTTCAATGATTCAAGTACCAGGGTCTTGTTTGAACTGATAAGAGGTGAAAAGGCACAAGATGAAGTAATATTAAATAGTGCCCTACATAAACCCTCAGGCCTGATCACCTGCCCCTCTCCTGCTTCTCCTCCCCCAACCCAAAAAAATCCAATAAAAAATATAGATTGTTTGCTTTAATATTTCTCGTGTTGACGTGTAGACTGCACCTTGCAGACGAAGGCAACCACTCTTCTCATCTCTCACTGTTTTCATTGTCCAGAATTTGGATGTGCTGTGACTCAAGTGGTGCCATCGTCTAGCCACTATTATATGAAGCCTTTAAGAGGCAATGATTTATGCGTTTTCCAGAGAAAAGAGGCCCCCATCAACCTGTCACTCATCAACTTGTCAGTTCAATGGAGAGAACTAGAATAAAAGAGGGCCCCATCAACTTGTCACTTCAATGGAGAGAACTAGAATAAAAGTTACATCACCACTCATGTGCAGTATTCAAGAATCACTAAAAGGAATTAAAAGGAATGTAAGTCAGATAAGGGGAGAATGATTTTCGGGCCAAAAGAATGTGGAATGTTCAATGGTTAAGAAAAGAAAGAGCTGCTCTCCCAAATGCTCAGGAAGGTCACACGACATCATTCCTTTCCATACACAATGCTGCCCCTACCCCTCTCTTTGAGGAAATGTACACTGACCTTCCAAATGTAGTCCGAAACTACATCAGTAGGATGCTCGTGGGTCAATAGCTCGCTTACATCTAGCATGGTAAGGGTTCACATAACATGTTCTCAACACATGAAGCACTCCATTATCTGTTGCGACTTTGATTAAACGCTGAGAATAATAACGTTATTTTCTTGGTTGTGTGCACAGTGCTCTTGAGGTGCTCATTCTAGCCTTCTGAATGAATTCCTGCAACTTTGACACGCATGAACCACGATACTTGAGGGTGGAAGTAAATACCCCACATATCTTTTCTTTCCTCTATTCAAAATTCCCAGGACTCCTGAGACTGAACAAATAATATGTGCCCTCGAATAGCATTCGTGTTTCTTTTGTGCCCATAACTATGTCTGCTCACTGGGGGACCCCTCTGTTCGTGTCTATCAGGTGCTTCATGTTATCATGTTGATGTCTGCTACATATAAAGGAAGTTTACTTTGCTATTTGACTGCCAATATTGAAGGTATTGTTAAGGAGTATTAATGCGTAAACAAACTTCATGTGCTGGTCAACAAGAAACATGAATAATGTGAACGTACTTATGCTCTGCTTGAGGTGGCGTCATCATCCAAGAAGGGCAAGCTCCAAATTTTCTGGCACCTAAAACAAGAAGGAAATCGTGTAATACAAACCACCCGAAAAGCCTTTATTTCGTGTGTTTGCTTTTGAAGGTGTGTTTGTTTGTGCTATAGTATATGCATAGCACATGATCAATGCTACCAAGTGCCAGATGATGTCGCTCAACATAATATGTGAGTGATATTTTGATATACAATATCTATACAGGATTAAGGACAACCCCACCTCCCTCCACATGGGCAAAGGAGGTGGGGCTAATTCAAAATAACCGCTCCTCCTGCAAGCATGAGGAGGAGCCAAATCTCACATCTTCCAATGCAATTTTGAATTTGAATCTAAGAAGATCTCATCTCACATCTTTCAATGAAATCTTTGTATACATGCTTACATACCTACAGATACACACACTTATATATATTATGTATGTATGTGTATCTATAGGTATGTAAGCATGTATATATAAATAGATTTATATGTATGTCGACGCACACACATGTATATTCATGCACACACACACACAACACACAGACACCAACACAAGATACGTACACACATGCATACAAACACACATACACATACTCGCACGCATGGACACACATGCAATATATAGAGATATGCACACTTGCACACATACTCAAGCTTACACATACACACATAAACATATATATTATGTGCATGTGTAAGAGAGAGAATATACATACACACACACGTATATATATTATGTATGTATGTATATCTATAGGTATATAAGCATGTATATATAAATAGATTTATATGTATATCGACGCACACATGTATGTTCATGCATACACACACACACACACATAACACACAGAGACAAGCACATGATACGTACACACACGCATACAAACACACATACACACACTCGCACACATGGACACACTTTCAACATATAGAGATATGCACACTTGCACACATACTCAAGCTTGCACATACACACATGTGTATACATGCACACAAGCACATAAATACACTCACATACACAAGTACATGTGCACACATTAGTGTATGTGTGTGAGAGTGTATAGGGGAAAGAGTGTGTGTTTGCATTAGTACATGTGCATGTGTGTATGTGTGTGTGTGTGTGTGTGTGTGTGTGTGTGTGTGTGAGTGGAGAGAGAGAGAGAGAGAGAAACACACAGAGAGACAGAGACATAGAAGTCTATGTGTGAGAGTGTGTAGAGGGAAAGAGTGTGTGTTTGCATTAGTACATGTGCATGTGTGTACATGTGTGTGTTTGCATGTGTGTACATGTGCATGTGTGTACATGTGTGTGTGTGTGTGTAAGAGAGAGAGAGAGAGAGAGAGAGAGAGAGAGAGAGAGTTTTGACATTTGAGAGTGTGTGCATGTGTATGTGAGAGAAAGAGGGTGTGCATGTGCATGTGTGTGTGTGTGTGTGTGTGTGTGTGTGTGTGTGTGTGTGAGAGAGAGAGAGAGAGATTACATGTAAGATGCATTTATTTGAGAGTGAGCACACCTCACCACTCATCCCTACCATTAAAATTTAATCTAAAATTTGATTAATTAAAATTATATATATGTGTGTAAATCTATTTATGTGTGTGTGTGTGTGTGTGTGTGTGTGTGTGTGTGTGTGTGTGAGAGAGAGAGAGAGAGAGAGTTTCTATGTGAGAGAATGTGTGTGTGTGTGCATGAGAGAGAGAGAGAGAGAGAGAGAGAGCCTGAGAATTTCTATGTAGGAGATAGTTTGTGTGGGAGGAGTAGTGTGTGTTTTCATTAGTGTATGTGTGTGAGAGTGGATTGTAGCGATAATAATATGATGGTGACACTACCAAGTAATATGGTCTTGCAAAGATCGACTCTTAAAGACTTGGTACATTGGGTATACTCTGAATTGGCTATCACTACGACATATGCTTCATACTTTAGTGAGCGTGCTATTCTTGCTCGAATAAACATTCAAGTGGATATTGTGAATAAGACAGCTTTGGATGCAGTGCCTGGTGAGCCTAAGCAATATTTCAGTGCAGATTCAATTCTTGAAAATGATGAAAACTCATTCTTATATTCCACAGAATTTTTGAACACAATCGACCTTCGGGGCGGATATCCACCTCACTGCTTGGTTTTAAAGTTAGAAGCTCCTGTTATTTTGCTTCGTAACTTGGATCCAAGACGTGGACTCTGTAATGGTACACGGATGATATGTAAGGCCTTTCACTCTAAAGTCTTGGAGATTGAAATCATCACTGGTACTAAAGTTGGTGAAAGAGTATTTCTTCCACGGATTACCTTTATATGCAGCGAGCCCAACTACCATTCACCATGAGGCGGAGACAGTTTTCCGTGCGGCTGGCATTTGGCATGTCAATAAACAAATCACAAGGCCAAACCCTAAATGTCTTAGGGTTGTATTTGGTGACTCCAGTGTTTACTCATGGACAATTGTATGTCGCGTTGTCACGAGCACGGTCTCCTCATGCTATGAAGGTGTTACTTGAGGATAACACTAATGTGGAGTGTTCATTTGATGATTTTCAAAGTTATACACCTACAACAAACAATATTGTTTATAAGGAGATCTTGATGACTTCAGAGTGACAAGTCAGGTTTCTTATTTAAGTTCTGCAATTTGATTAATTTTGTTGTGATTTCTTTTTTTATAAATATTTATCTATGGTAAAAGTACCTATTTTTGTTGTTTATGTTTTGACAGACATGTCTAAGATTACCTTTACATTGGACATGCCTTTGTCGAGGATAGTAGGTGAGTTATTCTCTATATTTGCATAACTTTTCTTGATTACAAAGTATGGAACATGACATTCTATACTGATGTCTATCTGTACAAAGCCACCGCTATGGTCAGCTCCTATTATTACAGGTCACGTAGCAGGGATTATGATTGATGCTTATAGGGATGGGTAAGTATAAGTATAATTGTTAGGCATTGTATAAATATTTTTTGAACCTATATATAAATAATTGTATAACCTATTTGTTATGCTTTGATTTTAGGATATTGCATGACATTGATACGTTTATGGTAAGAGTTGTCGACGAAGGCATCGAGATGTACGGGATCAGTGTTCCTGATGAGGAGTGGGGTGTCTATTTGTTTTGGAGAGAGATGGATAGATGCTTTGCATCATTTGAGGGGTATTCAGTACCCAATGACTGGTTGTTTCTTACATCCATCATGACCATTGGTATTCGTTTATGGGTTTTATACTATAGCTCCTCATGTACCATCCACTCGATGTTCTATTGTGCGAGGTAATTTTGATTATGTTTTTCTATTATAAGATTTTTTTGAGATTTTATGTGTCGTTATGTGTCATTATATGCAGGTCCTTTTGAGATTTGATTTATCGTTGTTTCGTTTATGCAGGTCCTTTGCATTCATCGATAGTAGAGCATGTGCGGGATGGATCACTGCTTTATAATAGAGAGCATATCATGAGGAGACAAATGAATGATCCTTCTCATAAGAGAAGATTTCAATTTGTTGATTCCTACATTACTGATTGAGAATACGTATTTTGTGATGCATTTTGAGAATATGTAATATTGGTCCTTTTTGCATCTTCGTATGCTACATTACTATGATATTTTTGTTTTCGCTATAAATCTACGAGACATGGATGTTATTTTGAAATATATATATATGAAGTCACTTGAAATAATGTATTGTTTACTTAAAACATGACCTAAATTGGAGAAACTGAGCCTATTTTTTCTGGAACTCTACCTGCCGCCACAGCAACGCGGGGGTCCAATACTAGTTGCTTCAATTTGTTAGCAACAAACATGAGATTGGGGTTTGCCATCACATACAGGTGTTTTTCTAGAAGAGATGTTGACTGTCTTCCTACACACTCTACTTATAATGCGTGTAGTCCAACTCAACCCTAACCCAAGTCAACTCTAACTAATGGTTGCCTTCGTGTGTCGTCTAGTATAAATGAGACTTTAACGCATATATAACACAACGGTTATTCTCCAGACTTAAACTTGAAATCGAGACACAAGGATTTACACAAAACTCAATTTGTATAACAGATTTCAAAATGGTGATAGTTTTAACTAAAATACTAATCCCATCCAAGTGCTGCTAAGCTACCTATGCAATGCACATGCAAATTTAGTATATTTACGATATTCACACTTCCCAATCATCCCAATTTAGATTTGTTTCTAAACAGCAGCAGAAAATATTAAAAACTTGTTTTAAAGGTCTCCACACACATGTATAGATATACACAATATATATATATATATTAGTTTAATTCCTTTTGTTTTTAGTTTAGATTTTTGTATTTTTGATTTTTTAAATTTTTATCATTTGTAATTTTTTTTATTTTTTAGTTTTTTAGTTTTTATTTTTTATTTTTTAAATAACACTATATACTGTATAGTATATACACCAACACCAACACACACACCCACACTCACACTAGCAGTTATATATAAATATATACGTATAACCTTGCTCTACCTCTCTCTAGCTTGCCTGTTTACCGGTGATCGATCTAGGTCCGGCGATGATGGCGGCTTCTTTTCAGGTTGTGTTCAATCAGTCCTCCATCCACAGAGACAGAGTACTAGGTGACACTTGGGGTTGCAATGGACATTGCAAATCTTCTATAAGAAGAAGAAAACTTTTAAAGTCACCAGTTAGAAGCGTCCATCATAAAGCAAAGGAAGATGCTTTTTCCATTCGAGCATGGAGCCCATACGGATAAGGTCTAAGGTCTATGGAGTCTCATCCTCGTGGGGGGAGGCTTCCACGGAGTAACATTGAAGATCTCCTTCACTAAGAGTTCGAACACTGCCCTCTTCGCCTCCCTCCAATTCTATCTCCACCTCCACTATGGTCTATCCTACGGATGTCTTTGCACCAGGCATCACTCTACGAGCATCCTATCTGAGCTCACGTCACTTTGCCATGGTCCTATTGTCTCCAAGGACCTCTACTCGTCTACTTTCTCTTCAATTGCACATGAAGCATTGCTAGCTAATAGCAAAAATGGAATATCTATGCTGGGGATGCAAAGTGTCACAGCTCGCATCACAATCCGTTGATTGAGTAATTTATATAACACACAAGAAGACGAAACTATTAACTGCTCAGGTTTGCTAGTTCTACAATCAATTGTTTTGAAAGATGGGACAGTTGGAATATTTTACTAGTTGTTGCCTCCAAACCACTTAGACACTCAGTTATCGACAATGAATATACACAATGGTTTAGAAAGAAGCTTACTACCCCCTCACAATGATGGTTTAACAAAGCTCACTTCTCACCCGGCAAGCTTGAAACGCTTGAGTCCAAACATAGTTTTAGCTAATGGCTCCAGAGTTAACTATCTTGCTTCACATGATCATAGATTTTTGAATAAAATACTGGCCGATGATTTGCTATGGCCACCCACGGACGACCAAAAGCCAGCGACCATACCCCATAAGAGTCGCAGCACACCATACCACTGTCCAAGAACATTCACCCCAACCAAAAGCATGACAACATAACCAAAGAGACCCCCATATCCAAAGAGACCCCATATCTAACACCTCTCCAATAACACTAGCTACAGTCCCCTCTAGTATCCCTAACCACCCAAATACTCCTCTTCCACATTGATATTTTCTTTTAATATAGCCCATATACACTATCAAACAGACACATACCTAAAAATTAATCACACAAAACTGATATCATACATCCATGCATATGTCTAAAATGACCTATTATGCTGTGCAAAATCCCGAGATTGTCCCAAAATATGTACAAAAATGGCTAAAATTTAAGGGTTGATATTTTTCTCCCCCTCCTAACTGCAAAGTCATCCTCGATGAGTCTGCTACGCCGCATCAACCTTCATGGTTCAATTGCTCCTCGCTCCTCTATTCCATTGCATGTGCTCTACCTGACCGCTCCATTGAGAGGAGCACCAAAGTATTACAACAAAACTACATCATTGTAACATTTATCATAAAAACGTTATAGCATGTAGTGCATTATATGATACATTCATTAGTAATCTGAATGTGACTAATTAGGACCTCTTAGACCTACCTAGAACTCACACAATAAACATCTCTAAATAATCGGTCAAGTTTACTAACCCCAAACCTTTAACTCCATTATCAATAGCTAGTAGGTTATACAATATAGATTATAGATTAACCTAATAGCTCAGCTTTACTAAGTCTAAATTATAGAGCTTTTTGCAATTTAGCACTACTTAGATTATTTATATTTAAGAGCTCTAGAGGGACTACATTCCACCTAATCCCATAGAAACCTAAGCCTCGAGTAAGTTACTGCCTTGCTATCATAGCCGTTCATGAGATTCATTACAATGGTCTACTTGCCTTTATCTATTTATATCCTTGCATGTATTTTTCGATACTTTTTTTTAGGTCAAAAGAAATAAATAAACAGAGGCAGTATGACTCTATTTGTTTTTTCCTCAGGCTCGGGATAAGGATAATACACACTACCCAACTGCTATAAATAGGTTCTTCATAATCAAGGGAGTAGAGTCCCTCAAGAGATAGAAAACACCTCACAACCAGTATTAACCAGTCTTGATAGATCTGTTAACCAGTCTTGGGAGATCTATCATCTAAACCTCGTTCAACCTTGTAACTAGGTTAATATATAACCGACATTAGCCCCTTTCCAGCTAGTGATCACTAAAGATTTTAAGTTTTTGGTTACTAAATCCAACCAATAAATAGGAAATGACAACAGTGTCAACACTTTTACCTTGACCTATCTAGGAGACCTTATTAGCCACATTCTCAAAAATAATTCTCATGCATGCTTAAACTTAAAACACTTAAGCATTGGAATGATGGCTACAAACAACAATCCTTTGAAAATTAGATGCTTTAGAGGAACTCGTTCTGTATTATCAGCTAAGCTATACTTCTTCTTGACCTGCATACAACACAACTACCCTTCTCGACTATTTACCATGCTTAGGTAGCTTTAGAAATGTGTAAGAAAGGTGAGGTTGTAAATTTTGTGCAGTATTTACTAAAGGTGGATAGAATATTATAATTATAGCAATATACAGGCTACTAAAACAAAACTCTATACTTGTGTGGCTGTGCAAAAGTAGTGAAGCCCCAACCAAAGGATCAACAGCTTGATTAGCTAGGTAACCCTTATTCTTTTCAATTGAGTTGATGATTCTTAGGTTACAAAACTATTACCAGCCTAGAAAACAAAACGACAGAGACAACATAAGTCTAGTATTGATGGAGAAGAGTGTAAATCAACGTCCTATCCTAGGGTCAATTGAGGAAGAAATACATGACTATTTGTTAGATACTAGTTCTAGCATGGCTTCTGAGAGGACATGCATGGACAGGGGCTAGTGAATGGCCTGCAGCAAGTGCACAGGCAGGACTGAAGGATTGGGGTGGAAGGTCGGCTGATGGGTAATTCCTGGAGAGTGGGAGGATGGGAGCAAGTAGATGGTAGACAGGGATGATGTCGTGTCACGTTGCGTCCCCAAGATATGAAAAATAATAAAGCTCTTCTTTTTGGAAAAGAGGACAAAGCTTTTTGGAAAAAATCTTGGATAAGGATAAAGCCTAAAATAATATTTATGGCGCTTTATTTTGAGAAAAAGATGCATAAAAAACAGTGAAGGACATGTTTTACTAAAACCAATTTTTTAGGGGGAAAAAATACAAAAGCACGGTGAGTTTTTTGATAGTTAGCTTTATGAATTTTAGTTAAATAAAGCAGCTTTTGCTTTAATTTTTGTAAAAAGCAAGACCTATATAAGAAAGTTATAAGAGAACATGTAGAGATCATTGAAAGAAGGGCATATGCATAGAGAGTTCTGTGTCCAAATACTCTCTTGTGTATGCTTCTATCTTATAAGAAGTATTTCTCTTCTCTATTGGCGAGTACTTTGCAATCATCTATTCCGAGTAGGTAAGTAATTTATTGTTCAATTTGTTTGCACCACATCTCTCTCTCTCGAAGTAGAAGAGACGAAAAAGAAAGCCGACTTCCTATGACTACCACGGATCCCTACCTTCCCAAGAGTGTTCCACCATCGGTGAGTGCACTTTGGGAAACAAAATTATCCGGTGAGTGTCAAGTTTTCGATGTTTCAATGTTCTTTTACTGTTAAATCTTGTGTTTATTTTGTTATCTCTCTCTTCACAAGAGATCGGGTGCCCATCCGATATCTCTTCCATATCAAACAACGTGCATCCTGACAACTTTGGTGAACCCAATGCAAAATCCGTCGGAATAAGAGTGGAGATCGATGACGAATTCAAAAGAGATGGCGACGTAACAGATGATGTAATAATTTGTTGCTTTTTCTCAACAACAACAAACGAGCCAACAACAACATAACTTGGAGGAGAGGATTTGAAAAGCCACACAGACAGTGACAGATCAACTAGGACGCTTTAAAGAATGGGACATCTCCAAATTTTGTAAAGTTTATAGATCATTTTATTGAGGATAATGGAATTAGAGCTCAAGATGAAGTTACAACAAGTTGGGCTTAACAAGAGACTGGAAAAATGTTAGGGAAGCCGTTAATTTGCTTTGTGAAATGATAAAAAAATGGCAAACTGGAAAAATGTTAGGGAAGCCATTAATTTGCTTTGTAAAATGATAAAAAATGGTAGAGACAAGTTATTTGGAGGAGGTATTGCAGATTCAAGTGATGAAGAAGCACCTAAGAAGCTAACCGAGAAACTAAGTGGAAAATTTACAAAGCTTGGAGAACTTGTCCTTGAACATCTTGTAAAGGGTATACAAGAATTGAACATGAACTTCAAAATTGTCATGTTTGATGATAAAAGTTCAAAATCAAGAGCAAAACAACTAAAAAATGGTAGAGACAAGTTATTTGGAGGAGGTATTGCAGATTCAAGTGATGAAGAAGCACCTAAGAAGCTAACCGAGAAACTAAGTGGAAAATTTACAAAGCTTGGAGAACTTGTCCTTGAACATCTTGTAAAGGGTATACAAGAATTGAACATGAACTTCAAAATTGTCACGTTTGATGATAAAAGTTCAAAATCAAGAGCAAAACAACGATTTTAAAAAGAAGGGTGTATATGGTGTGATAGTGCTGATCATATGTGAAGGAAATGTGATGAATTTGGAGAAGCCCTGAAGAAGAACCTAGTTTTCTAGAAAGAAGGCAAGATTCATTGTAGAGAATTTGGTTTACCTTTACACACAAATTTTGGGAAAGGAGGCATGAAGAAACTTTTGGAGGAAATAATGGCTGGTGTGTCCTTTGCTGAAGTTTCTACTTATGGGGTTCAAGTATGTGCTAAGGAAGTTGTAGGAACTAGGACTATTTGGCCATTTTCCATGAAGAATGCAGAGAAAGGGAAGTTTACTCATAAGGATTTGTGCAAAGTGGGTAATTGTATCTGGAAAAAAAGGGGATGGTAGGATCCTATGATTCTCTCTCAATATGTGCATGAAGCGATTGTGGAAGAAAAGCGGAAACAAGAAGATGAAAATCCAAGTTCTTCAAAGAGGATAACAAGATCAAGCAACAAGAAAGAAGAGGAACTAAACCAAAAATCAGCTCCAACAATGCCTAAAGTAACTATGGAGGATACTCAAAAGGAGACGAAACAAGGTAAAACCAAAGGTCCTACTTTTCAGTTAAAATCTGACATTGAACTAGCTATAGATGTGAAGAAGGTGCTTGAGTAAAGGATTCTTAATAGCAAGGTGGATTTCACTTTGGGTGAGATTTTGGGCATAGCCAAGCAAGAATTTCACAAGGAGATCATTGATATCATCAAGAGGAAGCGCCAAATACCAGTGCTGCATGAAGCAAACAATGAACCGACAAAGATTCAGGTAATACGAATAATTGAAGCAATTGTAGATGAGTGTGAAGGAGAATATGAAGACAAAGGAGCACAGAATGTGGTGTATTGCAATCAGTTTTCAAGGAGGGAGAAACATGTACATTTTAGTGACAAAGAAGAGCCAGAGAAAATTTCCAAAAGCCACTTCTCAAGAACTCATTGGGTCAGAGCTATGACTGAAACCCTTGTGAAGGTGGAAGATATCAATGAACCAATAATTGCACTTATTGACCATGGATCGGAGATTAATCTTATGACAAAATCTTTTTACTCAAAGGGACTGTGGCCTATAGATACAGATCATGGATGACAAATACAAGCTGCTAATTCTTTACCAGGGGAACTTTCTGGAGCTTGCCCAATCAAAGTGACAATTGGTGATGTATGTAATGAACAACACATCTTTGTTCAAGAGTACTCTTCTTATCCACTTATCATGAGACAACCTTACATCACGACAATGTAAGGTTCTTGATGATGGCTCAGCTTATGCAAGGATTCGAAGTAGAGATAGAAAGAAATCTGTTCAATTCTTAATTGTGTGTATCGACCACATTCAAAACAGGGATAGCCTTCGTGATCATCCACTACCAAGGGTCAACAAGAAATTCAAATGAACACTTCGAAGTTTTTTGATGGTAAAAGCAACTTCAACATTGACGGAACAAAACCTTTGGATTTTGAAAGGTATAAAGAATATCCTCCAAAAGATTTTACTCCTTTGGAAGTTGAGACATCCATAGATTACTCTCCTCTTACAGAGACATGCTATCCATATATAAATTCCACTGATGAAGAAGGAGTCCTACTAAAAATTGAGCAAAAACCTCTGAGCAAGCCAAAAAGCGAGCAAGATTCTACAAAGTCTTTTAGTTATTTCTTGTTGGTGGTGCCTAAGTACTTGTCTAGGTAGAGAGTCATGTGGTTTCAATATATTGGAAATTAGCTTTCTTTCCTTGTTATGGTGAAAGACAATCCTTGTAACCACTATGGAAGCCTTGGAAGGTAAGTTACTTACTCTCCGAGTGTGAGGAATATTCTATGCAACAATACTCTCCATAAAACCTACTCTTCAATGTCCTTATAAGGTAGCCAAGGCTTGTTGGATACTGTCGTTCTTTTCTCCACATATGCTTAACATAAACTTAAACACAGACACACACCATCTCTCTCTATATTTTGTGTTTAGATATTCTTTCCCGCATGGATGGCTACACTCTAATGAAAAGAAAAAAGGAATATCTCTCTCTCTCTCTCTCTCTCTCTCTCTCTCTCTCTCTCTCTCTCTTGACACAAACACACTCTCTCTATCAATCACACTCACCATATATATATATGTCTCTCTCTCTCTCTCTCTCTCTCTCTCTCTCTCTCTCTCTCTCTCTCTCTCTCTCTCTCTCTCTCATATACACACACAAAATGTTGGGTGTAGACATCCACACCCGTGTAGATGGATACACCCTAGGCAAGAAAAGAAGGTAGTTAAAATATTTGGCTACTCCCTAAGCTAAAGGAGAAGGTAGTTAAAACAATACACTAAGAACTATGTTTCATTTGATTAAGTTTGAACGTAGACTTCATGCTCAAAGTATAGTTATCAAACAAGGAAAACACTTATGAGACACTTATGAGTTCATAAGTATAGTTATCAAACAAGGAAAACACTTATGAGGAGTTGATGCTCAAACACTTATGAGGAGTTGATGCTCAAACTATATTTATTTAATAAGAAAAACACTTATGGCATGATGCTTTGAGGTTCCATTTTAGAAATTTTTACAAAAACTTGACTGTAGCCATCCGCACCGGCAAGCACGGATGGCTACAGGTAAGTTTTTGGGTCTTTGTCCCTCCCTCCCTTTTCTTGTCTGTAGCCATCTGCGCCGGCGTGGATGGCTAAAGGCAGCAGAGAGAGAGAGAGAGAGAGAGAGAGAGATAGAGAGAGAGAGAGAGAGAGAGAGAGAAATTTTTACAAAAACTTGACTGTAGCCATCCGCACCGGCACGGATGGCTACAGGTAAGTTTTTGGGTCTTTGTCCCTCCCTCCCTTTTCTTGTCTGTAGCCATCTGCGCCGGCGTGGATGGCTAAAGGCAGCACAGAGAGAGAGAGAGAGAGAGAGAGAGAGAGAGAGAGACTGACTAAGGAGTGCTAACATGGAAAATTCTTGTGGCTTATATGGCTCTATTTTTATGTTTCCCATTGGGCTCATGTATACTGTACAATGTGGACGACTGCCTGCTCCGAATGGAACTAGCTAGTCCCTCCAACAATTGGTTGAATGAAGCTGCATGCTGATCCTAGCATCTGTTGATGATTCTGCACCTTGCAACCTTTGCCCACCTCTTTCGCTCTCTCTCCTGTGAGAGAGAGCTAAAGCTACTGCTGATGATGATGATGATGAGAGGGCTGAAGCTACTGATGATGATGATGATGACCATAATGAGAGAAGTGATGGTGTGATGATGAGAGGGTGGATGGTGATGATGATGATGACGACGAGAGGGTTGATGGTGCTGTGATGATGATGGATGATGATGACGACAATGAGAGGGCTGATGCTTATGAATGACAATGATGATGCACTAAGAGTTAAGTCAAGTTCAAGATGATAATGATAATGAAAGGGTTGCTGCCAATGATGATGATGATGAGAGGACCGCCACCAAGATTTCTTCTACGTGTCCAAGACCTCCCTCCTGAAGTCGTGTCCTTCTCTTTGCCCACCTCTTTCGTTCTCTCCTTTTCTAAAGCCATGGTGTTTGGCCTCAAATCCAAGACCCTTTGGAATGGCATCATTGCCTTTGTGTAGTAGGCTCCCTCCCCACACAAAGCCTTCTTTGTGGTTGCCTCTCGCCCCCACTGTCTTCTCACTTTTGTGGGTCTTCTTTTCCCACATTAATGCCACATCTCATGAAGTGGCTGATATGTCCTTGTTTGAGTGTGAATAGGGTTTCAGATGTCGTGGGTGCGTGTAATATATATATATATATATATTATGTATAGGATTTCACTATGTATAATTGTATTACAACTCAAGTTAACATTTGTCTTATATTCTTCGTGTGTGTGTGTGTGTGTGTGTGTGTCTAAGTTTATGTAAAGCATATGTGAAGGAAAGAATGACAATATCCAGCAATTTTTGGCTACCTTATAAGGATGTTGGTGGAGAGTAGGTTTTATGGAGAGGATTGGTGCATAGAATATTTCTCATACTTGAGTAAGTAACTTATCTTCCAAGGCTTCCATAGTGGTGACAAGGACTGTCTTTCACCATAATGAGGAAAGAAAGCTAATTTCCAATATATTGAAACCACATGAGTCTCTACTTAGACAAGCACTTAGGCACCACCAGCAAGAAATAACTAAAAGACTTTGTAGAATCTTGCTCGCTTTTTGGCTTGCTCGGAGGTTTTTGCTCGATTTTTAGTAGGACTCATGAAGAAGCATTGGATATGTCCAAAACCTTTAATTTCAGACCTATAAAGCAATGATGATGAATTGAATACAACGGCTAAATCAATTCCAATATGGGAAGTATACAGGGCCTATCATTAGCAACGGCTTCATGTAAAACAAAATCCAAAGCCTCTACGCTTGGAAGAAAAAAAGAAACCACGCCTCATACAAAATCAAGCACGTGTGATTTTTTAGATTGATAACAATTTTGATCTTCTTGACAAATAGGATTTCCAAAGCGTACCATTATAAAGCGAGACTATGAGGGTACAGAGAAGGGAAAGCTCTCGCCAATCTTTGATGGCCGAGAGTTTTTTTCTTCAGGATTTGTGGGATTGAATTTAGAAGGTTCAGTATCCTACAAGAAATTTAAAGATCTACGCAAGTGCAAAAAACAATATGTGAGTATTATTCAAAGTGACTTACACAGGGATGTGAAGTACTTGAATCTGATGAAGTTATTTCAGGAATCTTTGAAGAGGTTTCTTTTATAAAATACCATGACTGAACTGGAAGCTATTATTCAAATAAGGCCGCAAAATGGAATTGATGTGAGTATTATTCAAAAAGTGACTTACACAGGGATGTGAAGTACTTGAATCTGATGAAGTTATTTCAGGAATCTTTGAAGAGGTTTCTTTTATAAAATACCATGACTGAACTGGAAGCCGCAAAATGGAATTGATGTGAGTATTATTCAAAAAGTGACTTACACAGGGATGTGAAGTACTTGAATCTGATGAAGTTATTTCAGGAATCTTTGAAGAGGTTTATTATATAAATACCATGACTGAACTGGAAGCTGTTATTCAAACAAGGCCGCAACGTGGAATTGATGTTGTAAAAGAACATTCTATTGATATGTATGATGTGCTTAGCAATATGAAGAAGGATTTGGAAGATGCAATTGAAGCACAGGTAGATACAAGGTACAAGATTGTGGGGCAACAAGGAAAGTAAAACCTGTGGTTGCACCTCTTCCAAAAGAAAGTGATCAAATTATGGAAAAGTCTTCAAAAGGGCAAAGTCTTAGGGATCCGACAAAGATTGGGCATAAGTTTACAGATGATACATTGGATGAATTGGAGATTGGGGAAGGATTTCTTATAGATATAGAGATCAAGTATTTCCGAGAGATGATATCAAAACACAAAAAGGCTTCTGCTTTTCAACCTAGCGAGATTGGATGTGTAGATCCAAAGGTTGTGATTCCGATGGTGATTTTTACAGTGCCGCACTTGCCTTGAAACTTGAGAGACCGATTCTAATTCCTAAGGTACATTGGTCAAAGCTGATTGAGTTACTAAATGAGAAGATTTGGATGGGGATCCTAGAGCCATCTTGTGCTCCCTATTCAACTTGGTGGTTTACACTGCCTAAAAAGAATGGATCCTTGAGATTCATTTAGGATTTGCAACCAGTCAATAAGATGACGATAAAAAACATGGGTACACGTCCAATGGTAGATGAGTTTGCAAAGGCTTTTGCTGGTAGATCAATCTAATCCATGGGAGATTGGTACTCCGGATGAAAAAGATGAGTCTTTAGATGAGAGGGGGTACAGAAAGTTTGTTGCAAACCACATTGTTGACTGTGAGGCTATCCTATCCAAGCTGGAGGAAGTGCACTTAACTCTTTCAGGGCAAAAATCTACTTTTGGAGTACGAGAGGTCTTGATTGTAGGTCATACGTTTAATCCTGAAGGGCGGAGGCCGAGTCCACCAGCCAAGATAGAAGCTATCCAAAAGATGGAGACATGTATCTCTACTAAAGTTGTTCACATATTTCTAGGTGCTTGTGTGTTCTATTTGATATGGTTGCCACACTTTGCTCATGTGGCTAAGTCATTATATCAATTGCTTTGAAACAAGCAAAGATTTGTGTGGATAGAGAAGAATACAAAAGCTATCAACAAGTTGAAGAAGACGATGGTCAGTGCACCTACACTAAGGAAGATTGACTACAAGTGTGGTAGACTTGTGATTGTGATAGTAGACACTAGTCCTTCAGGGATTGGTTGGGCTATTGGACAAGATGATGAAGAACGAAACAGATATGCAGCTAGATTTGGGGCAAGTGTTGAGTGGTTGCTAGAGAGATTATCCACAAGTTAAATGAGAGTTATGGGGTGTTGTTACAATCTTAATAAAGAGCGATAAAGAATAGTTGATTAGAGCAGAGGTCATTGTGGAGATAGATTGTTTACCATTATTGCGGATGATCACTAGATAGATGTTCTACACCAGATATAGCAATGCTACGATGGATAGCTTATATCAAGTCTCTTAACCCAAAGTTTCGTCACATAGTAGGAAGAGATAACCCACTTGCATATATGTTGTCTCAGGCTCGATATGATGATGAAAAATAGATAATTTCTACAGAAGATTATGTGGGTTTGAATTTCTACAAGTCTTCACACAAGTCAACACAGACAATGGACCAATTGTTCATTTATTTGCAATATTCTCAAAGGAAGAGTATGATGGAGAGTGGCTTCTTATTGGATGCTATCTGAGTACATTGAGTGAGCCACATCAGTGGAGTGACCAAGAGTACAGATGTATAAGGAAGAAAGCTTATGGCTACTTTCTTAAAGATGGGCATTTATGGAAGCATCCAAAGCAAAGAAGAGGAGTTCCACAAAGGGTTGTGTGTGATATGGAAACTCAGTAGAAGATTATCAAGAGTTCCATGAGAGTTTATGGGTAGGACATAGAGGAGTCTGGGCAACATTTATCAAAATAAAAGAGAGATATTGGTGGAGAGAGATGTATAAGGATGTGTCATAGTTTGTAGAGAGTTGCTCCACATGTCTGTTATATTCCAGTGTACAACATCGAGATGGTCTACACCCAACTTATCCATTGGTGATGCACTATAAGTGGGTTGTGGGACTTGGTAAATATGCCTGTGGGACTTTGGTTGATGAGTTACATTGTGTTAGAGCAAGAGAAGATTTATCCAACCAGGTTGAGAGAAGAGCACTAAGAAACAAGACAACTAGTACAATATACAAGTTGAGGATGTGATTTGCACATATGGATGTGTTGGAAAGATCACAGCAGACACAGGAGAATAAGGTGCAGATGAGGTAAGAGAGTTCTTTGGTCATATAGGGGTGAAATTAGCCCTTACTGTAGCCTATAATCCTGAGGGCAATGAGAAAAGTGAAAGGGATCATCCTCCGATTGTGAAAGCTTTGGCTAAGGCATGTGATGGTCGTATAGGTGACTGGCTTAGATTGTTACCTGTTACCTTATGCTTTATGGGTAGATCATACTACACACAGCCCAGTGATAGGATATATACCAGCAGAGTTGATGTTTGGGCAAAAATCAATCATACCAACAGAGGAGACAGTGTTATCTTGGAGCAGTCTATCTTGGGAAACAGAGGTACAGAGGGAGGATTTGCTAGCACTGAGGATTCAACAGTTAGAGAGACGCAGTGAAGATATAGAGATTGCAAAGAACAGATTACAAGAAGCCAGATTGAAGAACAAAGAAGCATTTGACAAGAAGCACAGGTTGAGCAGTCTCACAGAGGGAGATTGGTGGGTGTTGGTCTATGATAGCTGTTAGATATCTGTAACGCCGCTACGGGCGTTACCGCAAGAGGGGACGGCCTCTGGCTCACCACCCAGCCATAGAGGAAGAATGAGGATTGCCCCTCATCCCCCAGGCTATATAGTGTGTGGCCTGCCGTCCACACTAGCCTAGCCTCCGCATGGGCGTCCTCTCCCACTGAAGCCCGGACATGGCCATCCGGTCTGCCGTCAGTCACAGGCATAGGCATTACAGCCTACGTGACATTACCCCCGGCTTAAGAAGAGTTTTCGTCCTCGAAAACAAACTGGGGAAACCTTTTGGAAATTGCAATACGGCGTTCCCAGGTTGCCACCTCCTCATCCCTATCTGTCCATTTAACAAGTACCTCCTGGTACACTTTATGTCGAGTTTGTCTGTCACGATACTCTAGAATCTTTTCAGGTTCATGTGGTATCTTTGGTGGCTCTATCAAGTCCACCAAAATCTCTGGAGAAACTGCGTTGTCTAACCCGTGAACTGATTTCTTCAGTTTACTGACATGGAAGACAGGATGGACTTGAGAACTCTCCGGTAACTCAAGTTTATATGCTACGTCCCCAATCTTCTTAAGGATTTTAAAAGGACCACAATATCTCGGAGAAAGTTTATCACTTTTCCGTTTTCATGGTTTCTGACTGCGCAGGAACCTTGAGGAATACAAAGTCACCTTCTGCAAAGGTCACCTTTCTTCGTCCTTTATCCGCATAAGTTTTAGCGTGATCCTGAGCGCTACGAATGCTCTCTCGTGTAGCTCTGAGCATATCATTCATATCTTCGAGGAAATCCTTGACAGATTGAATCTTCTCCTTTTCTAGGCCTACAACTATCGGAGATCTCGGCTGGAATCCATACATTAACATGAATGGTGTAAATCCAGTCGCTGAGTGTTTGGAGCTGTTATAGGTAAACTCCAATAAGGGCAAGTACTCTTCCCAATTAGATTACTTCTTACTAACATAAGAACGCAACATATCCTCTAGAATTTGGTTAACTCTTTCGGTTTGACCATCAGACTCCGAATGATCTGACGTACTCATACTCAGAGTAGTATCCAACTTTTTGAAGATTTCCCTTCAAAAATGACAGTTGAAGTTTCTATCTCTATCCGACACTATATCTGCGGGCAGGCCACAGTTTTCTTCGTGGCAATAAACTTTGCCATTTTAGTTAACCTGTCCACTACCACCCACACCGAGTCATTCCCTCGACTCGTCTTGTGTAAACCGGTAATGAAATCCATGGAAATGCTTTCCCATTTCCCTTGAGGAATCTCCAGCGGAGTAGTCCTCCAACCTTAAGACGTTCATGTTTATTGACCTGGCACTTACTGCATTTCAGCACATAAGTCTAGACGTCCTTAAACAAACTAGGCCAATAAAACTGTCTTTTTACTAGTGCATAGGTCTTCTGAATCCCAGGATGACCTGCACTTGGACTATCATGACTTTCTTTAAGAATTTGGGCCCGAAAGTCACCAATACTTGGTACACATACTCTACCCTTGTAAAGTAAGTACCCGTTCGTCAATGGAGTAATTAGCATATTTCTCCCACGTGTCTGGTCGAGCTCGACCGCCGCTACGGGCAATCCGACGTGCCTTCGTCCTCGAAAACAAACTGGGGAAGTCATTGGTAAGCAAATGTCTAGTAGTACTCATGCAAGCCGTGATTTGGTATTTCAACCAAAACCCCAAGGCAAATTTCATGCCTTGATTTTGCATCATGTCATTAGCACCGAAGCTAATGTACTGGAGAGCACTCTAGTAGCACAAGTTCTTAGACTATGCTACTAGATATTTGTAGACTATGCTACCATGTTGCATCACCAACTTGTTAAAACTTCTCCTTGGAAAGCTCTACGGCCATAGGAGAAATAAACTAGAGCCAATCTAATCATGCATCACAAGGATTAGTTCCAAAGTAGAGAGATACTTTCTCTCTTAGAGTAACATCTTTGCACAAGCATATGCTCTAGAATCTTGTTGAGTTTCTAACTACCATCAATCTACGGATGGTTAAACTCCACTCTAACTCAGAGTAAATGTAACTTTTGAAAATTTCCCTTCAAATATAACAATCAAACTTCCTATCTCTTATGCCATACTATATCTACGGGCAGACCATATAGTATGTGGAGATGTTTGATAAAGATTCTTGCACCACTACAGGTGTCTGGAGTTACATCCAATCACTTACAACTCTTTGTTGCTATTACCAGACACATCCCTTCAAGTATTGTCTCGACTCACACAACTATTCGAGTTTATGTGATATTTGAGGATATCCCTCAAGAAAGGTTTTTGTCCTCAAAAACTCTACTCTCAAGCGGACTACGTGCTAGTGTCATAGGTCCAAGAACAAATCTAGACCGTGTTTAATATCATATGTTATATTCTTGAGTTCCTTCCAAGAAACTTTTAAACATCTTGCAACGAAGATGTGATATAGTGTCTATGCACATATGGTGGTACTATTGATAAACTGCTTTGCAACCGATCAGTGGTTTCACACTTGTACCAAAGTGCTTCATTGTTGCATATTATTACCCTTCATAAGTGGTTACACACTTATGAATCATTTGGGTGAGTTGTACCATCTATCAAGAAAAATTCCAAACTACTAATAACCACATTATCAATCCACAGATAATGACTGAGCTTGCTGCGAAGCCATAGGTTGCTAGATAATTGATGGTAATTACACAAGCCCAATGCCTTAGTACATCATACATTCAATATAAATGCAAACATCACAGTACTTCGTGATGATAAACTTAGGAATATCATCCTATCCATGCTGTTTGGTGTTGGTATGAAGTATAACTATGAGAACATTATTTGCTGCCTCCTCATTATAGCGGCAAAGCTACCTACCCATCACAGGTGGCAATCTCTACCAAGCTATAACCAATGACAAGCAAATAAACGAGTACTCTTGTAAGAACTTCATAACCATATCTCACACCAAACTCATAATCACTACGGATTAAATGCCAGGGCTTGCAAAATTGAATGTTATCTGATAGGTAGAGGGGATCATCAAACTCCGGATGACCTCGACAGCTCACTAGGACTAGTGATGTGTAACTTTTAAGTTACTCCACTCTCCTTGCTTATTCCATACCATCGAACAAATCGGTCCCTCGATTTGAGCGTCAACATATTTATGAGTACCTCGATACTCATGGATTGTGGTTCGGTAATTTAAAATGTTGATCTAGAGTATCTTTCACTCGAAGATCTTAAATTTATTAGCAACTATGTATTAGTAGTGAGTAACTACGTACCCACTATCATCACACTAGTAGCTCCATACTAGTCTGTGAGTAACTCCGTACCCAATGGCGTACCTCCCCCGAGTGGGAGTACCATATACAACCATCTATAACAAGATGCTTAAGTCACTTGCTGCTAAGAAGTGACTACACAAATTGACCCCTTTATTGCACATTGCAGTATAATTTTTGGTATTACAACACGAATGTTTGGACGTCCTTATCATAGAGATCAACTTAAAAACTAGTGCATAGGTCTTGTGGAGTCTCAGCTGACCTAATTACACCACTGGTGACTTCTTACAAAAAATGTGGCGCCGAAGTCACCACCTATGTACTTTAACTCTGTAAAGTACATGGTCTTCATCTATCATCTATGGAAAGTTGTAAAACATTCCTGCGATGGATTTTTATCACCCTAAAATTATTGTGCACTATTTTAGTGTGAAGAGCGCTTTTTTCCTGGGTACCATGGTTCACCCCAAGCTCATCTGTTGCTAAATTCTCCGATTTAACAAAAGATATGTCTGCCTCCGAACACTTCAGTTCAGCCCCAGACTTTGAGTTTACTTCTTAACACTCCGGTTAAGTCAAAACTCACCAGATACAGTAGGATTTACCACTAAGCTCTCCGGCTTAGCCTCCTATCCTAACTTAGCCCGAGTTTATGTACACTTCATATGTCGGATCCGATACTAACAACAACCAGGCTCGTCTCGAGTGAGATACTACTCACTATTGCCATGTAAAACCTTATTAAATCCTAGAAATGCTCCACTCATTCCCAAGGGGTCATACGACTTATAGGGTTTATACGCACATGAACTTTGTAAGCAAAATAGCCTGTCATGCAATATTACAATTGCTTATGTAGGAAAGTAATATATTTCCCAAATTCATATGGTAGCAACTAAAATGTGCTCACAATCGCACACTTATGTTGAACATAGGCAAGACTACGCTTGCAAAATGCTATTGGGCGTCCACTAACGCCATTGCCGGTCCTCTTAGCCCAAGTAAAACACACCGCGGTTTTAGATTTACACTATAGCCAAACTACGTGACTTTGATGGTCAATACTAAGTCTATGCTCAACTTAAATTTAGTCTCTCTGAACCAAATGTGTGATCACCACATGTGCTACCCTCGAGGCGCTACGGCCATAGAAGTGTTCACTAGGCACAACGGCCATAGAACGCCTCTCTCAAAGGACTCGGCACTACGGCCGTGGGATTTGTCTCTCTCTTAGCATGCGGCGCTACGGCCATGTGCGGTGGGTCTCTTTCGTGAAAAACGGGCACTACGGCCACACGGCACGACCACCGTGTGGGTTTGTTTCGTGGGGTGTACCGTTGTTTTGTGTGTTTTTTTTTTAAATAACGGGCCAAGCCGGCCCTCGCCGCTTGGGCGTGGCCGCCCGCCCACCCGTGGGGAGCCTGGCCACTACCGTTTGGCATGGCCGCCCGCTGGGCTGGCCGCCTATGGGCTGCTGGCCTGGCCGCCTATGGCCGCCCGCTGGCATGGCCGCCTATGGGCTGGCCGCCTGGGCCGGCCTGGCTGGCCGAGTAAGGCCTGGCCGCCGCAGGCTTTTCGCCCCCCCTCAAACGAGGGTCACGAGCCAGCTCTTCGCCCCCCTCATACAATGCTTGATCCAGCTCTTCGCCCCCCTCCTCTGCACAACACAGGCCAGCGGTCTTCTCCAGCCGTTCTTTTCACGCAGCTCTTCGTTCACACAAACGACGACCACATTTTCAATGCAAGCCTCCTCAGATGTTGAAATTTGAGCTAAATGATGAGCTATGGTGGATCAAACACTAGAATCAACATAATTAACAAAGTGATTAGTAAGTGATTAAGATGTAATTAGTGAATAATTAGCACATAGATTAATGTAGGCATGGATACTCAAAAACCAGCAAATTCTCATTAGGGCTATGCCTCAATTTATAGTGTTTACATCAAGCATCAAATCCCCTTGATTTCTCCATGATTCACTCCCTGAATATCTCCACCTCTTGCCTGATTCTCTCCACCTCTTCTCTTTTCCCTGAATATCTCCACACTCCTAAATTTCCTCATGCTACACATTATTCTCTCCCAGTAGATTCTCCTAACCTTTTCACAGGTTCTTTCACAATTACATCTCCTCTTTTACAGCCTCTATCCAAGAGCTTGTTCCCACACACACCCTTTTCACTTGTATATTTCAACACCTCCCCTCAAGTGAATAATCCTAACACACCTGGACCCTGTATCAAGTTTCCCTCTTACTTGATAGCCCGCGACCAGTGCCTCAAGTCCCTAAACTCCATAGTCCTTGACACTCTCTCTCTCTATGTGTCCAAGGCTACTATAAGTGCCCGCGACCTTGACTAAAGTGCTCACACATACATCTACCACTTGGCCTATATCATCGGTGGCTCAGAGGTGGTTTTACTTTGTTGGGGCAGGTTACATTGGGTTGTGGGGTCTCTCTCTCTCTCTCTCTCTCAGAAAAGATGATCCGACTCCACTTCTCTTGGAGCCTCCATGAAGTTTGCCGATGTCGTTCCTTCTTCACTGGGTTTGCTGTAGCAGTCTCTCGCCATGTGTCCTGGCTTTCCACATTTGTGGCAAGTGAAGGTCCTCCCTCCTACTCTGCCTCTTCCTCGTCCTCGTCCTCGAGAGAATCCTCCTCGAGTGAAGAATGCTTTTTCCTCTCCTGCTGTTGAGTCGAGCTCTTTCTTCTCTTTGCCTCTGCTCTCTTGCTCTAGTAGAGCTGCTTCTATCTCATGTATCTTCAGTTCAGGTACATTCTTTAGTGTTGCTACAATGTTTTCATAATCTCCTTTGTCCACACTCTTCAAAAGTACAGCTAATGCTTCATCATCTTCTACCTTTTTGCCAATAGCTGCCAGCTGTTGCTTAATGCTTTTATATTTGTTCAAGTGTGTGATTAAAGGTTTACTTTTCTTCATGTCAAATTTGTAAAATTGCATTAATAGATTTATCTTGAAATTTTTTGCTTGTGTACCAAATAATTTATTGAGTTCATCCCATGCATCTTTTGCCCACTGTATCCTTGTGATATGATGAATGATCTCATCATTTAAACTGAGTGCAATAAGCCCCAATGTTTTTTCATTCCTACTCTTCCACTCATTTTGCCCTCTCTCTGGGCATTCATCTCTCCCTTCAACTAATCCCCACAGATTTTTCCTCATCAGCAAATACATGGTTTTTGTTTGCCATGTATAAAACTGTTCTCCATTAAATTTGGCTATTTCCTGTGCTGAATTCATGGTGATGTGAAGGGGGTCTTACCTCTTGATCCAAATTCAAGATTCAAGGGCAGTGTCTACCCTTTTACAACTCAATCTGGTGTTTAATAGATAATTACAACAATTTTATCAGCATAAAATCACCAGAAATTACATTAAATTGAGAGTAACCAATTTGTACGGGATGGTTGGAGTATCAAACCAACTCCGATTTGCAATCTGAAGCTTTAGGGATCTGTATCAGATACCTAATGGTTAATTTGAATCCTCAATTGTACCAAAGTACAGTGATTAGCACTGATTAATCACTGATTAGCAAATTAATGCTCTGGTTTGTGTGCAAAAAACAGAGTATGTGGGGAGCTCAGATCTGGTGCCTTCCACTTCAAATGAGCTCAAATGCTTTCAAAGGCATCAATAGCAATGAGTCTAGTAGAGGATTAAGCCAAGAAACACAAGATTTGACCAAATAATGAAAGCTTAATCTCTGTTTTACCAAAGTCACCTGCAGATTTGATGAAGAGCTTGGATCTCTTTGTAGACTTGATGAAATTAATTTCTATCTTCACCAGCTTGTAGAGCATGCTTGAAAACCCCCGGGGCTAAGAGGAATTAGCTCAATTTGATTTGATGAGCTCAAGATCTCCAGAATACTCAGAAAAATCAGCGCTGAAGAAAACGGCGATTTCTCCTCAACGCTTTCGCGTTTTGCTGCGCCGTTTGATGAGCTTGTAGCTAGGGCTGTTCACTAGCTTGTGTTAGAAGGGCATAGCCTAATGTTGACTGTGCATGGAGAATGGAGTCCTCCACTGGCTGGGGGTGAAGGGGAAGAGTGAAAACTCACTAAAAACTGATTTTTTTTGCTAATTACTTACTAATCTTGATTAATTCACTAATGGGCTCATAAATCTGGTTGATTCTAGGCATGGCTCTGATACCATGTTGAAATTTGAGCTAAATGATGAGCTATGGTGGATCAAACACTAGAATCAACATAATTAACAAAGTGATTAGTAAGTGATTAAGACGTAATTAGTGAATAATTAGCACATAGATTAATGTAGGCATGGATACTCAAAAACCAGTAAATTCTCATTAGGGCTATGCCTCAATTTATAGTGTTTACATCAAGCATCAAATCCCCTTGATTTCTCCATGATTCACTCCCTGAATATCTCCACCTCTTGCCTGATTCTCTCCACCTCTTCTCTTTTCCCTGAATATCTCCCAGAATATCTCCACACTCCTAAATTCCCTCATGCTACCCATTATTCTCTCCCAGTAGATTCTCCTAACCTTTTCACAGGTTCTTTCACAATTACATCTCCTCTTTTACAGCCTCTATCCAAGAGCTTGTTCCCACACACACCCTTTTCACTTGTATATTTCAACATCGGACGGCGCTTAGGGTGCTCTTGCCCCACCTCAAACGGCGTAATGCTTACGTTGCTTATACAGGTCGTGGGACTGGTGTTGCCTCCCCACACACAAGTTCAACGAAACGCTTTTCGTTCCAGACAAGCTTCAACGACTTCTTTCGCAGACAAGCTTCATTATCAAACAAAATTTATTTCGCATAAAGCTTCAACGCTTCAAATCAAGTCAGTCTCTGATGTAAATGTATACCTTGTATGTGACATGCCTCGTGATGTCTGGGCTGTACTATACTGAAATGAGACGGACAACGTCAAGAGAGCATGATCTACTGCTATGCCCACTGGTTTGGCCCCCACTGTGAAATCCTAAATGCAAGGGATGAAACTCAGCTGAGCCATAACATAATCCACTATACTCGCACCATGCCTATGTGGAATGCATGTGAAACCCGCTGATCCAGGAAATCTTTGTAGACCATTAAGAATGGCCAGACCATGTGTAGTAGTTATCTCTGTGAGGTATCTCCCATACTCTATCTGCTCTCTGTCATGTGAACACCTCTCTAGCCCCAACTCACACACATCCAGCTCTCTAAGCATCTCCTCTGAGAGGTGTCATAAAAGATTGTCTGCTGAGAGTTGCCCGTTCGGGCATTGAAGTCCCCTAGAAGAATGATGTCACCATCTCTAGAGAATTCCCATATGTCATCATCTAGTATAGAGAAAGGCGACTGTCCTTTGGGTGTAGCATAGACTGACATACTGGGGGGAAAGTAGCATATGGCAATGTGCAGAAATCGGCACGTGTCTGCTCTCAGCCTCACCCACATGTACCTCGCCTGATCATCTCGTCACACCATATGAAGCAGTGGCTGTAACTCTCCTTGAAAAGCACTGCTACTCCTCCTGAACCTCTACTCCCATGCTCAGATCTCGTGATTGTCTTGTGAGCTGTCTCCCATCTATAACCCGTCTCATGTGGCATTGATTGTCCAAGGGCTTGGTGTTGGCTCTTGCAAGGAAGAAGCTTACCACCATGAGCATTCTCTCTACAATACTTGATCCTCTCTCCATAGCTAGCAGACTTGTACTCCTAAATGAGCCTTCTCTCTCCAAACCCACAATAGTAGCCATGGCTTGCAAGGAAGAAGCTTACCAGGAGCATTCTCTCTACAATACTTGTTGGTCCTTTCTCCAAACCCACAGTAGTAGCCATGACTTGCATGGAAGAACCTTTTCATGATGTATTCTCTCTCTATATTGCTTAGCAGCCATAGCTTGCACTAAAGAAGCTTCCCATAATGCATTGTCTCCTTTGCATTTCCTTCTCACCATTGCCAACCATCCATGAGATGTTAGAGCTCCCATGTTGGTGCATAGGATGCCTATTAGGTCTAGTTCTAAACACAAGTCTTGAATGCACTTAAAGGCAGTTTCTACTAAATTGAAGCAAAGAAGACCAAAGTCATTGTCTTCTGAGGATGAGAAGAGCATTTATCATGTCAAGTGTGCAAATATGTCAAACTTGTACATGTATTTGGGATGACATACATATGCATACAACAAGAGGTAACTCCATGATCTAGGAAGTGCATGATAGATTGGCTCCATACTCTTATCCTAGTCCGTCGTTTTTGGAAGTCTTCTGAGGATGAGAAGAGCATTTATCATGTCAAGTGTGCAAATATGTCAAACTTGTACATGTATTTGGGATGACATACATATGCATACAACAAGAGGTAACTCCATGATCTAGGAAGTGCATGATAGATTGGCTCCATACTCTTATCCTAGTCCCTCGTTTTTGGAAGTCTTCTAGTGTATGATTCATGGATGAGCACTGTTTTGCCTAGTATTGCTGAATTTTTTGTTCATAAGCTGATAATAAACAACATGGTTTCAAACTAAATATCCAACAATGGAGTAAAAAGTAGGAGGTGAAGCTGCTTCCCTAAGGGATTCACGAAACATTATAGGATTACATCACATGAGTGTACAATAGGGGGGTCGTAAAAGGGTAAGAAGGTACATATTACAAAGGAAAGTTCCGTATATAGAGGTAAATAAGGGGAATTTTGTGCATGCAGGTGGCATGTCCTTATTGCTACTAGTGAGAATCCTTTAGGGTACTCCCCTAGTAACAAGTAGGATCATGGTTTGAATCTTTGCTAACATGAAGTTGAAATGCTTAAACCTTTGCCTTTCTACTAAAGTTGACATGGTAAACAGGGTTAGATCTTTGCGTACTTTGTGATCCACATATTATATTGCTACTCGGTGCATCGTAACCAAAAAAGGGCAAGACATGGTATCACGTCTATGAGCTAACACAATAGGCAATATGATGGAGCCTAAGAGCCAATTTACAACACATATCATCATGTCCCTCGTGAAATCCAAATTTTTGTTCGAGTTACAACTATGAAGTAATCACAGTATGATTAAATTGTCACCACACTTTTCTCAAATGTATGAGTGCCCAAGGTGCACACTGCATAGCCCTCACGGGTCATCTAGTCATCATGATCCTCCTCATCCTTGAGTGCTAGAGAATCCAACTGACATGCTACAGGCCCATTGTTAACTGCAAATACCTGCCATGAACTAATGCACAACATTAAATCTAGAGTACTTTAAATGGTGAGACCACGAATACTGCATTGAAGAACACATTACCTTTTTTTTTTAAAGTTGGGCGTTAGGAAGCGGGCTTAGTACCCATGGGACCCCCCTTATCCCACAAAGCAGGGGCAAGCTTCAAGGGTGAGGCATCAATCAGGGTAGCCAGCAGGGTTCGAACCCATGACCTAGGTTTTGACAACGAAGCACCTTAACAACTGAGCTACAGCCCGATGATAGAACACATTACCTTCCTCTTGACCCCAAATACCCCAATTAAGGCTCACCTACTGACAGGAGCTGTTTATACGGCAGACATACCTGAAGTCCAGACAAAAGGTGTACCGTTGATATTGTCAGAGTCATAAATCTGCGAAAGCCCACTGAGAAAAATATCGTATAAAGGCTTGGCCTGATGGGAAGACATTGCATCATGGAAGTCCAAACTGTTCCCTTTGAAGACTCCATACAAGGTGAATTGTCTAACTGCAAGAATGCCCAAGATACAAGGACATAACCGTTAAAGACATTTTGGGCACTTCCCTCTTCTGAAAAGGGGCTTGTCTCCCTGGATTCCTAGCTGGGTGCTGTAGGGGCCAAAGGGCTACTGGCACTGGAGCTCTGGTTTTAACGCTTACATTATTCAACATCATGACCTCCTACAAGGGTAAAACCAGCATCTAGGTGGGGATGCAGTGGCTACATTCCCCCAACAACACCTAGCAAGGCATGCTGTGCCTACCCTATAAGCCTCTAGCTAGGACTCTCCCCCATTAGTCCATAACGATTTTGTAGTTTATAGTGTTCATATTACTGTAGGAATGCATCGTAAAGTACTAGAGTGAGTATTTGCATGCAGAGCAGTTCAAGAACAAAGACATACCTACAAGAAGCTCATACTTCTTTTGTATTAGCTATAAAAGAAGGATAATGTATTTCTACCAAGTTCCGCTTGAAGCCACAAGAGGCAAAAAGGATCCCTTGATACTGCTCCTGCTCACTTTCAAAACTGCTGCAAAAGTGCTCCATTCTGTTACTCAAGTTGCATGTGTCCCTTCATGCTAAGTATCACATTATCTGTCGTAAGAAAGCTACGATGGAAAGATAAATCCGAAACCCAAACATTTGCATATGTTTCAATGATTCAAGTACCAGGGTCTTGTTTGAACTGATAAGAGGTGAAAAGGCACAAGATGAAGTAATATTAAATAGTGCCCTACATAAACCCTCAGGCCTGATCACCTGCCCCTCTCCTGCTTCTCCTCCCCCAACCCAAAAAAATCCAATAAAAAATATAGATTGTTTGCTTTAATATTTCTCGTGTTGACGTGTAGACTGCACCTTGCAGACGAAGGCAACCACTCTTCTCATCTCTCACTGTTTTCATTGTCCAGAATTTGGATGTGCTGTGACTCAAGTGGTGCCATCGTCTAGCCACTATTATATGAAGCCTTTAAGAGGCAATGATTTATGCGTTTTCCAGAGAAAAGAGGCCCCCATCAACCTGTCACTCATCAACTTGTCAGTTCAATGGAGAGAACTAGAATAAAAGAGGGCCCCATCAACTTGTCACTTCAATGGAGAGAACTAGAATAAAAGTTACATCACCACTCATGTGCAGTATTCAAGAATCACTAAAAGGAATTAAAAGGAATGTAAGTCAGATAAGGGGAGAATGATTTTCGGGCCAAAAGAATGTGGAATGTTCAATGGTTAAGAAAAGAAAGAGCTGCTCTCCCAAATGCTCAGGAAGGTCACACGACATCATTCCTTTCCATACACAATGCTGCCCCTACCCCTCTCTTTGAGGAAATGTACACTGACCTTCCAAATGTAGTCCGAAACTACATCAGTAGGATGCTCGTGGGTCAATAGCTCGCTTACATCTAGCATGGTAAGGGTTCACATAACATGTTCTCAACACATGAAGCACTCCATTATCTGTTGCGACTTTGATTAAACGCTGAGAATAATAACGTTATTTTCTTGGTTGTGTGCACAGTGCTCTTGAGGTGCTCATTCTAGCCTTCTGAATGAATTCCTGCAACTTTGACACGCATGAACCACGATACTTGAGGGTGGAAGTAAATACCCCACATATCTTTTCTTTCCTCTATTCAAAATTCCCAGGACTCCTGAGACTGAACAAATAATATGTGCCCTCGAATAGCATTCGTGTTTCTTTTGTGCCCATAACTATGTCTGCTCACTGGGGGACCCCTCTGTTCGTGTCTATCAGGTGCTTCATGTTATCATGTTGATGTCTGCTACATATAAAGGAAGTTTACTTTGCTATTTGACTGCCAATATTGAAGGTATTGTTAAGGAGTATTAATGCGTAAACAAACTTCATGTGCTGGTCAACAAGAAACATGAATAATGTGAACGTACTTATGCTCTGCTTGAGGTGGCGTCATCATCCAAGAAGGGCAAGCTCCAAATTTTCTGGCACCTAAAACAAGAAGGAAATCGTGTAATACAAACCACCCGAAAAGCCTTTATTTCGTGTGTTTGCTTTTGAAGGTGTGTTTGTTTGTGCTATAGTATATGCATAGCACATGATCAATGCTACCAAGTGCCAGATGATGTCGCTCAACATAATATGTGAGTGATATTTTGATATACAATATCTATACAGGATTAAGGACAACCCCACCTCCCTCCACATGGGCAAAGGAGGTGGGGCTAATTCAAAATAACCGCTCCTCCTGCAAGCATGAGGAGGAGCCAAATCTCACATCTTCCAATGCAATTTTGAATTTGAATCTAAGAAGATCTCATCTCACATCTTTCAATGAAATCTTTGTATACATGCTTACATACCTACAGATACACACACTTATATATATTATGTATGTATGTGTATCTATAGGTATGTAAGCATGTATATATAAATAGATTTATATGTATGTCGACGCACACACATGTATATTCATGCACACACACACACAACACACAGACACCAACACAAGATACGTACACACATGCATACAAACACACATACACATACTCGCACGCATGGACACACATGCAATATATAGAGATATGCACACTTGCACACATACTCAAGCTTACACATACACACATAAACATATATATTATGTGCATGTGTAAGAGAGAGAATATACATACACACACACGTATATATATTATGTATGTATGTATATCTATAGGTATATAAGCATGTATATATAAATAGATTTATATGTATATCGACGCACACATGTATGTTCATGCATACACACACACACACACATAACACACAGAGACAAGCACATGATACGTACACACACGCATACAAACACACATACACACACTCGCACACATGGACACACTTTCAACATATAGAGATATGCACACTTGCACACATACTCAAGCTTGCACATACACACATGTGTATACATGCACACAAGCACATAAATACACTCACATACACAAGTACATGTGCACACATTAGTGTATGTGTGTGAGAGTGTATAGGGGAAAGAGTGTGTGTTTGCATTAGTACATGTGCATGTGTGTATATGTGTGTGTGTGTGTGTGTGTGTGTGTGTGTGTGTGTGTGTGAGTGGAGAGAGAGAGAGAGAGAGAAACACACAGAGAGACAGAGACATAGAAGTCTATGTGTGAGAGTGTGTAGAGGGAAAGAGTGTGTGTTTGCATTAGTACATGTGCATGTGTGTACATGTGTGTGTTTGCATGTGTGTACATGTGCATGTGTGTACATGTGTGTGTGTGTGTGTGTAAGAGAGAGAGAGAGAGAGAGAGAGAGAGAGAGAGAGAGTTTTGACATTTGAGAGTGTGTGCATGTGTATGTGAGAGAAAGAGGGTGTGCATGTGCATGTGTGTGTGTGTGTGTGTGTGTGTGTGTGTGTGAGAGAGAGAGAGAGAGAGATTACATGTAAGATGCATTTATTTGAGAGTGAGCACACCTCACCACTCATCCCTACCATTAAAATTTAATCTAAAATTTGATTAATTAAAATTATATATATGTGTGTAAATCTATTTATGTGTGTGTGTGTGTGTGTGTGTGTGTGTGTGTGTGTGAGAGAGAGAGAGAGAGAGAGTTTCTATGTGAGAGAATGTGTGTGTGTGTGCATGAGAGAGAGAGAGAGAGAGAGAGAGAGAGAGCCTGAGAATTTCTATGTAGGAGATAGTTTGTGTGGGAGGAGTAGTGTGTGTTTTCATTAGTGTATGTGTGTGAGAGTGGATTGTAGCGATAATAATATGATGGTGACACTACCAAGTAATATGGTCTTGCAAAGATTGACTCTTAAAGACTTGGTACATTGGGTATACTCTGAATTGGCTATCACTACGACATATGCTTCATACTTTAGTGAGCGTGCTATTCTTGCTCGGATAAACAGTCAAGTGGATATTGTGAATAAGACAGCTTTGGATACAATGCCTGGTGAGCCTACGCAATATTTCAGTGCAGATTCAATTCTTGAAAATGATGAAAACTCATTCTTATATTCCATAGAATTTTTGAACACAATCGACCTTCGGGGCAGATATCCACCTCATTGCTTGGTTTTAAAGTTAGAAGCTCCTGTTATTTTGCTTCGTAACTTGGATCCAAGACGTGGACTCTGTAATGGTACACCGATGATATGTAAGGCCTTTCACTCTAAAGTCTTGGAGATTGAAATCATCACTGGTACTAAAGTTGGTGAAAGAGTATTTCTTCCACGGATTACCTTTATATGCAGCGAGGCCCAACTACCATTCACCATGAGGCGGAGACAGTTTTCCGTGCGGCTGGCATTTGGCATGTCAATAAACAAATCACAAGACCAAACCCTAAATGTCTTGGGGTTGTATTTGGTGACTCCAGTGTTTACTCATGGACAATTGTATGTCGCGTTGTCACGAGCACGGTCTCCTCATGTTGTGAAGGTGTTACTTGAGGATAACACTAATGTGGAGTGTTCATTTGATGATTTTCAAAGTTATACACCTACAACAAACAATATTGTTTATAAGGAGATCTTGATGACTTCAGAGTGACAAGTCAGGTTTCTTATTTAAGTTCTACAATTTGATTAATTTTGTTGTGATTTCTTTTTTTATAAATATTTGTCTATGGTAAAAGTACCTATTTTTGTTGTTTATGTTTTGACAGACATGTCTAAGATTACCTTTACATTGGACATGCCTTTGTCGAGGATAGTAGGTGAGTTATTCTCTATATTTGCATAACTTTTCTTGATTACAAAGTATGGAACATGACATTCTATACTGATGTCTATCTGTACAAAGCCACCGCTATGGTCAGCTCCTATTATTACAGGTCACGTAGCAGGGATTATGATTGATGCTTATAGGGATGGGTAAGTATAAGTGTAATTGTTAGGCATTGTATAAATATTTTTTGAACCTATATATAAATAATTGTATAACCTATTTGTTATGCTTTGATTTTAGGATATTGCATGACATTGATACGTTTATGGTAAGAGTTGTCGACGAAGGCATCGAGATGTACGGGATCAGTGTTCCTGATGAGGAGTGGGGTGTCTATTTGTTTTGGAGAGAGATGGATAGATGCTTTGCATCATTTGAGGGGTATTTAGTACCCAATGAAAACTGGTTGTTTCTTACATCCATCATGTCCATTGGTATTCGTTTATGGGTTTTATACTAGAGCTCCTCATGTACCATCCACTCGATGTTCTATTGTGCGAGGTAATTTTGATTATGTTTTTCTATTATAAGATTTTTTTGAGATTTTATGTGTCGTTATATGCAGGTCCTTTTAAGATTTGATTTATCGTTGTTTCGTTTATGCAGGATTGTTTCGTTTATGCAGGTCCTTTGCATTCATCGATAGTAGAGCATGTGCGGGATGGATCACCGCTTTATAATAGAGAGCATATCATGAGGAGACAAATGAATGATCCTTCTCATAAGAGAAGATTTCAATTTGTTGATTCCTACATTACTGATTGAGAATACGTATTTTGTGGTGCATTTTGAGAATATGTAATATTGGTCCTTTTTTGCATCTTCGTATGCTACATTACTATGATATTTTTGTTTTCGCTATAAATCTACGAGACATGGATGTTATTTTGAAATATGTATATATGAAGTCACTTGAAATAATGTATTGTTTACTTAAAACATGACCTAAATTGGAGAAACTGAGCCTATTTTTTCTGGAACTCTACCTGCCGCCGTAGCAACGCGCGGGTCCAATACTAGTTGCTTCAATTTATTAGCAACAAACATGAGATTGGGGTTTGCCATCACATACGGGTGTTTTTCTAGAAGAGATGTTGACGTCTTCCTACACACTCTACTTATAATGCGTGTAGTCCAACTCAACCCTAACCCAAGTCAACTCTAACTAATGGTTGCCTTCGTGTGTCGTCTAGTATAAATGAGACTTTAACGCGTATATAACACAACGGTTATTCTCCAAACTTAAACTTGAAATCGAGACACAAGGATTTACACAAAACTCAATTTGTATAACAGATTTCAAAATGGTGATAGTTTTAACTAAAATACTAATCCCATCCAAGTGCTGCTAAGCTACCTATGCAATGCACATGCAAATTTAGTATATTTACGATATTCACACTTCCCAATCATCCCAATTTAGATTTGTTTCTAAACAGCACCAGAAAATATTAAAAACTTGTTTTAAAGGTCTCCACACACATGTATAGATATACACAATATATATATATATATATATTAGTTTAATTCCTTTTGTTTTTAGTTTAGATTTTTGTATTTTTGATTTTTTTTTTTAAATTTTTATCATTTGTAATTTTTTTACTTTTTAGTTTTTTAGTTTTTATTTATTTTTTAAATAACACTATATACTGTATAGTATATACACCAACACCAACACACACACCCACACTCACACTAGCAGTTATATATAAATATATACGTATAACCTTGCTCTACCTCTCTCTAGCTTGCCTGTTTACCCGCGATCGATCTAGGTCCGGCGATGATGGCGGCTTCTTTTCAGGTTGTGTTCAATCAGTCCTCCATCCACAGAGACAAAGTACTAGGTGACACTTGGGGTTGCAATGGACATTGCAAATCTTCTATAAGAAGAAGAAAACTTTTAAAGTCACTAGTTAGAAGCGTCCATCATAAAGCAAAGGAAGATGCTTTTTCCATTCGAGCATGGAGCCCATACAGATAAGGTCTAAGGTCTATGGAGTCTCATCCTCGTGGGGGGAGGCTTCCACGGAGTAACATTGAAGATCTCCTTCACTAAGAGTTCGAACACTGCCCTCTTGGCCTCCAATTCTATCTCCACCTCCACTATGGTCTATCCTACGGATGTCTTTGCACATGGCATCACTCTACGAGCATCCTATTTAAGCTCACGTCACTTTGCCATGGTCCTATTGTCTCCAAGGACCTCTACTCATCTACTTTCTCTTCAATTGCACATGAAGCATTGCTAGCTAATAGCAAAAATGGAATATCTATGCTGGGGATGCAGTGTCACAGCTCGCATCACAATCCGTTGATTGAGTAATTTATGTAACACACAAGAAGACGAAACTATTAACTGCTCAGGTTTGCTAGTTCTACAATCAATTGTTTTGAAAGATGGGACAGTTGGAATATTTTACTAGTTGTTGCCTCCAAACCACTTAGACACTCAGTTATCGACAATGAATATACACAGTGGTTTAGAAAGAAGCTTACTACCCCCTCACAATGATGGTTTAACAAAGCTCACTTCTCACCCGGCAAGCTTGAAACGCTCGAGTCCAAACATAGTTTTAGCTAATGGCTCCAGAGTTAACTATCTTGCTTCACATGATCATAGATTTTCGAATAAAATACTGGCCGATGATTTGCTATGGCCAGCCCACGGACGACCAAAAGCCAGCGACCATACCCCATAAGAGTCGCGGCACACCATACCACTGTCCAAGAACATTCACCCCAACCAAAAGCATGACAACATAACCAAAGAGACCCCCATATCCAAAGAGACCCCATATCTAACACCTCTCCAATAACACTAGCTACAGTCCCCTCTAGTATCCCTAACCACCCAAATACTCCTCTTCCACATTGATATTTTCTTTTAATATAGCCCATATACACTATCAAACAGACACATACCTAAAAATTAATCACACAAAATTGATATCATGCATCCATGCATATGTCTAAAATGACCTATTATGCTGTGCAAAATCCCGAGATTGTCCCAAAATATGTACAAAAATGGCTAAAATTTAAGGGTTGATATTTTTCTCCCCCTCCTAACTGCAAAGTCATCCTCGATGAGTCTGCTACACCGCATCAACCTTCATGGTTCAATTGCTCCTCGCTCCTCTATTCCATTGCATGTGCTCTACCTGACCGCTCCATTGAGAGGAGCACCAAAGTATTACAACAAAACTACATCATTGTAACATTTATCATAAAAACGTTATAGCATGTAGTGCATTATATGATACATTCATTAGTAATCTGAATGTGACTAATTAGGACCTCTTAGACCTACCTAGAACTCACACAATAAACATCTCTAAATAATCGGTCAAGTTTACTAACCCCAAACCTTTAACTCCATTATCAATAGCTAGTAGGTTATACAATATAGATTATAGATTAACCTAATAGCTCAGCTTTACTAAGTCTAAATTATAGAGCTTTTTGCAATTTAGCACTACTTAGATTATTTATATTTAAGAGCTCTAGAGGGACTACATTCCACCTAATCCCATAGAAACCTAAGCCTCGAGTAAGTTACCGCCTTGCTATCATAGCCGTTCATGAGATTCATTACAATGGTCTACTTGCCTTTATCTATTTATATCCTTGCATGTATTTTTCGATACTTTTTTTTAGGTCAAAAGAAATAAATAAACAGAGGCAGTATGACTCTCTATTTGTTTTTTCCTCAGGCTCAGGATAAGGATAATACACACTACCCAACTGCTATAAATAGGTTCTTCATAATCAAGGGAGTAGAGTCCCTCAAGAGATAGAAAACACCTCACAACCAGTATTAACCAGTCTTGGGAGATCTATCATCTAAACCTCGTTCAACCTTGTAACTAGGTTAATATATAACCGACATTAGCCCCTTTCCAGCTAGTGATCACTAAAGATTTTAAGTTTTTGGTTACTAAATCCAACCAATAAATAGGAAATGACAACAGTGTCAACACTTTTACCTTGACCTATCTAGGAGACCTTATTAGCCACATTCTCAAAAATAATTCTCATGCATGCTTAAACTTAAAACACTTAAGCATTGGAATGATGCACCTATTTGTGTGGAGCATGATCTTGGCTACAAACAACAATCCTTTGAAAATTAGATGCTTTAGAGGAACTCGTTCTGTATTATCAGCTAAGCTATACTTCTTCTTGACCTGCATACAACACAACTACCCTTCTCGACTATTTACCATGTTTCGGTAGCTTTAGAAATGTGTAAGAAAGGCGAGGTTGTAAATTTTGTGCAGTATTTACTAAAGGTGGATAGAATATTATAATTATAGCAATATACAGGCTACTAAAACAAAACTCTATACTTGTGTGGCTGTGCAAAAGTAGTGAAGCCCCAACCAAAGGATCAACAGCTTGATTAGCTAGGTAACCCTTATTCTTTTCAATTGAGTTGATGATTCTTAGGTTACAAAACTATTACCAGCCTAGAAAACAAAACGACAGAGACAACATAAGTCTAGTATTGATGGAGAAGAGTGTAAATCAATGTCCTATCCTAGGGTCAATTGAGGAAGAAATACATGACTATTTGTTAGATACTAGTTCTAGCATGGCTTCTGAGAGGACATGCATGGACAGGGGCTAGTGAATGGCCTGCAGCAAGTGCATGGGCAGGACCGAAGGATTGGGGTGGAAGGTCGGCTGATGGGTAATTCCTGGAGAGTGGGAGGATGGGAGCAAGTAGATGGTAGACAGGGATGATGTCGTGTCACGTTGCGTCCCCAAGATATGAAAAATAATAAAGCTCTTCTTTTTGGAAAAGAGGACAAAGCTTTTTGGAAAAAATCTTGGATAAGGATAAAGCCTAAAATAATATTTATGGCGCTTTATTTTGAGAAAAAGATGCATAAAAAAAAAGTGAAGGACATGTTTTACTAAAACCAATTTTTTAGGGGGAAAAAATACAAAAGCACGGTGAGTTTTTTGATAGTTAGCTTTATGAATTTTAGTTAAATAAAGCAGCTTTTGCTTTAATTTTTGTAAAAAGCAAGACCTATATAAGAAAGTTATAAGAGAACATGTAGAGATCATTGAAAGAAGGGCATATGCATAGAGAGTTCTGTGTCCAAATACTCTCTTGTGTATGCTTCTATCTTATAAGAAGTATTTCTCTTCTCTATTGTCGAGTACTTTGCAATCATCTATTCCGAGTAGGTAAGTAATTTATTGTCAATTTGTTTGCACCAGATCTCTCTCTCTCTCGAAGTAGAAGAGACGAAAAAGAAAGCCGACTTCCTATGACTACCACGGATCCCTACCTTCCCAAGAGTGTTCCACCACCATCGGTGAGTGCACTTTGGGAAACAAAATTATCCGGTGAGTGTTAAGTTTTCGATGTTTCAATGTTCTTTTACTGTTAAATCTTGTGTTTGTTTTGTTATCTCTCTCTTCACAAGAGATCAGGTGCCCATCCGATATCTCTTCCATATCAAACAACGTGCATCCTGACAACTTTGGTGAACCCAATGCAAAATCCGTCGGAATAAGAGTGGAGATCGATGACGAATTCAAAAGAGATGGCGATGCAACAGATGATGCAATAATTTGTTGCTTTTTCTCAACAACAACAAACGAGCCAACAACAACATAACTTGGAGGAGAGGATTTGAAAAGCCACACAGACAGTGACAGATCAACTAGGACGCTTTAAAGAATGGGACATCTCCAAATTTTGTAAAGTTTATAGATCATTTTATTGAGGATAATGGAATTAGAGCTCAAGATGAAGTAACAACAAGTTGGGCTTAACAAGAGACTGGAAAAATGTTAGGGAAGCCGTTAATTTGCTTTGTGAAATGATTAAAAAATGGCAAACTGGAAAAATGTTAGGGAAGCCATTAATTTGCTTTGTAAAATGATAAAAAATGGTAGAGACAAGTTATTTGGAGGAGGTATTGCAGATTCAAGTGATGAAGAAGCACCTAAGAAGCTAACCGAGAAACTAAGTGGAAAATTTACAAAGCTTGGAGAACTTGTCCTTGAACATCTTGTAAAGGGTATACAAGAATTGAACCTGAACTTCAAAATTGTCACGTTTGATGATAAAAGTTCAAAATCAAGAGCAAAATAACGATTTTAAAAAGAAGGGTGTATATGGTGTGATATTGCTGATCATATGTGAAGGAAATGTGATGAATTTGGAGAAGCCCTGAAGAAGAACCTAGTTTTCTAGAAAGAAGGCAAGATTCATTGTAGAGAATTTGGTTTACCTTTACACACAAATTTTGGGAAAGGAGGCATGAAGAAACTTTTGGAGGAAATAATGGCTGGTGTGTCCTTTGCTGAAGTTTCTACTTATGGGGTTCAAGTATGTGCTAAGGAAGTTGTAGGAACTAGGACTATTTGGCCATTTTCCATGAAGAATGCAGAGAAAGGGAAGTTTACTCATAAGGATTTGTGCAAAGTGGGTAATTGTATCTGGAAAAAAAGGGGATGGTAGGATCCTATTGATTCTCTCTCAATATGTGCATGAAGCGATTGTGGAAGAAAAGCGGAAACAAGAAGATGAAAATCCAAGTTCTTCAAAGAGGATAACAAGATCAAGCAACAAGAAAGAAGAGGAACTAAACCAAAAATCAGCTCCAACAATGCCTAAAGTAACTATGGAGGATACTCAAAAGGAGACGAAACAAGGTAAAACCAAAGGTCCTACTTTTCAGTTAAAATCTGACATTGAACTAGCTATAGATGTGAAGAAGGTGCTTGAGTAAAGGATTCTTAATAGCAAGGTGGATTTCACTTTGGGTGAGATTTTGGGCATAGCCAAGCAAGAATTTCACAAGGAGATCATTGATATCATCAAGAGGAAGCGCCAAATACCAGTGCTGCATGAAGCAAACAATGAACCGACAAAGATTCAGGTAATACGAATAATTAAAGCAATTGTAGATGAGTGTGAAGGAGAATATGAAGACAAAGGAGCACAGAATGTGGTGTATTGCAATCAGTTTTCAAGGAGGGAGAAACATGTACATTTTAGTGACAAAGAAGAACCAGAGAAAATTTCCAAAAGCCACTTCTCAAGAACTCATTGGGCCAGAGCTATGACTGAAACCCTTGTGAAGGTGGAAGATATCAATGAACCAATAATTGCACTTATTGACCATGGATCGGAGATTAATCTTATGACAAAATCTTTTTACTCAAAGGGACTGTGGCCTATAGATACAGATCATGGATGACAAATACAAGCTGCTAATTCTTTACCAGGGGAACTTTCTGGAGCTTGCCCAATCAAAGTGACAATTGGTGATGTATGTAATGAACAACACATCTTTGTTCAAGAGTACTCTTCTTATCCACTTATCATGAGACAACCTTACATCACGACAATGTAAGGTTCTTGATGATGGCTCAGCTTATGCAAGGATTCGAAGTAGAGATAGAAAGAAATCTGTTCAATTCTTAATTGTGTGTATCGACCACATTCAAAATAGGGATAGCCATTAGGAACTCAATGGAGTCTTCTTGGGCCCTTTAATTTGGACGTTTAGTGAAATGCTTAAAATGCTAATCCATCTTTCACCAAGCCTAGAGGCCTAGTCCTAAAAGCATATATTTGATTTTTCACAAAAACAAAAAAAATAAAAAAAAAGGAGATATTCCTAGATCTTGCCACCTAGGTGACTTTAAAGCTTTGTAATGGGCTGTCAGTTAGTAATCATAGCCTGCAGCAACCTTTTCGAACTCCAAACATTCCAAAAATTTGTCACTTTCTTCCCCCCTTTTTTGTGTGTACACCAGATCTCTTTCTCTCTCTAAATCTTCTCTCTAAAACGCCCTGCAGTCCTTCTCCATGGACGCCCTGCACTCCTTCTCCATGGAAAAAAGCGTACACCAGATCTCTTTCTCTCTCTAAATCTTCTCTCTAAAACGCCCTGCACTCCTTCTCCATGGAAAAAAGCGTCTTTCTCTACTCCAAAAGCCATAGCTAATAGATCTGTACTCCTAAATGAGCCTTCTCTCTCCAAACCCACAGCAGTAGCCATGGCTTGCAGGGAAGCTCTCTACAGTACTTGGTCCTCTCTCCATAGCTAGCAGGTCTGTACTCCTAAATGAGCCTTCTCTCTCCAAACCCACAGTAGTAGCCATGGCTTGCAAGGAAGAAGCTTACCAGGAGCATTCTTTCTACAATACTTGGTTCTCTCTCCAAACCCACAGTAGTAGCACAGAAGAACCTTTTCATGAAGTATTCTCTCTCTATATTGCTTAGCAGCCATAGCTTGCACTAAAGAAGCTTCCCATGATGCATTGTCTCCTTTGCATTTTCGTCTCACCATTGCCAACCCTCTCTATGTTTCTTTGGCTCCCTTTCTGGCTTCTTTCTCTATCCACAATGCAGCTCTAGAGAAGCAACCCTCATCTCCATTCTTCCCATTATTTTTTGATACCATATCCTGCTCCTTCCACTCCTATTCAACCCAAGCTTACAAGCCTACTTTCTTGTAGATGGCACTACAAGACATCACCAATAAGCCTTCTAAGATCCGCCTTCAGGTTGATTTGGAGACAGAATACGCAACCCTACGCAGTAGGCATGTTGCACCCAATATTTCATACAATCAGCTTCGAATGCAAGGAGCAAAGGCCATTGATCTTTGGATTGACGAAAATCTTTATCCACCAGATCCAATATCTGGTGCCCCTCCACCATTCAAAAGCATTACAAGTTTTCTTAAGTTTGTTGGTGATGGTTTCAATGGGCTTCTTGGCTATTGTAGGAGATTACACATGTTGTGGCTAGATGAGGCAGCTGAAAAGAGGCAAACACAATTTGCCTTCGACGACCAGCTTCAAGCGGCATCGACTAAGCAGATCAATAGTTTGATGCAGAGGATTAAAGAGCTCTCAGAGGAGCTTGAGGTGCAGAAGAATAATCTAGCGGATCGTGTGCGCACAATAAATCAATTTACCAATAATTATGTTCGTCTTCAACACTCCACTCGTAATCTTCGGCGTCGTGTTCACCATTTCACTCACCTTCCCATGGGATATCACGCAAGGCAAAGAAAACGTAAAGCTGTTGGGTTGCTTTCTAAGACAGCAGGCGCATGCAAGAGACATAAACAGACAACCAGGTAAAAATTTTTGTAGGAATTATAGTAGCTTTGAGAAGCAATTAATGAATAAAGCATCTCTCATGGGTGACTCTTGCGATTGTAGGGCTTGTGCAACAGCTATACTAGGATGTAACAACGCTTAGGACAATGTTAATGCCTCCCTTCTTCAGCATGTCCTTCAGGAGAAGGATATTATGGAAATGATAACAGGTTCTGGTAATGATAAGCTGTGGGAGACCCTTCGTCAACATTTCTTGAAGGAAATCAAAGAAATTGTCACCCCCAAAGAGATGCTTGATATATGTGACTCAGCAGGTATTAGCCAGAAAGGTTACAGAGCAATGAACAGGTCAATCACTTTAGGGTTGCGAGCAAAGGGAGTTATGTAATCCTTGCTTCCAACACTTTATAGCTTACAGATGGCAAAGAAGTGTGCTAATGGTGATATTGCATCCATGTTCGAGGGTGGGTACAAGTGGGTGGAGGATATTATGCCAATGCCAACAATCAAACCCTTTGAATACAATGCATATAACAATGTCTACATTGACATGGAAGTGCTACAAAAAGCAATGATTCAGTACTATGGCCTCACACTTGAAGAGACAGGTGGAAATGCCGTGTTTGTCTTGAAGCTGGATGAATGTTAAGTGGTTAAAGGTCAAAGACTGGAGCGTGTTAGTTTAACCTTGATGAGCCGAGCACTTAGAGGAAAGCCTTTAGAGACCCAAGAGTTGGATGCAACTGAAGACAGCAACAATAGGGGTCAAGGGCATAAGCAAGACTACTACGGCATTCAATCAGAGAAGAACATCTGGTGGCAAGCAGCATGGGTCCTCCCAAAAGAGAACCATGATACCTTGAGGTGGTATTTTGAACGGTCTGGCATTCAACATGTCGTCTCTTGTCAGGTCAATGGTCAGAAGCTTGATGTTCCCGGAATAGGCTGCTTTAACGTTGAATGGGTGGCGATCTAAAAACCTTAAAGTGTATGTTGGGTTGTAAAACAGGTGCGAATACTATATTCTCATGTGTTTACTGTTGTCATTCCAAGACAGCAGTAGACTCAAGAGTAAAAGGGAAACAACCTAGCAAAGGCAAAAGTCAAAAACAGGTGGGTGCAAAAAAAGCAATCGTTTTTTATGCTGAACAGAGGAAAGGATCAAAGGTATGGCATAATGGCAGATTAAGTTGTGACCAGAGCAAGCCACCTAGTCGTGACCAGGAGGACAATGCTTGGAACCCAATCTTGGAAATTCCACTATGTCAAGTGCATGTGTGCACATTACATGCAAGACTCAGGATTTTGGATAAGCTATTGATGCTCCACATAAACTATGTCTGGAACATGGAGCCCGAAGATCGACGAGAAGAGTCAATACGTGCACTAGAGGGTGTACTTTCCTCTATGGGATTACATGCTGGAGCAGTGGTCTTGACAAAGGACAGAAAATCAAACCCTACACAAGACAACCCTAATAAAATTTGCATGGGTGGATCAAAGGCAAGACACTTGCTATCAAACCACTTGGGTTCTCATAGCCACACTGACTTTGAAATTTGGAAGAAGATATGTGATGTCACAACATATCAAGGAAATGATGCCAGGCTTGGCCTAAAACGTGCACATGTATGGGAGGTGTGTAATAAAATGGTCGATCTTCTAGAGCGACCTCACCTGGATGACCATGGTATTGAGGCACTTAAACAAGCCACTTGTAGATTCACAGAAGAAATGGTCGAGGCATGGGGAGAAACACACATTACTCACTACATGGTAATGTTGTATTTCTTGTGTCCTTGTAGTATGTTCTTCATACTGTTTGTTGACTTTTTGTAATTTTCTATGCAGCATATATTGTATGCACATGGGCCATACTTTTCTCGATAGATATGGCTCTTTAGCACTTTGGAGCAATCAAGGCATGGAGAAATCACATTACCAAGCAAAGGCCGTGTATTTTAAGGGCACTCGCCATGGTGGTGGCAAAGTCAAGAGTAATGCACTCCATGAAATGTTCAACTGGTTCTATCGCGCTCTGGTTGGCAAAAAAAGGCAGAAAAGTCGCAGTAATTTGTCTCTTAGGCGTCAAATAATGAAAACTGTTAATGCAAGAAGAACTGAAGGATACAACAGATCAAATGCTAGGAAGAGACTACGGCAGTGGGTAGCAAGCAAGCGTCGGTGTGGTTCCTCATGGGCTTAAACTCTCTGATTATAATCTTTTTGTGTTTTTAAATTTTCTTAATGTTTTAAAAAATTATATTTATAGACATATTTAAGTCATTTTTCATTTATAGCCACCACATTTCAATTTCTTCTTTGTGCTCTACTCTCTCTTGCCCTCCCACTATCTCTTGCACTCGTACATACCTAGGCCATGCCAGAAGAACAGGAGCAAGACTTGCGGTTTTTCGATCAACTCGGCCCACTACCTGCTACAGCAAAAAGGACAAGTCTACCTATCGTAACAGAGCAAGAGGCAAAGGAGATGAGAGAAGAAGAGCGCAGGAAGGAGGCCGAAGAAGCGCAACGCAGGAAGGAAGCTGAAGAAGCAGAGCCTAGTAGAGAAGCAGAAGAAGAGCGGCGTCGAAAAGAAGCCGAGGAAGGTCAAGGGCAACCACCGGAGATTGTAATTGAGGCCGACACCCTAGAATAGCTAGAGGTTATCTTACAGAACAGGGAGGTCGAGCTCTTGTCCTACGGCATCACGAAAGATGCCATTAACAAAGAGTTTGCTCTTGTGAGGGCAGCTTGGGAGACAGAAATGCAAAAGAGACAGCAGCCCAAAGAGGACGCAAGGAGGGCAAGCCAAGCACAGCCACAGGCAGCCACAACATCCAGACGGCCAGTCAAGAAGTGTGGTAAAAGAATGGAGGGCAAGTTTCGGGACCAACAAGAAGAGGAAGAGCGTGCACAAAAGAAAAAGAAGTTCAGGTCTGAACGACCACCGTGGGAGAATCAAAGACCACCACCGCCTCCACCAGTTACAAAGAAGAAGAGAAAATGGAGGCCAGGGACAGTCGCGCTACGAGAGATTAGGAAATATCAGAAAAGCACAGATCTTCTCATCCCCAAGGCACCATTCTCTCGACTGGTGAGAGAAACAATGGAAAAATATTCTGACAGGGTTGACCGCATACAGAGCACAGCTCTTGAAGCTCTTCAAGAAGCTGCTGAAGATATTGTAGTTTCTGTTTTTGAAGACTCAGTGCTGGCTATGGTACATGCCAAGAGAGTTACTTTGAAGCCTGTAGATATGTCCCTAGCCCTACGTCTACGTTTAGAGCGTAGCCTTCTACCTCAATAGGCTAACCCACTTTGTAATTCTCCCTACAAAATTTTGTAATGTTCCCAAATTCCTTTGTAGCTTTTTCACACATTAATGAAAGCTTTGTGAGTTGTGTTACATTCTTTGTTGAGTCCATTTTTTTTGTATGCTCAGTGCCAATGAACATTTCATTTAAAAAATATAAAAGCACTATACACACAGGAAAAACACACACACACACACACACACATATATATATATACACACACAAACATATATACACACACATATATATACATATACAAGTATATATACATATGCACATATATATATATATATATATATGTACACACACACACACATATATATGAATATTTATATATACAAAAAATGTAGATCCTATAAAGTCAACTAGAGACCCTTATAGAGTGCCTTATGAGCCTCAAGGCAAAAAAAATAAAAAAAATAAAAAAAAATACCATGTGCGCTACGGCGCGTTAATCGCTAGTTTGACCAGGTCAAAATGGCGATTTACGCGCCGTAGCGCACATGGTTTTTTTTTTTTTTGATATCTTTGGTCTGGTGAGGCTCATGAGACCCTTTAGGTGTCCTAACAGCCCCAAATCTTATATATTTATATAAGATATTATTTATATTTATATATATCTTATAATATTCTTAAAATCTTATAATATCTTATGTCTTATGTATATATATCCTATATATCTTTTATATATATATATATATTATATATATATATATCTTTTAATAGCCCCAGAATCTTATATATATATATATAGGTGCACACACACACACATATATATATATATACACACACAAACGTATATACACACATACATATACACATATATATATATGTATGTTTATTTATATATACAAAAAAGGTAGATCCTATAAATGCACCTAGAGACCCTTATAGAGTGCCTTATGAGCCTCAAGGCCAAAAAAATTAAAAAAATTTAAAAAAATGCCATGTGCGCTACGGTGCGTTAATCGGTACTTTGACCAGGTCAAAATGTCGATTTACGCACCGTAGCGCACATGGTTTTTTTTTTATGTCTTTGGTCTGGTGAGGCTCATAAGACCCTTTAGGTGCCCTAACAGCCCCAAAATCTTATATATTTATATAAGATATTATATATATTTATATATATCTTATAATAGCCTTAAAATCTTATAATATCTTATGTCTTATATATATATATATCCTATACATCTTTTATATATATATATATATATATGTATATATATATCATTCAATAGCCCCAGAATCTTATATATATATATAGGTACACACACACACACACATATATATATGTATATATATACATATATGTACATATATATATACATATATGTGAGTGTGTTTACATCTATAAATACAATATTTTTTCATACCGCTCTAACCCAATCTCGATTACTTTTTTTAATCACGATCTCAATTAAAATAAATCCTAAACAATATTTTCTATGAACACATGAACAAAATCTTAAAATTGCGAGGCTTGAAATGGTATATCACAAGTACGCCAGGAAAAATCACAACTTACAATGCACAACAAAAAAATTTTATTAAACTTGGAAGAGAAGTTTGCATTACATCTTTTGAATAAGCTCTTGGAAGACCTCAGGAGAGAGAGTTCTAGAGGCTGGTTTCTGGCCTAAGCTTTGGAATACATCACTCGGCTCATTGATTCCTTGAGCCTGAGAAAGGGCACAATGGCCTAAAACTGAGCCAGGATGGTTGCCCGTGAAGCAATACAAGGCAGCTTCCCTAGCTACCAAAATACATTTATTTATGTTCGAGGCTAAGGGGTTCTCCGACAAGACTGCACTAAGTGCTTTACATTTTAGGAGCTCGGCATAGGCGATCTCTGCATAGTCTAAATGAAAAACCCGCACTATGTCGGCTCTGAGGGCAGGTATGTAGTGCCAAAGGGATGCATCTCGACCCTCTGACTTTGGCCGCGTTCCTCCTACGCGCATAGCAAACTTGTCCACTTCAAAAGCAGTCTATCAACATGTCAATATAGAAGTTAGGAAGCGTAAAATGATACAACTAAAAATAATTTGCTTTACAACTAAGAAGTAAGGACATACCTCAGTTGCATCGTCACTTGCAACTAGTTGCTCATTCGTCAAGTTTATGCTTCCTTGGTCTTGAGCATCGCCAGCAACCAAGGGCATGTGTGGTTCAAAGGCAGCTACGCTCTCATAGAATTGCACTTCTTGCTTTATTTCAACGAGCGCTTTGGCCACTACAACTTCCAAGGTACTGCTACCAATATCATATGCAAGCGCTTTTGTGACTATCACTTTAGAGACCTTAGTTAATGATGGCTGCAGGCTGCTGCAGGCTGCAGCTATCCTTTTCTATATAAAATAGGGAAAAAATGCATATACGTTTTAAATTTTTGAGTTTTAGTTGATTTTGAAAATTTAAAAAGAGCCTATTTAGCCTATTATTCTAAGTTTGACTACTACCTTCTAGGCTCTTACAAACCATTGGTTTCAATCCACATGTAATCTCCCTATTTGTCTATTTCTTAATCACCTCCATTAGGCAATGGCAAATTAAAGGGCCCAAAAAGACTCCATTGAGTTCCTAATGCTTCGTGATCATCCACTACCAAGGGTCAACAAGAAATTCAAATGAACACTTCGAAGTTTTTTGATGGTAAAAGCAACTTCAACATTGACGGAACAAAACCTTTGGATTTTGAAAGGTATAAAGAATATCCTCCAAAATATTTTACTCCTTTGGAAGTTGAGACATCCATAGATTACTCTCCTCTTACAAAGACATGCTATCCATATATAAATTCCACTGATGAAGAAGGAGTCCTACTAAAAATTGAGCAAAAACCTCTGAGCAAGCCAAAAAGCGAGCAAGATTCTACAAAGTCTTTTAGTTATTTCTTGTTGGTGGTGCCTAAGTACTTGTCTAGGTAGAGAGTCATGTGGTTTCAATATATTGGAAATTAGCTTTCTTTCCTCGTTATGGTGAAAGACAATCCTTGTAACCACTATGGAAGCCTTGGAAGGTAAGTTACTTACTCTCCGAGTGTGAGGAATATTCTATGCAACAATACTCTCCATAAAACCTACTCTTCAATGTCCTTATAAGGTAGCCAAGGCTTGTTGGATATTGTCGTTCTTTTCTCCACATATGCTTAACATAAACTTAAACACAGACACACACCATCTCTCTCTATATTTTGTGTTTAGATATTCTTTCCCGCATGGATGGCTACACTCTAATGAAAAGAAAGAAGGAATATCTCTCTCTCTCTCTCTCTCTCTCTCTCTCTCTCTCTCTCTCTCTCTCTTGACACAAACACACTCTCTCTATCAATCACACTCACCATATGTGTGTGTGTGTGTGTGTGTGTGTGTGTGTGTGTGTCTCTCTCTCTCTCTCTCTCTCTCTCTCTCTCTCTCATATACACACACAAAATGTTGGGTGTAGACATCCACACCCATGTAGACGGATACACCCTAGGCAAGAAAAGAAGGTAGTTAAAATATTTGGCTACTCCCTAAGCTAAAGGAGAAGGTAGTTAAAACAATACACTAAGAACTATGTTTCATTTGATTAAGTTTGAACGTAGACTTCATGCTCAAAGTATAGTTATCAAACAAGGAAAACACTTATGAGACACTTATGAGTTCATGCTCAAAGTATAGTTATCAAACAAGGAAAACACTTATGAGGAGTTGATGCTCAAACTATAATTATTTAATAGAAAAACACTTATGGCGTGATGCTTTGAGGTTCCATTTTAGAAATTTTTACAAAAACTTGACTGTAGCCATCCGCACCGGCACGGATGGCTACAGGTAAGTTTTTGGGTCTTTGTCCCTCCCTCCCTTTTCTTGTCTGTAGCCATCTGCGCCGGCGTGGATGGCTAAAGGCAGCACACACACACACACACACACACACACACACACACACACACACAGAGAGAGAGAGAGAGAGAGAGAGAGAGAAATTTTTACAAAAACTTGACTGTAGCCATCCGCACCGGCACGGATGGCTACAGGTAAGGAGTGCTAACAGGGAAAATTCTTGTGGCTTATATGGCTCTATTTTTATGTTTCCCATTGGGCTCATGTATACTGTACAATGTGGACGACTGCTCCGAATGGAACTAGCTAGTCCCTCCAACAATTGGTTGAATGAAGCTGCATGCTGATCCTAGCATCTGTTGATGATTCTGCACCTTGCAACCTTTGCCCACCTCTTTCGCTCTCTCTCCTGTGAGAGAGAGCTAAAGCTACTGCTGCTGATGATGATGATGAGAGGGCTGAAGCTACTGATGATGATGATGATGATGATGATGATGATGATGACCATAATGAGAGAAGTGATGGTGTGATGATGAGAGGGTGGATGGTGATGATGATGATGACAACGAGAGGGTTGATGGTGCTGTGATGATGATGGATGATGATGACGACGATGAGAGGGCTGATGCTTATGAATGACAATGATGATGCACTAAGAGTTAAGTCAAGTTCAAGATGATAATGATAATGAAAGGGTTGCTGCCAATGATGATGATGATGAGAGGACCGCCACCAAGATTTCCTCTACATGTCCAAGACCTCCCTCCTGAAGTCGTGTCCTTCTCTTTGTCCACCTCTTTCGCTCTCTCCTTTTCTAAAGCCATGGTGTTTGGCCTCAAATCCAAGACCCTTTGGAATGGCATCATTGCCTTTGTGTAGTAGGCTCCCTCCCCACACAAAGCCTTCTTTGTGGTTGATATGCAGTCATGCCTCTCGCCCCCACTGTCTTCTCACTTTTGTGGGTCTTCTTTTCTCACATTAATGCCACGTCTCATGAAGTGGCTGATATGTCCTTGTTTGAGTGTGAATAGGGTTTCAGATGTCGTGGGTGCCGTGATATATATATATATATATTAATATTATGTATAGGATTTCACTATGTATAATTGTATTACAACTCAAGTTAACATTTGTCTTATATTCTTCGTGTGTGTGTGTGTGTGTGTGTGTGTGTTTAAGTTTATGTAAAGCATATGTGAAGGAAAGAATGACAATATCCAGCAATTTTTGGCTACCTTATAAGGATGTTGGTGGAGAGTAGGTTTTATGGAGAGGATTGGTGCATAGAATATTTCTCATACTTGAGTAAGTAACTTATCTTCCAAGGCTTCCATAGTGGTTACAAGGACTGTCTTTCACCATAATGAGGAAAGAAAGCTAATTTCCAATATATTGAAACCACATGAGTCTCTACCTAGACAAGCACTTAGGCACCACCAGCAAGAAATAACTAAAAGACTTTGTAGAATCTTGCTCGCTTTTTGGCTTGCTCGGAGGTTTTTGCTCGATTTTTAGTAGGACTCATGAAGAAGCATTGGATATGTCCAAAACCTTTAATTTCAGACCTATAAAGCGATGATGATGAATTGAATACAACGGCTAAATCAATTCCAATATGGGAAGTATACAGGGCCTATCATTAGCAACGGCTTCATGTAAAACAAAATCCAAAGCCTCTACGCTTGGAAGAAAAAAAGAAACCACGCCTCATACAAAATCAAGCACGTGTGATTTTTTAGATTGATAACAATTTTGATCTTCTTGACAAATAGGATTTCCAAAGCGTACCATTATAAAGCGAGACTATGAGGGTACACAGAAGGGAAAGCTCTCGCCAATCTTTGATGGCCGAGAGTTTTTTTCTTCAGGATTTGTGGGATTGAATTTAGAAGGTTCAGTATCTTACAAGAAATTTAAAGATCTACGCAAGTGCAAAAAACAATATGTGAGTATTATTCAAAGTGACTTACAGGGATGTGAAGTACTTGAATCTGATGAAGTTATTTTAGGAATCTTTGAAGAGGTTTCTTTTATAAATACCATGACTGAACTGGAAGCTATTATTCAAATAAGGCCGCAAAATGGAATTGATGTGAGTATTATTCAAAAAGTGACTTACAGGGATGTGAAGTACTTGAATCTGATGAAGTTATTTCAGGAATCTTTGAAGAGGTTTATTATATAAATACCATGACTGAACTGGAAGCTGTTATTCAAACAAGGCCGCAAAGTGGAATTGATGTTGTAAAAGAACATTCTATTGATATGTATGATGTGCTTAGCAATATGAAGAAGGATTTGGAAGATGCAATTGAAGCACAGGTAGATACAAGGTACAAGATTGTGGGGCAACAAGGAAAGTAAAACCTGTGGTTGCACCTCTTCCAAAAGAAAGTGATCAAATTATGGAAAAGTCTTCAAAAGGGCAAAGTCTTAGGGATCCGACAAAGATTGGGCATAAGTTTACAGATGATACATTGGATGAATTGGAGATTGGGGAAGGATTTCTTATAGATATAGAGATCAAGTATTTCCGAGAGATGATATCAAAACACAAAAAGGCTTCTGCTTTTCAACCTAGCGAGATTGGATGTGTAGATCCAAAGGTTGTGATTCCGATGGTGATTTTTGCAGTGCCGCACTTGCCTTGAAACTTGAGAGACCGATTCTAATTCCTAAGGTACATTGGTCAAAGCTGATTGAGTTACTAAATGAGAAGATTTGGATGGGGATCCTAGAGCCATCTTGTGCTCCCTATTCAACTTGGTGGTTTACAGTGCCTAAAAAGAATGGATCCTTGAGATTCATTTAGGATTTGCAACCAGTCAATAAGATGACGATAAAAAACATGGGTACACGTCCAATGGTAGATGAGTTTGCAAAGGCTTTTGCTGGTAGATCAATCTATTCCATGGGAGATTTGTACTCAGGATGAAAAAGATGAGTCTTTAGATGAGAGGGGGTACAGAAAGTTTGTTGCAAACCACATTGTTGACTGTGAGGCTATCCTATCCAAGCTGGAGGAAGTGCACTTAACTCTTTCAGGGCAAAAATCTACTTTTGGAGTACGAGAGGTCTTGATTGTAGGTCATACGTTTAATCCTGAAGGGCGGAGGCCGAGTCCACCAGCCAAGATAGAAGCTATCCAAAAGATGGAGACATGTATCTCTACTAAAGTTGTTCACATATTTCTAGGTGCTTGTGTGTTCTATTTGATATGGTTGCCACACTTTGCTCATGTGGCTAAGTCATTATATCAATTGCTTTGAAACAAGCAAAGATTTGTGTGGATAGAGAAGAATACCAAAGCTATCAACAAGTTGAAGAAGACGATGGTCAGTGCACCTACACTAAGGAAGATTGACTACAAGTGTGGTAGACTTGTGATTGTGATAGTAGACACTAGTCCTTCAGGGATTGGTTGGGCTATTGGACAAGATGATGAAGAACGAAACAGATATGCAGCTAGATTTGGGGCAAGTGTTGAGTGGTTGCTAGAGAGATTATCCACAAGTTAAATGAGAGTTATGGGGTGTTGTTACAATCTTAATAAAGAGCGATAAAGAATACTTGATTAGAGCAGAGGTCATTGTGGAGACAGATTGTTTACCATTATTGCGGATGATCACTAGATAGATGTTCTACACCAGATATAGCAATGCTACGATGGATAGCTTATATCAAGTCTCTTAACCCAAAGTTTCGTCACATAGTAGGAAGAGATAACCCACTTGCATATATGTTGTCTCAGGCTCGATATGATGATGAAAAATAGATAATTTCTACAGAAGATTATGTGGGTTTGAATTTCTACAAGTCTTCACACAAGTCAACACAGACAATGGACCAATTGTTCATTTATTTGCAATATTCTCAAAGGAAGAGTATGATGGAGAGTGGCTTCTTATTGGATGCTATCTGAGTACATTGAGTGAGCCACATCAGTGGAGTGACCAAGAGTACAGATGTATAAGGAAGAAAGCTTATGGCTACTTTCTTAAAGATGGGCATTTATGGAAGCATCCAAAGCAAAGAAGAGGAGTTCCACAAAGGGTTGTGTGTGATATGGAAACTCAGTAGAAGATTATCAAGAGTTCCATGAGAGTTTATGGGTAGGACATAGAGGAGTCTGGGCAACATTTATCAAAATAAAAGAGAGATATTGGTGGAGAGAGATGTATAAGGATGTGTCATAGTTTGTAGAGAGTTGCTCCACATGTCTGTTATATTCCAGTGTACAACATCGAGATGGTCTACACCCAACTTATCCATTGGTGATGCACTATAAGTGGGTTGTGGACTTGGTAAATATGCCTGTGGGACTTTGGTTGATGAGTTACATTGTGTTAGAGTAAGAGAAGATTTATCCAACCAGGTTGAGAGAAGAGCACTAAGAAACAAGACAACTAGTACAATATACAAGTTGAGGATGTGATTTGCACATATGGATGTGTTGGAAAGATCACAGCAGACACATGAGAATAAGGTGCAGATGAGGTAAGAGAGTTCTTTGGTCATATAGGGGTGAAATTAGCCCTTACTGTAGCCTATAATCTTGAGGGCAATGAGAAAAGTGAAAGGGATCATCCTCCGATTGTGAAAGCTTTGGCTAAGGCATGCGATGGTCGTATAGGTGATTGGCTTAGATTGTTACCTTATGCTTTATGGGCAGATCATACTACACACAACCCAGTGATAGGATATATACCAGCAGAGTTGATGTTTGGGCAAAAATCAATCATACCAACAGAGGAGACAGTGTTATCTTGGAGCAGTCTATCTTGGGAAACAGAGGTACAGAGGGAGGATTTGCTAGCACTGAGGATTCAACAGTTAGAGAGACGCAGTGAAGATATAGAGATTGCAAAGAACAGATTACAAGAAGCCAGATTGAAGAACAAAGAAGCATTTGACAAGAAGCACAGGTTGAGCAGTCTCACAGAGGGAGATTGGTGGGTGTTGGTCTATGATAGCTGTTAGATATCCGTAACGCTGCTACGGGCGTTACCGCAAGAGGGGACGGCCTCTGGCTCACCACCCAGCCATAGAGGAAGAATGAGGATTTCCCCTCATCCCCCAGGCTATATAGTGTGTGGCTTGCCGTCCACACTAGCCTGGCCTCCGCATGGGCGTCCTCTCCCACTGAAGCCCGGACATGGCCATCCACTCTGCCGTCAGTCACAGGCATTACAGCCTACGTGACATTACCCCCCGCTTAAGAAGAGTTTTCGTCCTCGAAAACAAACTGGGGAAACCTTTTGGAAATTGCAATACGGCGTTCCCAGGTTGCCACCTCCTCATCCCTATCTGTCCATTTAACAAGTACCTCCTAGTACACTTTATGTCGGGTTTGTCTGTCACGATACTCTAGAATCTTTTCAGGTTCATGTGGTATCTTTGGTGGCTCTATCAAGTCCACCAAAATCTCTGGAGAAACTGCGTTGTCTAACCCGTGAACTGATTTCTTCAGTTTACTGACATGGAAGACAGGATGGACTTGAGAACTCTCCGGTAACTCAAGTTTATATGCTACGTCCCCAATCTTCTTAAGGATTTTAAAAGGACCACAATATCTCGGAGAAAGTTTATCACTTTCCCGTTTTCATGGTTTCTGACTGCGCAGGAACCTTGAGGAATACAAAGTCACCTTCTGCAAAGGTCACCTTTCTTCGTCCTTTATCCGCATAAGTTTTAGCGTGATCCTGAGCGCTACGAATGCTCTCTCGTGCAGCTCTAAGCATATCATTCATATCTTCGAGGAAATCCTTGACAGATTGAATCTTCTCCTTTTCTAGGCCTACAACTATCGGAGATCTCGGCTGGAATCCATACATTAACATGAATGGCTGAGTGTTTGGAGCTGTTATAGGTAAACTCCAATAAGGGCAAGTACTCTTCCCAATTAGATTACTTCTTACTAACATAAGAACGCAACATATCCTCTAGAATTTGGTTAACTCTTTCGGTTTGACCATCAGACTCCGAATGATCTGACGTACTCCGACACTACATCTGCGGGCAGGCCACAGTTTTCTTCGTGGCAATAAACTTTGCCATTTTAGTTAACTTGTCCACTACCACCCACACCGAGTCATTCCCTCGACTCGTCTTGTGTAAACCGGTAATGAAATCCATGGAAATGCTTTCCCATTTCCCTTGAGGAATCTCCAGCGGAGTAGTCCTCCAATCTTAAGACGTTCATGTTTATTGACCTGGCACTTACTGCATTTCAGCACATAAGTCTAGACGTCCTTAAACAAACTAGGCCAATAAAACTGTCTTTTTACTAGTGCATAGGTCTTCTGAATCCCAGGATGACCTGCACTTGGACTATCATGACTTTCTTTAAGAATTTGGGCCCGAAAGTCACCAATACTTGGTACACATACTCTACCCTTGTAAAGTAAGTACCCGTTCATCAATGGAGTAATTAGCATATTTCTCCCACGTGTCCGGTCGAGCTCGACCGCCGCTACGGGCAATCCGACGTGCCTTCGTCCTCGAAAACAAACTGGGGAAGTCATTGGTAAGCAAATGTCTAGTAGTACTCATGCAAGCCGTGATTTGGTATTTCAACCAAAACCCCAAGGCAAATTTCATGCCTTGATTTTGCATCATGTCATTAGCACCGAAGCTAATGTACTGGAGAGCACTCTAGTAGCACAAGTTCTTAGACTATGCTACTAGATATTTGTAGACTACGCTACCATGTTGCATCACCAACTTGTTAAAACTTCTCCTTGGAAAGCTCTACGGCCATAGGAGAAATAAACTAGAGCCAATCTAATCATGCATCACAAGGATTAGTTCCAAAGTTGAGAGATACTTTCTCTCTTAGAGTAACATCTTTGCACAAGCATATGCTCTAGAATCTTGTTGAGTTTCTAACTACCATCAATCTACGGATGGTTAAACTCCACTCTAACTCAGAGTAAATGTAACTTTTGAAAATTTCCCTTCAAATATAACAATCAAACTTCCTATCTCTTATGCCATACTATATCTACGGGCAGACCATATAGTATGTGGAGATGTTTGATAAAGATTCTTGCACCACTATACAGGTGTCTGGAGTTACATCCAATCACTTACAACTCTTTGTTGCTATTACCAGACACATCCCTTCAAGTATTGTCTCGACTCACACAACTATTCGAGTTTATGTGATATTTGAGGATATCCCTCAAAAAAGGTTTTTGTCCTCAAAAACTCTACTCTCAAGTGGACTACGTGCTAGTGTCATAGGTCCAAGAACAAATCTAGACCGTGTTTAATATCATATGTTATATTCTTGAGTTCCTTCCAAGAAACTTTTGAACATCTTGCAATGAAGATGTGGTATAGTGTCTACGCACATATGGTGGTACTATTGATAAACTGCTTTGCAACCGATCAGTGGTTTCACACTTGTACCAAAGTGCTTCATTGTTGCATATTATTACCCTTCATAAGTGGTTACACACTTATGAATCATTTGGGTGAGTTGTACCATCTATCAAGAAAAATTCCAAACTACTAATAACCACATTATCAATCCACAGATAATGACTGAGCTTGCTGCGAAGCCATAGGTTGCTAGATAATTGATGGTAATTACACAAGCCCAATGCCTCAGTACATCATACATTCAATATAAATGCAAACATCACAGTACTTCGTGATGATAAACTTAGGAATATCATCCTATCCATGCTATTTGGTGTTGGTATGAAGTATAACTATGAGAACATTATTTGCTGCCTCCTCATTATAGCGGCAAAGCTACCTACCCATCACAGGTGGCAATCTCTACCAAGCTATAACCAATGACAAGCAAATAAATGAGTACTCTTGTAAGAACTTCATAACCATATCTCACACCAAACTCATAATCACTACGGATTAAATGCCAGGGCTTGCAAAATTGAATGTTATCTGATAGGTAGAGGGGATCATCAAACTCCGGATGACCTCGACAACTCACTAGGACTAGTGATGTGTAACTAACTTTTAAGTTACTCCACTCTCCTTGCTTATTCCATACCATCGAACAAATCGGTCCCTCGATTTGAGCGTCAACATATTTATGAGTACCTCGATACTCATGGATTATGGTTCGGTAATTTAAAATGTTGATCTAGAGTATCTTTCACTCGAAGATCTTAATTTTATTAGCAACTATGTATTAGTAGTGAGTAACTACGTACCCACTATCATCACACTAGTAGCTCCATACTAGTCTGTGAGTAACTCCGTACCCAATGGCGTACCTCCCCCGAGTGGGAGTACCATATACAACCATCTATAACAAGATGCTTAAGTCACTTGGTGCTAAGAAGTGACTACACAAATTGACCCCTTTATTGCACATTGCAGTATAATTTTTGGTATTACAACACGAATGTTTGGACGTCCTTATCATAGAGGTCAACTTAAAAACTAGTGCATAGGTCTTCTGGAGTCTCAGCTGACCTAATTACACCACACGTGACTTCTTACAAAAAATGTGGCGCTGAAGTCACCACCTATGTACTTTAACTCCGTAAAGTACATGGTCTTCATCTATCATCTATGGAAAGTTGTAAAACATTCCTGCAATGGATTTTTATCACCCTAAAATTATTGTGCACTATTTTAGTGTGAAGAGCGCTTTTTTCCTGGGTACCATGGTTCACCCCAAGCTCATCTGTTGCTAAATTCTCCGATTTAACAAAAGATATGTCTGCCTCCGAACACTTCAGTTCAGCCCCAGACTTTGAGTTTACTTCTTAACACTCCGGTTAAGTCAAAACTCACCAGATACAGTAGGATTTACCACTAAGCTCTCCGGCTTAGTCTCCTATCCTAACTTAGCCCGAGTTTATGTACACTTCATATGTCGGATCCGATACTAACAACAACCAGGCTCGTCTCGAGTGAGATACTACTCACTATTGCTAGGTAAAACCTTATTAAATCCTAGAAATGCTCCACTCATTCCCAAGGGGTCATACGACTTATAGGGTTTATACGCACATGAACTTTGTAAGCAAAATAGCCTGTCATGCAATATTACAATTGCTTATGTAGGAAAGTAATATATTTTTCAAATTCATATGGTAGCAACTAAAATGTGCTCACAATCGCACACTTATGTTGAACATAGGCAAGACTACGCTTGCAAAATGCTATAGGGCGTCCACTAACGCCATTGCCGGTCCTCTTAGCCCAAGTAAAACACACCGCAGTTTTAGATTTACACTATAGCCAAACTACGTGACTTTGATGGTCAATACTAAGTCTATGCTCAACTTAAATTTAGTCTCTCTGAACCAAATGTGTGATCACCACATGTGCTACCCTCGAGGCGCTACGGCCATAGAAGTGTTCACTAGGCACAACGGCCATAGAACGCCTCTCTCAAAGGACTCGGCACTACGGCCGTGGGATTTGTCTCTCTCTTAGCACGTGGCGCTACGGCCATGTGCGGTGGGTCTCTTTCGTGGAAAACGGGCACTACGGCCACACGGCATGACCGCTGTGTGGGTTTGTTTCGTGGGGTGTACCGTTGTTTTGTGTTTTTTTTTTTAAATAACGGGCCAGGCCGGCCCTCGCCGCTTGGGCGTGGCCGCCCGCCCACCCGTGGGGAGCCTGGCCACTACCGTTTGGCATGGCCGCCCGCTGGGCTGGCCGCCTATGGGCTACTGGCCTAGCCGCCTATGGCCGCCCGCTGGCATGGCCGCCTATGGGCTGGCCGCCTGGGCCGGCCTGGCTGGCTGGGTAAGGCCTGGCCGCCGCCGCAGGCTTTTCGCCCCCCCTCAAACGAGGGTCACGAGCCAGCTCTTCGCCCCCCTCATACAATGCTTGATCCAGCTCTTCGCCCCCCTCCTCTGCACAACACAGGCCAGCGGTCTTCTCCAGCCGTTCTTTTCACGCAGCTCTTCGTTCACACAAACGACGACCATATTTTCAATGCAAGCCCCCTCAGATGTTGAAATTTGAGCTAAATGATGAGCTATGGTGGATCAAACACTAGAATCAACATAATTAACAAAGTGATTAGCAAGTGATTAAGACGTAATTAGTGAATAATTAGCACATAGATTAATGTAGGCATGGATACTCAAAAACCAGCAAATTCTCATTAGGGTTATGCCTCAATTTATAGTGTTTACATCAAGCATCAAATCCCCTTGATTTCTCCATGATTCACTCCCTGAATATCTCCACCTCTTGCCTGATTCTCTCCACCTCTTCTCTTTTCCTTGAATATCTCCCAGAATATCTCCACACTCCTAAATTTCCTCATGCTACCCATTATTCTCTCCCAGTAGATTCTCCTAACCTTTTCACAGGTTCTTTCACAATTACATCTCCTCTTTTACAGCCTCTATCCAAGAGCTTGTTCCCACACACACCCTTTTCACTTGTATATTTCAACACCTCCCCTCAAGTGAATAATCCTAACACACCTGGACCCTGTATCAAGTTTCCCTCTTACTTGATAGCCCGCGACCAGTGCCTCAAGTCCCTAAACTCCATAGTCCTTGACACTCTCTCTCTCTATGTGTCCAAGGCTACTATAAGTGCCCGCGACCTTGACTAAAGTGCTCACACATACATCTACCACTTGGCCTACATCATCGGCGGCTCAGAGGTGGTTTTACTTTGTTGGGGCAGGTTACATTGGGTTGTGGGGTCTCTCTCTCTCTCTCTCTCTCTCTCTCAGAAAAGATGATCCGACTCCACTTCTCTTGGAGCCTCCATGAAGTTTGCCGATGTCGTTCCTTCTTCACTGGGTTTGCTGTAGCAGTCTCTCGCCATGTGTCCTGGCTTTCCACATTTGTGGCAAGTGAAGGTCCTCCCTCCTACTCTGCCTCTTCCTCGTCCTCGTCCTCGAGAGAATCCTCCTCGGGTGAAGAATGCTTTTTCCTCTCCTGCTGTTAAGTCGAGCTCTTTCTTCTCTTTGCCTCTGCTCTCTTGCTCTAGTAGAGCTGCTTCTATCTCATGTATCTTCAGTTCAGGTACATTCTTTAGTGTTGCTACAATGTTTTCATAATCTCCTTTGTCCACACTCTTCAAAAGTACAGCTAATGCTTCATCATCTTCTACCTTTTTGCCAATAGCTGCCAGCTGTTGCTTAATGCTTTTATATTTGTTCAAGTGTGTGATTAAAGGTTCACTTTTCTTCATGTCCAATTTGTAAAATTGCATTAATAGATTTATCTTGGAATTTTTTGCTTGTGTACCAAATAATTTATTGAGTTCATCCCATGCATCTTTTGCCCACTGTATCCCTGTGATATGATGAATGATCTCATCATTTAAACTGAGTGCAATAAGCCCCAATGCTTTTTCATTCCTACTCTTCCACTCATTTTCCCCTCTCTCTGGGCATTCATCTCTCCCTTCAACTAATCCCCACAGATTTTTCCTCATCAGCAAATACATGGTTTTTGTTTGCCATGTATAAAACTGTTCTCCATTAAATTTGGCTATTTCCTGTGCTGAATTCATGGTGATGTGAAGGGGGTCTTACCTCTTGATCCAAATTCAAGATTCAAGGGCAGTGTCTACCCTTTTACAACTCAATCTGGTGTTTAATAGATGATTACAACAATTTTATCAGCATAAAATCACCAGAAATTACATTAAATTGAGAGTAACCAATTTGTACGGGATGGTTGGAGTATCAAACCAACTCCGATTTGCATCTGAAGCTTTAGGGATCTGTATCAGATACCTAATGGTTAATTTGAACCCTCAATTGTACCAAAGTACAGTGATTAGCACTGATTAATCACTGATTAGCAAATTAATGCTCTGGTTTGTGTGCAAAAAACAGAGTATGTGGGGAGCTCAGATCTGGTGCCTTCCACTTCAAATGAGCTCAAATGCTTTCAAAGGCATCAATAGCAATGAGTCTAGTAGAGGATTAAGCCAAGAAACACAAGATTTGACCAAATAATGAAAGCTTAATCTCTGTTTTACCAAAGTCACCTGCAGATTTGATGAAGAGCTTGGATCTCTCTGTAGACTTGATGAAATTAATTTCTGTCTTCACCAGCTTGTAGAGCATGCTTGAAAACCCCCGGGGCTAAGAGGAATTAGCTCAATTTGATTTTATGAGCTCAAGATCTGCAGAATACTCAGAAAAATCAGCGCTGAAGAAAACGGCGATTTCTCCTCAACGCTTTCGCGTTTTGCTGCGCCGTTTGATGAGCTTGTAGCTAGGGCTGTTCACTAGCTTGTGTTAGAAGGGCATAGCCTAATGTTGACTGTGCATGGAGAATGGAGTCCTCCACTGGCTGGGGGTGAAGGGGAAGAGTGAAAACTCACTAAAAACTGATTTTTTTTGCTAATTACTTACTAATCTTGATTAATTCACTAATAGGCTCATAAATCTGGTTGATTCTAGGCATGGCTCTGATACCATGTTGAAATTTGAGCTAAATGATGAGCTATGGTGGATCAAACACTAGAATCAACATAATTAACAAAGTGATTAGCAAGTGATTAAGACGTAATTAGTGAATAATTAGCACATAGATTAATGTAGGCATGGATACTCAAAAACCAGCAAATTCTCATTAGGGCTATGCCTCAATTTATAGTGTTTACATCAAGCATCAAATCCCCTTGATTTCTCCATGATTCACTCCCTGAATATCTCCACCTCTTGCCTGATTCTCTCCACCTCTTCTCTTTTCCCTGAATATCTCCCAGAATATCTCCACACTCCTAAATTCCCTCATGCTACCCATTATTCTCTCCCAGTAGATTCTCCTAACCTTTTCACAGGTTCTTTCACAATTACATCTCCTCTTTTACAGCCTCTATCCAAGAGCTTGTTCCCACACACACCCTTTTCACTTGTATATTTCAACATCAGACGGCGCTTAGGGTGCTCTTGCCCCACCTCAAACGGCGTAATGCTTGCATTGCTTATACAGGTCGTGGGACTGGTGTCGCCTCCCCACACACAAGTTCAACGAAACGCTTTTCGTTCCAGACAAGCTTCAACGACTTCTTTCGCAGACAAGCTTCATTATCAAACAAAATTTATTTCGCATAAAGCTTCAACGCAGAGAAAAAAAACGAGCTCTTACCTGCAATTCGTATTGTTGTGTGTGACGGGAGGAGAGAGAGAGAGAGAGAGAGAATTCTTCCCTTCCATTCTTCCTTTCCATTCTGTCTTGCCCGCCTCCCTCCACACCCTCCATTGGAGATAAGGATGAGGAGATGAATGGTTGAAAACCATTGAGTGGGCTCCGGTCCCCGGTCACGCGCGGACCCTGACGACCCCATCGAACCACGCTCTGATACCAGTGTTAGATATCCGTAATGCCGCTACGGGCGTTACCACAAGAGGGGACGGCCTCTGGCTCACCACCCAGCCATAGAGGAAGAATGAGGGTTGCCCCTCATCCCCCAGGCTATATAGTGTGTGGCCTGCCGTCCACACTAGCCTGGCCGCCCATGACTCCGCATGGGCGTCCTCTCCCACTGAACCCCGGACATGGCCATCCAGGTCTGCCGCCGTCGGTCACAGGCATTACAGCCTACGTGACAATAGCAGTCTTGATAGTCAGTATACAACTTTGAGAAAGATGATAAAACGATGGTTTGGACCGTATGTTGTCAAATATATCAATGGCAATGCCACTCACAAGTTGTGTGAGGTAGACAGAACAAAACTCAAAGTACCAGTTGTTTGCAGGAAAAAGAATCAAATTGTTCAAGAAGAGAGAATGGAATATTGAGATAGAAGATGTGAGTGAATGATAGATTGGCACATGCCGGAGGATGTGCAAGTTCGGAGGGGGTGGATGTCGTATCGTGTTTCTTTTTGAGAAAAAGCTTGAATAAGAATAAAGCCAAAAATAATATTTATGGAGCTTTATTTTGAGAAAAAGATAGTGAAGGGTGTTTTTTACTAGTAGTTTTTTAGGAAAAAAAGCAAAAGTACAAAAGCGCAAATACGTAAATTGAGTTTTTCGATAGTTAGTGACTCTACTTTTTGAGTTTTTAGACTTAGCTTTATGAGTTTTAGTTAAATAAAGCAGCTTTTGCTTTACTTTTTGTAAAAAGCAGGACCTATATAAGAAAGTTGTAAGAGGACATGTAGAGATCATTGAAAAAAGGGTATATGTACAGTGTACAAAGACTCTCTTGTGTATGCTTCTATCTTGTATGAAGTCTTTCTCTTCTCTATTGTCGAGTACTTTGTAATCATCTATTCCGAGTAAGTAAGTAATTTATTGTTCAATTTGTTTGCGTCACATCTCTCTCTCAAACTGGAAGGTGGAAAACAAAATCATCCGGTGAGTGTCAAGTTTTCGGTGTTTCAATGTTCTTTTATTGTTAAATCTTATGTCCGTTGTCATCTCTCTTCACAAGAGGCCCAATGCCCATTCAGCATCTCTCCCATATTGAACGATGTGCATCCCAACAACGGTAGTGTGGGTGGCCACCACGAATAGGAGCAAGTGGATGGGAGGGTTGGTTGCAAGGTGTTGGCCGGACTAGAGGATGAGAGTCAACGGATGGGAGTTGTAGAGGCTGGAGAGTGGTGGATGACAGCTGGAGGGAAGTGGGTGGCCTAGAGAGTACTGCATGGCCGTACCTGGCCAACGATCGAAATCTAAATGACTGGATAGGAGAGGGGCTGGCTGAACGACCGCGACGACCGAGATTGGCTGCGTTGGCCAATGGAGCTAGATTTTTTAGGTGCAACGGCCAAGAGCTATGCAGCACTACGTACCGAGCCGTGTTCACGAAAAACATTTTTCTCAGCCAGTGAAAATAAGGACATCGCTCAAATTGTTTCGGTTTTTTTGCCAAAATTTGAAGATTTTGCATGTTTTTACACCAAAATGTGTAAATTTTTGCACGTTTTTTGAAGTACGAGCTTAAAAATCAACCGGGATTTTGCAAATTCAGCCAGTGAAAAATACACTAAACGTCGATTTTTCATGAGCACTGCTACCGAGAAGGGGGAAAGTCCTACAGCAACCAATGGTTGGGGCTCTGGCAGATATGGGTGGATTTCTAACGGCCAGTAGCGTTGGTCTCTAGATGGCCAGGGGGGCTGGCTAGGTCTAGTTGGTTGGTGGGGCTGGTTGGGTTTGGTTAGCCACGGATGGGAGCTGCCTGGTTTGGCGATCGGGACCAGCATGAGGGTTGGGATTGGCTGGGTCTGGTTGGCCACGGATAGCTAGCCCACATGTGGGGGTAACGACCGGGGGAGATCCACCTGGCACAACCAGGGGTTGATCGGGATGGCCTGGCCAAGAGGGAAGATCCTGCAGTGCAGCGATCGAGACTCGAGAGGGGTATTTGCAGCGGCCAATGGGGGTAGGGACTGCACGGCCTCACAACGTACGGCCTGGTGGGGTTGGTCTCGCAACATGTGGCCTGGTGGGATTGGTCTCGCAATTTACGGAGCAACTTTCTACTGGAGCACAGTGGGCGGCCAGGATAGGTTCCTGATGGGCGGTTGGGAGGAGCGAGGATGGCCGAGGGGCTTCTGGCACGGTGGTCAGTGGTCAGGACGGCATTTGGCCTAGAAAGATGGTCGGTTGAGGCTGGCCTCTGGATAGTCGGGACACACTTTTGTAGTGGCTAGAAAAGTAGGAAGTGTGGCCGGCCTGTCTGACACAGCCGGTGCTGCGCGGGGAGCAGTTCCGATAGAGAGAGATGCTACGTCCAAAAGGAGCAGCTTTATATGAGCAGGAACAACGTACAGCATCAGTTCGGCAAACTGGCCCGACAAGGCAATGGACGGCGCTAGTTGATCGGGATGAGTGGAATGGCCATATTATGCAGGCAAGACCGGCCGTCATTTGTCAAAGCTGTGATGGCAATCGTGCACGATGGAGTGGCAATGATGTGTGAGTATGTATGCATGTGAGTATGTATACATGTGAGTGTGTATGTGTGTGTGTGTAAGTATATGCATGTCCAAGATGAGATAGATATATGTATGCATATTTCGGATGCAATGGATGTGTGTGGATGTGGCAAATGGGATGGATGTGTGCGTGGAATGGACGAAAGTGTTTGTTATGGGATGGATGTATGTGTGGCCCAGTTGTGGATGTCAAACGAATTGATGTCCTAACAAATCAAATGCTTAGATGTGAAACAGGCTAATCCTACTGCTAATCTACTAAAAAGTATAACGTGAATAAAAAATACAAATAAAAACAATCCAAAAATCTAAGTCTACTAACGAACACAGCTAAACACACATATAATGCAAACTCCACTCATGAACATAAGAGAAAACACACTCTACATGTTTAACCCATCCTAAGGATGCACATAATTTTTTTTACATCTACTGGCTATCCAAAATGCTAAAAAACACTAGATGCAAGCCTAGGAAAGTCCTAGACGACGAGCAAAAGTGAAACTACAGGTCAAAATCTTCATACCAGTCTCTAGACACTCGTCTCTCCCACAAGGGCGCCTATATTCACAGGTCTCCACGATAAGCATATGTAGTATAGCAAGGACTCCAGCAAACAAGAATATCTATTGAGGACAAAGCTAACCCAACTAGTGCATGGAAGCAGTGGTGTAAGTATCAAGAGACCACCCGACTGAGGGGCAATGACCAGAATACAACTAATCTACCAGTGTTGAGATCTCATGTGTGTAAATCTTACACAGACAAGCTAATCCAATGCAACAAAAATAAACCTAAGCTATTTCACATACTAAGCTAAGCTAGAATAGGCCTAAGGACACTACCCAAGCAAGCAGAACAACTCTAGTAACATCTAAATAGTAAACTCCTCCTCCGCAAGCTGTGAACTCAAACGGTAGAGTTCTGCTAACCAAAATCACATAAGAGGCAATTCTACTCATAGAGCTAAGCCTCTAGACTAGTTCGATCGGAATCAGGCAACTCTATCGTGCTAGATCTACTAAACATGCTTAAGGATCCTAATTATACATCTAATTAAAATACTAATCAAACATTAACAAATTATCCGTGGAAAAGAAGAGCACAGGATACAGAGTAACCTCCTCAAAACAAAATTGAATTCAGAGCATCGAGGCGACAATAGCAAGCATAGAACGACAAGCGCACTTGTAGCTTCTTGTTTAAGCTCTTACACCGAAACCTCTTATAAATGAGAGGATTTTAACTTGTATATATAGGTCAGTCAGGACGCTCAACTTGAGATTAATCGACACTTAAATTGGGATTATCCTATAGGTCTCGATAGGCTAATTAGATTAGCCTATCGGGACCATCTCGACTCGGTTAGGCTACGGAACCTGCATAAATTAAAAAAGTAAAAATTTGTCTCAGCTTTATGGGCACTCCATCCAACATGTTAGCATTGATTTTAGGCCGGTATATGTGCTCCCAAAATAGTGAGGCTTGCCTACCTATATCAAAGAATGAGTTCAAAGAACTAGACCTTTCAAAAATTTAGCCCATTCTTTGAAGGTTTGTGCGGTGTCAAGGTTGAGATAGCAATTGATGTTGATGCTTCTGAAGTTGAGCCCAGTGATGTTTACACAGGGTCCATTGTTGAAACCTCCAATTGACCTATGGCAATTGTGCACATCTAGTTTTGGAGGTATGAGACTATTGGATGGATTTGGATCACATTCTATAATTTCCAACTCCTCCTCATCATTTGATTCACAAGTAGCCAATAGTGTAGCCTCTTTTACTACCTGTAGCTTACGTATTTCCTCTGGAACATACTTTTTTTATATTAGATGGGTGTAGTCCATTTGAGTGGCTTTCCTCAACGCACGTGAGGTGAAGGCATAGGATCTATGAAATCCAACAAAGGTTTTGGTGAAGATATTGCTATAGATGTTTCTAATATAGGTTTTGGTATGCAAATGAGCTTTGGCTCCTATTATTTACACGTCTTGTAAAGGAATTTCCTTCTTGATGGATTTCGGCCGCCATATCCACCTAGGTTTGGTTTTTGTGTTAGCTTGGATTGGTGGCTCCTAAGAAGGCATCACTGGCTTGTAGACCCATCGGGATGTCAGCTTGGAGTTCATTTGTGGTGTCTAAAGCTCATTGGCAACCTATTTGGGTTTTCACACCTAAGTGGATGTTACTTGTGGCTTGGGACATTGAATTAGAACCTACTTTCTTGGCACGTATCTGTGAGTGGATGGTGGATTAGATTTGACTTGCTTGGGGATTCATATCCACTGCTAACCTGATTGAGCACTTATCATGGACTATGGAATTCACATTTGCTTTGCTAGATTCTTTTTCTAATTCCTATTGGCTTTTCTTGGATGCTTGTTTGTCTGGGATCTTTGTGTTTTCTGGCAAGGTGACCTATGAACCTGCTTTGGCTTTCTATTGGTTTGGTGATACCATGGACAGAATTTGGGTATCCAAATCTGCTTGGGTTTTTTTGTGAGTTGATCTTTTGGTATCTAAATCTGTTTGGGTGTTAAGGTTGATCTACTTAGCTAATTTCCTTGGTTGCATTATATAACAGAATTGTATAGGCTAAGTTCCTTTTAACCTATCTAAGCTAGTTAAGTGCGGGGATGGAGTCTACAAAGAACACATCATTTAGCATCATGGCTAACAATTTAACAAGACAAGAAAAAGGAAATAACAATGCAAGTGACACGCATAGAGAACCGGGATCTTCTTGGAGCCGGTCCCCCCCTCTAAAGGAATTTGTATTATAGAGCTTTCGCAAATGAAAGCCTTTTTACAATACAACTTTGCAATCCTTAATCCATTTGAGCAACATGAAGATGTAAGCTTCACGTGCTATGCATACAAGCATTATGCGCTTCAGTTACCCTCTCTCCCCAAGACCTCAAGCACCTTGAAAGGTGAAGAGAGCTAGCGGGAAGCAAGGGTAGAGGAGTGTGAAGAAGAAGTACCTTTACAAGAAATGAGTATTCCTATGTACTTCTACTCTTTTTAGCATAGCATAATACATAGTATAGAGAGGTAGAGAAGAGAAGAGCATTGCTTGGAGCATGAGTCATAGGATTTGCATTCCTTGTGCAAACAAATTTCGGTAGAGTCCAGCTTCTTCCTCCTTGAGCACTAGATTTATGAGTAGAGGAGGGCTCTTTTTATAGGCAATGCAAGCAAGCACACCCCCCCCACATGTGTGTGTAGGCTTTGGCCAAGTGTCCCCCCCAAATGTGTGTGTAGGCTTTGGCCAAGTGTCCCTTCTCTTATCCTCTAGAAGAAATGATATGCTTAAATGCTATTGGCTAAAGGTTGGGGCTAGCTAATAGGAATGCATTAAGTGTTGGCCAAGTTGGCCTTCTAGATGCCACATGTGTGTGAAATACCTTTACAAGAAATGAGTATTCCTATGTACTTCTACTCTTTTTAGCATAGCATAATACATAGTATAGAGTGGAGACTCATTGCTCGCTGAAGCTCCCACCCCTCCCTGCTCGCGCTACCTGCGCACCTGCGTCCCCCCGCCTACCTGCCTGCTCGCCCCCTCGTGCCCCCCTCATTACTCACGCCTCCCCTTGCCCCCCCGCCTGCCTTCGCTTCTGCACCCCCCTCCCCCGTTGCACTGCCCATGCCCCCCTTCTTTTCGCGCCCACCTCCCCTCTGCAGCGCCCCGACCCCCCCCTCCGCCAGCTCTTTCTCCCCCCCACCCCTCTTGCGCGCAGCTCCCGCCCCCCCTAGGGCTACTCCTTCGCCGCTTCGCCCCCCCTCCCTTTTCTTGCTGATTTCCGCCCCTAGGGGGGTTTTTCCTTCTTTTCTCCGGCCTTTGTCTTCCGCCTCTCTGTGTGCAGCTCGGTTCTTGCAGGATCTCCGCTTTCGCCTCGCCTTCGCCATAGCTTCAGACTCTGATGGAGGGTCCTCCTGCCCCGCCTCAGAGGGACTCCCCCGCAACCCCCTCCCCCGCCCCTGCTGAGGACACCCCCACATCAGGCTTTCTCTTTTGCCAGAAGAGGAAGCGAGCCTCACCGCAGAGGTGGAACGCCTCCAGGCTCATTCCACCACATCTGCCGTATAGTCGGCACTCGCCCCAGTAGAGGGGAGATCCGGGATCTTCTCCAGGCCCGCCTTCTTGCAGATGTGGGCAAGATCCTGGACGTACAGCTACTGGGCCGTGGACATTACCAGATCGAGTTCGAGACCGTGGCCAAGGTCCTACCCATGAGTCCCCTTGACATCAGAGGTGCTCGGGCTTTCTTCAGACCTTGGCAGCATGGCTTTGACCCAGCAGGCTGAGCAGGGAGAGCGCCCTTTTCATGTTACAGTTTGCTTCCCTGGACTCCGTCGGGAGTATCTTCCGCTCCTCTCTAGGCTAGGAGCATTGGTGGGCTCGGTACTAGAGACTGGCCCCACAGCAGCTTAAGTGGTGGCCAGAGCAGCTGGGCTACCTTCGGTCAGAGTTTTTGTTAGATACCCGTAACGCCGCCGGGTGTTACCACAAGAGAGGGGACGGCCTCTGGCTCACCACCCAACCATAGAGGAAGAATGAGGATTGCCCCTCATCCCCCAGGCTATATAGTGTGTGGCCTGCCGTCCACACTAGTCTGGCCGCCCATGACTCCGCATGGGCGTCCTCTCCCACTGAACCCCGGACATGGCCATCCGGTCTGCCGTCGGTCACCACAGGCATTACAGCCTACGTGACATTACCCCCCCTTAAGAAGAGTTTTCGTCCTCGAAAACAAACTAGGGAAACCTTTTGGAAATTGCACTACGGCGTTCCCAGGTTGCCACCTCCTCATCCCTATCTGTCCATTTAACAAGTACCTCCTGGTACACTTTATGTCGGGTTTGTCTGTCACGATACTCTAGAATCTTTTCAGGTTCATGTGGTATCTTTGGTGGCTCTATCAAGTACACCAAAATCTCTGGAGAAACTGTGTTCTCTAACCCGTGAACTGATTTCTTCAGTTTACTGACATGGAAGACAGGATGGACTTGAGAACTCTCCGGTAACTCAAGTTTATATGCTACGTCCCCAATCTTCTTAAGGATTTTAAAAGGACCACAATATCTCGGAGAAAGTTTATTACACTTTCCCGTTTTCATGGTTTCTAACTGCCCAGGAACCTTGAGGAATACAAAGTCACCTTCTGCAAAGGTCACCTTTCTTCGTCCTTTATCTGCATAAGTTTTAGCACGATCCTGGGCGCTACGAATGCTCTCACGTGCGGCTCTGAGCATATCATTCATATCTTCAAGGAAATCCTTGATAGATTGAATCTTCTCCTTTTCTAGGCCTACAACCATCGGAGATCTCGGCTGGAATCCATACATTAACATGAATGGTGTAAATCCAGTCGGTCGCTGAGTATTTGGAGCTGTTATAGGCAAACTCCAATAAGGGCAAGTACTCTTCCCAATTAGATTGCTTCTTATTACTAACATAAGAACGCAACATATCCTCTAGAATTTGGTTAACTCTTTCAGTTTGACCATCAGACTCCGGATGATCTGCCGTACTCATACTCAGAGTAGTATCCAACTTTTTGAAGACTTCCCTCCAAAAATGATTGTTGAACTTTCTTTCTCTATCCAACACTATATCTGCGGACAGGACATATAGCTTGTAGAGATGTTCAATAAATACTTTTGCCAACTCTAGCGTTTTAACAGTTTTCTCGTGGTAATAAACTTTGCTAGTTTAGTTAACCTGTCCACTACCACCCACATTGAGTCATTCCCTCGTCTTGGGTAAACCGGTAATGAAATCCATGGAAATGCTTTCCCATTTCCCTTGAGGAATCTCCAGCGGATGGAGTAGTCCTCCAACCTTAAGACGTTCATGTTTATTGACCTGGCACTTACTGCATTCCAGCACATAAGCCTGGAAGTTCTTAAACAAACTAGGCCAATAAAACCGTCTTTTTACTAGTGCATAGGTCTTCTGAATCCCAGGATGACCCGCACTTGGACTATCATGACTTTCTTTAAGAATTTGGGCCCGAAAGTCACCAATAGTTGGTACACATACTCTACCCTTGTAAAGTAAGTACCCGTCGTCAATGGAGTAATTAGCATATTTTTCCCACCGACGAAGTTTAGCATCATCCTTTGAAACCGTGTCAGAAAACAAAGGTGATGAAGGGCCTACGTCCGAGCTCTCCAGCTCAAATCTTACCCCGAAGACTCGGCTAGCCTCTCCGAACTAACTCTCGCCTCGCTACCTGCCGCACCTACGGCCAGTCTCTCCGGACTAGCATTACGTGCTGGCGAGGAAGGTGGGCGCGGCTGTGACAAAGTGCGTACGCGTACAGCGCGCCAGACCTCTGTAAAGACAGGATCATGCTCACACAAGCCATGATTTGGTATTTCAACCAAAACCTTAAGGCAAATTTCATGCCTTGATTTTGCATCATGTCATTAGCACAGAAGCTAATGTACTGGAGAGCACTCTAGTAGCGCAAGTTCTTAGACTATGCTACTAGATATTTGTAGACTACGCTACCATGTTGCATCACCAACTTGTTAAAACTTCTCCTTGGAAAGCTCTACGGCCATAGGAGAAATAAACTAGAGCCAATCTAATCATGCATCACAAGGATTAGTTCCAAAGTTGAGAGATACTTTTCTCTTAGAGTAACATCTTTGCACAAGCATATGCTCTAGAATCTTGTTGAGTTTCTAACTACCATCAATCTACGGATGGTTAAACTCCACTCTAACTCAGAGTAAATGTAACTTTTAAGATTTCCCTTCAAATATAACAATCAAACTTTCTATCTCTTATGCCATACTATATATGCGGGCAGACCATATATAGTATGTGGAGATGTTTGATAAAGATTCTTGCACCACTATACGGGTGTCTTGAGTTACATCCAATCACTTACAACTCTTTGTTGCTATTACCAGACACATCCCTTCAAGTATTGTCTGGACTCACACAACTATTCAAGTTTATGTAATATTTGAGGATATCCCTCCTTTCCCTCAAGAAAGGTTTTTGTCCTCAAAAACTCTACTCTCAAGCGGACTACGCGCTAGTGTCATAGGTCCAAGAACAAATCTAGACCATGTTTAATATCATATGTTATATTCTTGAGTCCTTCCAAGAAACTTTTAAACATCTTGCAATGAAGATGTGGTATAGTGTCTACGCACATATGGTGGTACTATTGATAAACTGCTTTGCAACAGATCAGTGGTTTCACACTTGTAACAAATTGCTTCATTGTTGCATATTATTACCCTTCATAAGTGGTTACACACTTATGAAATATATGGGTGGGTTGTACCATCTATCAAGAAAATTCCAAACTACTAATAACCACATTATCAATCCACAGATAATGACTGAGCTTGCTCCTGCGAAGCCATAGGTTGCTAGATAATTGATGGTAATTATACAAGCCCAATGTCTCATTACATCATACATTCAATATAAATGCAAACATCACAGTACTTCGTGATGATGAACTTAGGAATTTCATCCTATCCCTGTTTGGTGTTGGTATGAAGTATAACTATGAGAACATTATTTGTTGCCTCCTCATTATAGCAACAAAGCTACCTACCCATCACAGGTGTCAATCTCTACCAAGCTATAACGAATGACAAGCAAATAAACGAGTACTCTTGTAAGAACTTCATAACCATATCTCACACCAAACTCATAATCACTACGGATTAAATGCCAGGGCTTGCAAAATTGAATGTTATCTGATAGGTAGAGGGGATCATCAAACTACGGATGACCTCGACAACTCACTAGGACTAGTGATGTGTAACTTTTAAGTTACTCCACTCTCCTTGCTTATTCCATACCATCGAACAAATCGGTCCCTCGATTTGAGCAACGTCAACATATTTATGAGTACTTCGATACTCATGGATTGTGGTTCGGTAATTTAAAATGTTGATCTAGAGTATCTTTCACTCGAGGATCTTAATTTTATTAGCAGCTATGTATTAGTAGTGAGTAACTACGTACCCACTATCATCACACTAGTAGCTCCATACTAGTCTATGAGTAACTTCGTACCCAATGGCGTACCTCCCCCGAGTGGGAGTACCATATACAACCATCTATAACAAGATGCTTAAGTCACTTGCTGCTAAGAAGTGACTACACAAATTGACATACTAGTCTGTGAGTAACTCCGTACCCCCAATGGCATACCTCCCCCGAGTGGGAGTACCATATACAACCATCTATAACAAGATGCTTAAGTCACTTGCTGTTAAGAAGTGACTACACAAATGGACCCCTCCATTGCACATTGCAGTACAATTTCTAGTATTACAACACGAATTTTTGGACGTCCTTATCATAGAGGTCAACCTAAAAACTAGTGCATAGGTCTTGTGGAGTCTCGGCTGACCTAACCACACCACTGGTGACTTCCTACAAAAAATGTGGCGCCGCAGTCACCACCTATGTACTTTAACTCCGTAAAGTACATGGTCTTCATCTATCATCTATGGAAAGTTGTAAAACATTCCTACGATGGATTTTTATCACCCTAAAATTATTGTGCACTATTTTAGTGTGAAGAGCTTTTTTCCTGGGTACCATGGTTCACCCCAAGCTCATCTGTTGCTAAATTCTCCGATTTAACAAAAGATATGTATGCCTCCGAACACTCCAATTCATCCCCAAACTTTGAGTTTATTTCTTAACACTCCGGTTAAGCCAAAACTCACCAGATACAGTAGGATTTACCGCTAAGCTCTCCGGCTTAGCCTCCTATCCTAACTCAGCCCAAGTTTATGTACACTACATATGTCGGATCCGATACTAACAACAACCAGGCTCGTCTGGAGTGAGATACTACTCACTATTGCCATGTAAAACCTTATTAAATCCATGGAATGCTCCACTCATTCCCAAGGGGTCATACGACTTATAGGGTTTACACGCACATGAACTTTGTAAGCAAAATAGCATGTCATGCAATATTACAATTGCTTATGTAGGAAAGTAATATATTTCCCAAATTCATATGGTAGCAACTAAAATGTGCTCACAATCGCACACTTATGTTGAACATAGGCAAGACTACACTTGCAAAATGCTATAGGGCGTCCTCCATGCATGAAAATGTCCAACCCAACTAGTCTTACTGTTAACCTCTAGATTTAGATCACTCCGAAACTAAATCACTCTGTTAGCACTAGTACACCATCATGGTCTTGCTACCTAGAGCTTCTCCGAACTCTGTAACTGGGTTTTATCCCAACTTATGGCTATATTTGGTAATTTTCAAAGTTCAAATTTTATTTTGCACACTTTATCAGTACAGATAAGTGTACATACAGACCTGCCAAAGAGTCAAGTCACATGCACAAGCCTTGGCGTCCCATTCCACCAAGACTACAATCGATTCCGTGAGAATTTGATGTCCCATACCATCAAATTACCACCAAACCAATTGATGTGACATATAAAAAGGCTCTTTCCCCCCTCGAAAGATCACCACAAACTCTCGAGCAGTGGGATGTCGACGTATGGCAATAAAAAGAAGAGAAAACCATGCTAGTAAGTTTAAGAACAGTTCTCTTCGATCAACTTGTATAAGGGCATTGAGCATTACATCTCAAGACTATACCCCTTCAGATTTACCTTTGATTTCTACAAATCAATCCTAAATCTGCTATTATTATCTAGGCGTATGCTAATCCCTCAGATTAGTACTCCTAGATAAACCATTCAATTGAGTACTGCTAGCAGCACTGCTAGCCCCTTTATCCCAAGTAATACACACCTTAGGGATTACTTTTACAAGGCAATCTACGTGACTAAATCAAACTAGTCATTACTCTCTAGGTCCAAGTAGTGACACTATTTTGTTACTACCATCAAGGGCCAGCTTGCCTCTACGGGCCAAGGCTCTCTTGTTGCTACAAACAGTAAGCAACTTGTTTGGACACAAGGCATAACCACATCAAGACTACGCTTGTACATGGTTCTCATTTGCCAAAGTTTATCACAATCTTCTAGCATCTGTTAAAAGATTGTGAAGGGTTATGAGCACTACGGCTCAATTAGGCTTACCTTGATTTCTCGTGATAAGCACTTCGTCTAATTTGGGCATAACTGACGCCATTGCCGGTCCTCTTAGCCCAAGTAAAACACACCGCAGTTTTAGATTTACACTATAGCCAAACTACGTGACTTTGATGGTCAATACTAAGTCTATGCTCAGCTTAAATTTAGTCTCTCTGAACCAAATGTGTGATCACCACATGTGCTACCCTCGCGGCGCTACGGCCATAGACGTGTTCACTAGGCACAACGGTCATAGAACGGCTCTCTCTCGAAGGACTCGGCACTACGGCCGTGGGATTTTTCTCTCTTAGCATGCAACGCTACGGCCATGTGCGGTGGGTCTTTTGTGGAAAACGGGCACTATTCACACGGCACGACGGCCGTGTTGGGTTTGGTTCGTGGGGGGTGCACCGTTGTTTTGCGTTTTTTTTAATAAAAGAATAACGAGCCGGGCCGGCCCTTGCCACTTGGGCGTGGCCGCCCGCCCGTGGGGAGTGTCCACCTGGCTCGTCGTTTGGCTGGCCGCCCGCTGGCATGGCCGCCCGCTGGGGCTGGCCTGGCTGCCCTTTGGCTGGTCGCCCGCTGGCCGCCACTGGCATGGCCGCCCCGTTGGGCTGGCCAACGGGGCTGGCCGCCTAAGGGCTGGCCGCCCCTTCTTAGACGCACATGGGCTCTTCGCTTCGCCCCACCTCAAACTCCAGCAGGCCAGCGGTCTTCTCCAGCGCTTCTTTTCACGCAGCTCTTCGCCCACACAAACGACGCATAAAAATGGCGCAAATGATTCTCTCGCCCCACATCATGTCGTCTTGTGCCGCAACCGGCGTTGCACCTTTTCATTTCGGCAAGTCCAGCGGCCAGCAAACAACGCGACTTTCCAACGCGTTTCAGCTACGTTGCGTCGCCTCCCACCCCCACACACGGTAGTGTGTTTCCAAAGATTTCGTGGGGCTAGTCTGCGCCCCCCCATCTCTACGCAGAGTTATTTGGCTCTTCGCCCCCCCCACGCTAATGGTCCTGGGCTTTTCGCCCTGGGCTTGCTTCGCCCCGCACACACACATTTCAGTTTATTTCGTGGGACTGTCTTCGCCGTTTCGTCTAGCATTACAGCTACGAGCTTGGGCTGGATTTCGCCGCCCTACCCCACACACAGTCGTGTGTTTCAAAGCTTGCGCCCCCCCCTTCCACACAGATTAAACGATTCCTTCGCAGCCATTCAACGCAGAAAAAAAACAAACAAAAAATTGCTTTGCTTACCTGCGATGCTGCTTGCTGTGTGTGACGGGGAGACAGAGAGAGAGAGAGAGAGAGCGAGAGAGAGAGTTCTTCCCCTCCATTCTTCCTTGGCCTCCTCCCTCCACACACTCCATTGGTGAGAGATAAGGATAAGGAGATGAATGGTTGAAAACCATCGAGTGGGCCCCCCGGTCATGCGCGGACTCTGACGATCCCATCGAACCACGCTCTGATACCAGTGTTAGATACCCGTAACGCCGCTATACGGGCATTACCACAAGAGGGGACGGCGGCCTCTGGCTCACCACCCAAGAATGAGGATTGCCCCTCATCCCCAGGCTATATAGTGTGTGGCCTGCCGTCCACACTAGCCTGGCCGCCCATGACTCCGCATGGGCATCCTCTCCCATTGAACCCCGGACATGGCCATCCGGTCTACGCCGCCGTCGGTCACCAACCACATGCATTACAGCCTACGTGACAGTTTTGGTATCTGACATCTCCTCCCTTCCTAAGATCATTCAGCTACCTAGGATAGGGGGGGGATGGATTGATCAGAGAGTGGAGTTCTCGGGACTCCCGAACCAGTGCTTCATTTGCAGGCAGGTCGGTCATCTCTGGCCCAGGCCTGCCCTCGCAGGAGACCCCGACCCTCACCACAGCAGCAGGCCCCTGATGGCCTGCCCATAGATTCGGCTCGGCAGGCTGCCTCCGGGACACCTGCTCAGGCCATAGAGACCTCGGAGTGGCAGCCTAGTCAGGGGCGCCGTGGAGGGAGACAGCCACAACAGCACGCCCAGAGACCGCTGCAGCAGCCACAGTCTCAGCATCACTGGGTTCTCGTGAGAAACATCTTTGCTCCCCTCCAGGAGGAGACCCCTGTGGTGACGACTGAGGACCAGGAGATGCCAGCACCCCCTCCTTCACCCCCCCACCCCCGTCCCCTCCCACCGCCTCGCTTCCACCTTCGCCTCCTCCCGTCTCCCCGCCGGTTTCGACAGCGGCTCCCTCTCCACCCCCTTCGCCCCCCTCCTCCCCCCCGCCCGCCTCTCCTCCCCGGGAGGCCCTAGTCCCCTGGCGTTCACTTGCAGTCCAGAGGGCGCTGAGCACCGACCTCGTTCGAGCACCACCACAGAGGAGACTTACCATGCCGATTCGGGCTTCACGGATATCATCTATCCGCAAGTCGGCTGAGTTGCCTCGGCATTAGACAGCGCTCAGAGGCTTTTGATTATGCCTTCACATGGCTTTTTGGAGCAGAGGGCCCCCATGAGCCAACACCCATCCGAGTTCATGTAGTGATACCTCCGGCCCGCGGGGAGGAGGCACTTGATTCAGCGGTGGCCTTCTCGTTCCCTCTATGTGGCCCATGCGACCGGGAGTGGACTCTAGAGCTCGCTCTTAGCACTTTGAAGACTCGGGCAGTTGAGTTTTCTCATCATGTGAGCGATCTAGAGGTGACAGATGTGATAGGCCGACTATGGGAGTTGGCTCATTTTTTCTTGGATCCCGGGAGTGTGGATGCCTTAGGGATTCGTCATTTGGTCGTTCGCATAGTGGCAGACTTAGCACGCGACCCTGGATATGTATGTATACACGAGGTTGCTTTGTCAGAGCAGCGGGAGGCAGTCGCCATGGGCCACAGCCATTGGCGCCTGATCCGTGATTCTTGCAAAACACCGGGTGGGCAGATTCGCAGCCGCTCAGATGGGGACTACTCTCCATCCAAGCCCCTTGCGAAGGCCCGCCGTATGGCTAAGACAGCATCCACCTCAGCAGGTCATCCATGAGGATCATCTCATGGAATGTACAGGGCCTTGGCGGAGCACATTTTATATGCTATCGTGGTTGCTTGAGGCAGGAGCTTCAGAGATGCCTGGTTGGTGGTAGCATTGATATTTTGATGATGCAAGAGCACCACTTGGGTGAGAGCAGGATCCGGAGATATGGTTCGGTGATGCCTGGTAGATGGGATACCTTTTGGTCTGCAGGGTTTGGTCCTTTGGGTGGACAGGGAGGAGTATGCATGGTCATTGCAGATGTATGGTGGCAGGCCTGAGGGATCATTGTGCCTGGTAGAGCATAGTAGGTCATTCTGAGGATGCATGATGAGCTATTGGGCGTGCTCAACGTCTATGCGCCCAACCATGCTAGTGCCAGAGCAGAGTTCTGGACCAGGCACGTCAGGAGGTTAGAGAGGCAGAGGAGCAGAGACATGAGTTTTACTATCGTCGTCAGGCCTCTCAGTGGGGACGCAGCTTGGTGATAGAAGAGTGACTGGGGAGTTTTTTGACATCACTGGACCCCGCCATGCTCGAGCAGGAGTCCGTCAGCTTGGTAGGCCGGATGGATCGGTAGCTACTGAGCCCGGGGAGATCAGAGCCATTGCCCCACTGCATTCTATAGAGACCTGCTTTCAGCGGAGCCAGCCCCCACTGAGGATCAGGATGCTTGCAGACAGACTGTGTGGGCCCATGTGCAGAGGAGGGTCACAGATCGTATGCATATAGTTCTTGGTGCGCCTCTTTCAGAGATTGAGCTTGCCGAGGCCTTGAGGGTCCTGCCGCGTCATAGTTGCCCAGGGGAGGACGGCGGACTGACGCCGGCCTTTTTTATGCGCTATTGGGACCTTTTGGGGCCAAGCCTCTGCAGGGGCTTTCAGTATGTTTTGGACACTGGGGTGATGCCACAGAGCTTTTCAGAGGGCTTGATCTTTCTTATCCCCAAGGGGGAGGGAGTATCAGATGATATTCGGCATTGGAGACCTATTACGATCCTCAATACTGTCTACAAGGTCTTAGCCAAGGCCTTGAGTTTGAGGATCCAGCCCTTCCTGAGGGAGTTGATTCATGCTACCCAGACAGAATTCGTCAAGGAGCGCAGTATCCTTGACAACATCTTTCCTTTCTGGGAGGTGACAACCCGAGCTAGATTTCTTGGTGAGGACTTGGTCGTGATGCTTCTCGATTTTGAGAAGGCATACGATAGAGTTGATTGGGGTTTCTTAGAGGGCACTATGCTTCGCCTGGGCTTTGAGCCAGGCTGGATTAGAGGGGTGGCGGCTCTGTATTTCACAGCTCGTAGCCAAGTGTTGATTGCAGGAGGATGGGGGCCGAGTTTTGAGCTGACCAGATCAGTCCATCAAGGGGTGTCCCATCGCCCCTTTTCTTTTTCTCTTCTTTGTGGAGGCTATGAGCATGTATTTGACGGCAGAGGAGGTTGGTTTGAGAGGACTCCAGCTCCCAGTCTAGGGGGAGGACCTGCTCGATGCTGAGTTTGCTGACGACACGGGCTTATTTTTGCATGGCCAAGAGGCCAATCTTCTTCGGGCAGAGCAGTCGCTCCAGGTTTTTAATGCAGCTTTGGGAGCATTGATCAATTGGCGCAAGACAGTGGCCTTTTGGATCAGCAGCGCTCCCACTCCGGCATGGAGCTCGGACCCCGATTTTAGATGGATTCCTCCTGGCACAGCAGTGCAGTATTTGGGATGCCAGATTGGACTAGATTTGTCACCTGAGCAGCAGATTGCCCCGCTTCTTCAGAGCATTCGGAAGAAGCTTTTGTATTGGAGTACAGCTCGACTATCCTTGGCTGGGAGGGTGGTGGTGGCAAATCAGGTGCTGTTAGCGACCATGTGGTACATTACGTCTTACTGGATCTTTTCGAGCTCTTGTATCAGCCAGGTACAGAGGCTGATCAAGAACTTTCTTTGGTCTCTGGGCGGGACGGTCAACCAGCCTGGGCAAAGGTTGCATGGGCAGTTATTACACTTCCACTGGCTCAGGGAGGCTTGGGCATTATAGATCCAGTCGATCAGAGTAGAGCCTTATTGGGGAAGCTTATTGTTCGGGGGCTGCTTCCAGGCGCAGAGCTGTGGAAAGAGCTTCTCTTGCAGCAGCTGCAGGCTTGGGCTCCCCCAGCAGGGGGCACTTGGGCACCAGAGATTCGCTGGATCTTCATAGAGATGAGGAGGACAGGCCTCAGTAGAGGATGGGAGGACAGATTTGCTTTGAGCATCCTGAGAGCTTGGGAGCTGCTGAGACCGGGGCTCTCTCAGCGACCTCCTTCTTGTGTTGAGGAGCGGGCCAGACAGCCGCTCATCTGGAGTCCACCGGTTCGCACAGAGCAAGGTCATATGCTGGGTTCTCGGCCTCGTCTAGCCTGGGGACCTTTAGCGGCAGGCCCAGCATGTAGTTTTGGAGACTGGCATGCCTTCTGCAGTCTCCCAGAGGAGATCCAGGTGGAGAGGGTGAGTCACTTCAGAGGGGGGTTGATTATGAGGGATGATATTCAGGAGGCACTCACAGAGGAGTGGTTCACGCCTTTCGAGCTAGTGGCCCCACGGTGGATGGGAGCCTTTACACAGTTGGAGATCCTGATTGCTGTCAGAGCTTGCACTGAGGATATGGCAGATGCCTCTACTATGAGATTCAGGATGAGGGCAGACTTCAGAGAGTGGAGGTGGAGTCGCCTTTGGTTGCAGAGTTCACCTTTCAGAGGATACGGGTAGTGGCCGTCGCTTCTCGGAAGTGGCATATTGACCCCGACCCTGCAGATGTGCTCCCGGATTGGCGCATATGGGCATATGCAACGCACCCCTTGGCCCGGCTACAGTGGGACCCTAGGGAGTATGAGTGGCATGATCCTTATGCATCCCTTGAGGCCACAGAGATCACCTTTTTCCAGTATACTATTCGACTGGGGCGGCATATTTTGACGGCGAGGAGGATGGTCTCTCCAGCTGCAGCGGGGCACTGGCGGCTACAGGGACTCTCATAGGAGTTCCTGGAGGATTTTTGGGCCCGGCTCTGGGCTAGTCGACAGGCCCGCAGGATCTCGACTTTCCAGTGTGGCTGGTCGCCCACCACACAGGGGCTCAGCAGTTGGCACCTGGCTTATTTACAGCGGTCTTCCGGCGGCCTGCGTCCGATGCGGCCACCCTATAGAGACACAGAGACATTGCCTATGGGATTGATTGCCCTCAAGCGCAGCAGATTTGGCTGCGGATGCTGCGTATTCTGGCCCCCTCTCTCCAGAGGGTATGTTTACGTGGGGTGCCACTGCTTGGTCGACTTCGTCAGGGCATGCTATGGGCTATGAGATGGAGCAGGACAGTCAGGCCATCAGATTCATTAGGGGCCAGCCTCGCCTGGTTCCATCTCACTGGATTTCTCGTCCACCAGCTGGACACAGGAGAGGGATTTACGATGGGAGCTCCTCAGCAGCCTCACCGTCTGGTTCACCTGGAGGGCCCGGTGTTTCAGGGCCTTTGAGGGGATACTGGAGCCACCAGCAGAGACTATACGGGGGATTTGGTAGGAGTTGATCCACACCCTGCGAGGACAGTATGACCGCATCCGCCGGGATGAGGCGATCTTGCGGCGCCAGGCCTTTCACACCACCTCGCGCAGCGGCCCCTTCTATACCTTACACACGGGATCCCCCCGTTGGCATTACAGGCCACCTGTTTGGCTTTCCCCCCCTCCTATTGTATGATTTAGCCCCTCAGTCCTTTGTACTGATGCTTGTATTTTGCAGCACCTAGGGAGAGTCTCCCGGGCTGCCTTGCTGTATTCACTGCTCTGTTTCTCTTATGAGCAGGAGAGATCTTTTGTAGCCCTACGGGCATTTTTATATAACTAATGAAAGGATCTTTTCTCGGAAAAAAAAATACATAGTATAGAGTGGTAGAGAAGAGAAGAGCATTGCTTGGAGCATGAGTCTTGCATAGGATTTGCATTCCTTGTGAGTGCAAGAAAATTTTGGCAGAGTCCAGCTTCTTCCTCCTTGAGCACTAGATTTATGAGTCGAGGAGTGCTCTTTTTATAGGCAATGCAAGCAAGCACACCCCCCCACATATGTGTGTAGGCTTTGGCCAAGTGTCCCTTCTCTTATCCTCTAGAAGAAATGATATGCTTAAATGCTATTGGCTAAAGGTTGGGGCTAGCCAATAGAAATGCATTAAGTGTTGGCCCAAGTTGGCCTTCTAGATGCCACAAGGCCTTAGAGTGTGCCACATGTGTGCAAGTTGTGCCTTCCAAATGCCACATACACAACTCGAGTTTACATGTTTTTGGCAAGTAAATGCAACACACACCACTTGTCCACTTGGTGCACCCTTCAACTTTTCCCTTGACCTTTTGCCCAGACAACATTCCGGCCCGTGGTTCTAGGTCACCGGCCAGGATTCATGTCCCGAGACCTTTGCCCATGAGTTCCTAGGGTTGAGGTGCTTAAAATACATGCAAAATAAAACTTGCTATTTTTGGCCAAAAATTTGACCTGAAAATTTGACCTAAGCCCATAGAGCCCCTACCTGCCCAAATAGGCTTGGCCGTAGGACCCCCACGTAGGACCCCTGGCCTTTCAGTCCTTGGCCAATATGGATTCTTTAAAGGGTCTTTTGCAAGTCCTTTTGGAGGCTGAATGAAGCCTTTACCCTTAGGGTTTAACCTTTACTCATATCTTTTTCCCCCTCGGATCCCCTTACCTTAGGACCGGGAATATGAGTGCTAAACCCTAGCCTTGACTCGTGACTTTTGGCTCCCATTCTTTGAGTCCTATACGAGATCAAAAGCCTTTATCCATCTCATAGGTGTACCCGTTTCTGGGACCCCCCCTATGAGTATAAAAGCTACCTTAGGGTCTTTATTCCTTCTCATAGCCATCTCCACCTTTGCCCCCGTATCTTTGGACTGGAGCTATGAGTTCTTAATTAACTTCCCCTTGCTACTTTATTTTTCCCTTTTTCATAAATGGCCAATTTATGATGGAAAAATACTTTTAGGATATTGGAAATTAATTTTCATGACATTACCTCTCCCTTTAAGATCATAGTCATTCTCGCGACTATGGCCTTAGAAAGATTAGTCATGGTTAGTCCTTGATCTTTTGGGTAGAGGATCCCTTTTTACCCGTTGACATCCTTTCACAATGGGGTGACTAAATCCCATTGGGTGCCAGGGAGCCTAAGCTGCCGCATGTGTGTCATCCTTTGCCCTTAGATCTTCCAAGTAGCGTGGCAAATTCTACTAGGTGCTTGGGAGACAAAACTGTTGCAAGCGTGTCTCATACATGCATGCACTTTTCAACACAAGAAATCTTAGAGTCAACAAAGACAAAATTCTCTTTTTGCTTAACTTTTAAACATAAGAAATCTTAGAGTCAACAAAGACAAAATTCTCCTTTAGTTTAAACATTTATACAAACTTTTTACAAACCTGTTCCTACCTTTGGACATAAGTCATTGTCGTAAGCATTTACAAGGTTTGGAAAATCTTTGAGCTGGATGTCTTGCATCCACCTAGCATCTTCAAATGGATAATTCTTAAATTTGATAAGATATCATCGGATAATCTTACCACTTCTAAGAATCTTACCCTCATGCCTTAAGATGCTCTCAGGCTGCACGATTTCTTCTTGGCCTTCAAACTTAGGAGGCTTTTCAATGATAGGCTCCTTTGGTGGTTCACCCTTAAAAGGTTTAAGTAGGCTTACATGGAATGCATTGTGTATAAGCCAACTTCGTGTGGTAACCTTAACTTATAAGCCGTCTCATTGATTTTCTTTTCCACTTAGAAGGGACCATAGTACCTTTTTGCAAGCTTGGCATAGTACTTCTGATGGCCCGTTGGGCATCCTTGCGTACCCTTCCCCGTTGAAAAATTCAAGCGGGCTTTAGGAAACTTGAGCAATACCCAATCTCCCTCCTTGAAGGCTAAGGCTCTTCTATGCTTGTCAGCAGCCTTTTGCTTTTGTTGGGATATAGCTATAGCCCCCTTAATCTTTACAAAAGATTCCTGGAGGTCGCGGCTATACTTATCCGCACAGCAAAGAATTGCCCACTTTGCTTTACTATCAATGGGAGTTTGGGTCTTCCCTCGATTATCTCAAAGGGTGTCTTGCCTATTTAGATATGGACAGTATTATTGTACGCATACTCAAGTAAGGGTAGATACTTCTCCCATTGATCCCTTTGATCTACTTCCATTACATAGGCTTTTAGTAGATCAAGTATAGTTGAATTTGCTATCACTTTGGCCGAAGAGAAATTCAACTTTGTACCCAAATTCTCAAAGAGACTCTTCCAAAAGATACTAGTCATCCTAGGATCTCTATCGGATACAATAGACATTGGTAAGCCATGGTACTTAAAGACTTGTGAAATGAAGAGGGTAGCCATATGATGCGCTTTGATAGTCTTTTTGACCGGTATGAAATGAGCTTGTTTACTAAACCGATCAACTATCGTCCATATACCCGTATTTCCATGGGAAGACTTGGGCAATCCAAAGATGAAATCCATGGATATGCTTTTCCAAGGAGCATTCGGTATAGGGAGTGGTTGGAGCAAACTTGGTTGCTTCCCCCTATCATACTTAGTCTTTTGACATACAATGCATTTGCCAACATAATCATGTATGTCTACCTTCATTTTTTGCCAATAGAAATACATTTCTACTCCCTTTAGAGTAGATTGAATCCCCCTATGCCCTACGTAAGGAGGAGCATGGGATTCATACATTACCTTTTCACGTAGGCTATGCGTAACGCATAACCTATTGCCATAGAGAAGATAGCCATCTTGTACATTGTATGCCTAATGCAATGGCTGACATTATGTCCTTGAAATCTGGATCAATAGCATACTCATCTATCATAAGAGATAGATCATTGTGAGTTGCTATTGATACAACATTCACTTTTGGCCTTCGTGAAAGTGCATCGGCCACTTGATTGTGCTTACCAAAGATGACTATATGAAAATTAAATTGGGATAAGAAGTTAGCCCAACGCATTTGTTTATCACTCAATTTAGTTTGCATCATAAAGTACTTTAGACTTTGATGATCCGTACGCAAAATAAACGGAGTGCCTACTAGGAGATAATGTTTCCAAGTATCTAGGGCATGTAGAATAGCTAATAGCTCTTTTTCATCTATGCCTAGATTCGTTTCTTGGTCTTTTAATCTCCTACTCTCATATCCCACGTGTCACGTAGGCTGTAATGCGACGGCAGACCGGATGGCCATGTCCGGTTCAGTGGGAGAGGACGCCCATGTGGAGTCATGGGCGGCCAGGCTAGTGTGGACGGCAGGCCACACACTATATAGCCTGGGGGATGAGGGGCAATCCTCATTCTTCCTCTATGGCTGGGTGGAGAGCCAGAGGCTGTCCCCTCCTGTGGTAACGCCCGTATAGCGGCGTTACGGATATCTTACACTTGTATCAGAGCGTGGTTCGAGGGGATCGTGAGAGTCCGCGCGTGAACGGGGGACCGGAGCCCACTCGATGGTTTTCAACCATTCATCTTCTCACCCTTATCTCGAATGGAGTGTGTGGAGGGAGGCGGCCAAGAAGAATGGAAGGGAAGAACTCTCTCTCTCTCTCTCTCCCCGTCACACAAAGCAAGTCTCCACGCAGGTAAGCAAAGCAATTTTCATTTTGTTTTTTTTTTCTCTGCGTTGAATGGCTGCGAAAGGCGTTGAAACCTATGTGTAGAGGTGGGGGGCGCAGACCAGCCCCACGAAAAATTTGGAAACACACTACCGTGTGTGGGGGTGGGGGCGAAGCAAGCCCAGGGCGAAAGGGACCATTAGCTGAAACGTTAAATGAACCCACCTTGAAGGGGCGAAGAGACCATGTACGCCGTCTGAGGGGGTACTTGCTCGGTTGTGGCAAGCTTGATGATAATGGGGGCGTACAGTGCCGTCAAGCCCACAACCCAACAGCGAGCGACGGCACCTTCACCCTGCACCCGAACAGCCAAGTCGGTAGACGTCGTCGGAGGAGACGAACTGGTGGTCAGCCTGGGAGTGGCGGAAGGGTGTGAGATCGGTGGAGGAGTTGACTTGGCTACTCCTATCCAGAGATACTCCGAGGGGCGAATACCAGCCCCACGGCGACGCCCAGGCAGGCCAGGCGGCCAACCACACAGCCAGCCTTGAAGGCAAGCCAGGCGGCCAGGCTAGCCAGCCAAGCGGTGGTGGCGGCCAGCCAGGCCAGCCCGGTGTGGCGGCAACGACCACCAAGCGCCGGCGGCCCCAGCAAAACGCCAGCCCACCACCAGCGCTGCAGGCCACCAGCGGCCAAAAAAAAACATATATTTTAATTGTTCATTTTTAATTTATTAAAAATGAAGCGGGCGGCCAGCCCAGGCAGCGGCCAGACTCGACCCTAAGGACGCTCCCCCCCACGGGCGGGCGGCCACGCCCGAAGTGGCGAGGGCCGGCCCGGCCCGTTATTTTTTTTATTTTATTTTTTTAAACAAAAAAAAACAAAACACACAAAACAACGGTACACCCCACGAAACAAACCCAACACGGCCGTCGCGCCGTGTGGCCGTAGTGCTCGTTTTCCACGAAAGAGACCCACCGCACACGGCCGTAGCGCCGCGTGCTAAGAGAGAGACAAATCCCACGGCCGTAGTGCCGAGTCCTTTGAGAGAGAGACGTTCTATGGCCGTTGTGCCTAGTGAACAATTCTATGGCCGTAGCGCCTCAAAAGTAGCACATGTGGTGATCACACATTTGGTTTAGAGAGACTAAATTTAAGCTGAGCATAGACTTAGTATTGACCATCAAAGTCACGTAGTTTGGCTATAGTGTAAATCTAAAACTGCGGTGTGTTTTACTTGGGCTAAGAGGATCGACAATGGCGTCAGTTGTGCCCAAATTAGACGAAGTGCTTATCACGAGAAATCAAGGTAAGCCTAATTGAGCCATAGTGCTCATAACCCTTCACAATCTTTTAACAGATGCTAGAAGATTGTGATAAACTTTGGCAAATGAGAACCATGTACAAGCATAATCTTGATGTGGTTATACCTTGTGTCCAAACAAGTTGCTTACTGTTTGTAGCAACAAGAGAGCCTTGGCCCGTAGAGGCAAGCTGGCCCTTGTTGGTAGTAACAAAATAGTGTCACTACTTGGGCCTAGAGAGTAATGACTAGTTTGATTTAGTCATTAGATTGCCTTGAATTAGTCATGTAGATTGCCTTGTAAAAGTAATCCCTAAGGTAAATCTGAGAGGTATAGTCTTGAGATGTAATGCTCAATGCCCTTATAGAAGTTGATCGAAGAGAACTGTTCTTAAACTTACTAGCATGGTTTTCTCTTCTTTTTATTGCCATGCGTCGACATCCCACTACTCGAGAGTTTGTGGTGATCTTTCGAGGGGGGAAAGAGCCTTTTTATATGTCACATCAATTGGCTTGGTGGTAATTTGATGGTATGGGACATCAAATTCTCACGGAATCGATTGTAGTCTTGGTGGAATGGGACGCCAAGGCTTGTGCATGTAACTTGACTCTTTGGCAGGTCTGTATGTACACTTGTCTGTAGTGATAAAGTGTGCAAGATAAAATTTGAACTTTGAAAATTACCAAATATAGCCATAAGTTGGGATAAAACCCAGTTACAGAGTTCGGAGAAGCTCTAGGTAGCAAGACCATGATGGTGTACTAGTGCTAACAGAGTGATTTAGTTCCGGAGTGATCTAAATCTAGAGGTGAGCAGTAAGACTAGTTTGGTTGGACAGTTTTGTGCATGGGGGACGCCCTATAGCATTTTACAAGAGTAGTCTTGCCTATGTTCAACATAAGTGTGCGATTGTGAGCACATTTTAGTTGCTACCATATGAATTTGGAAAATATATTACTTTCCTACATAAGCAATTGTAATATTGCATGACCGGCTATTTTGCTTACAAGTTCATGTGTGTGTAAACCCTATAAGTCGTATGACCCCTGGGGAATGAGTGGAGCATTCCTAGGATTTAATAAGGTTTTACATGGCAATAGTGAGTAGTATCTCACTCCAGACGAGCCTGGTTGTTGTTAGTATCGGATCCGATATATGAAGTGTACATAAACTTGGGATGAGTTAGGATAGGAGGCTAAGCCGGAGAGCTTAGTGGTAAATCCTACTGTATCTGGTGAGTTTTGACTTAACCGGAGTGTTAAGAAGTAAACTCAAAGTCTGGGACTGAACTGCAGTGTTCAGAGGTAGACATATCTTTTGTTAAATCGGAGAATTTAGCAACAGATGAGCTTGGGGTGAACCATGGTACCCAGGAAAAAAGCTCTTCACACTAAAATTGTGCACAATAATTTTAGGGTGATAAAAATCCATCGCAGGAATGTTTTACAACTTTCCATAGATGATAAATGAAGACCATGTACTTTACGGAGTTAAAGTACATAGGTGGTGACTTCGGCGCCACATTTTTTGTAGGAAGTCACCAATGGTGTGGTTAGGTCAGCCGAGACTCCACAAGACCTATGCACTAGTTTTTAAGTTGACCTCTATTAAGGACGTCCAAAAATTCATGTTGTAATACCAGAGATTGTACTGCAATGTGCAATGGAGGGGTCAATTTGTGTAGTCACTTCTTAACAGCAAGTGACTTAAGCATCTTGTTATAGATGGTTGTATATGGTACTCCCACTCGGGGGAGGTACGCCATTGGGTACGGAGTTACTCACAGACTAGTATGGAACTACTAGTGTGATGATAGTGGGTACGTAGTTACTCACTACTAATACATAGCTGCTAATAAAATTAAGATCCTCGAGTGAAAGATACTCTAGATCAACATTTTAAATTACTGAACCACAATCCATGAGTATCGAGGTACTCATAAATATGTTGACGTTGCTCAAATCGAGGGACCGATTTGTTCGATGGTATGGAATAAGCAAGGAGAGTGGAGTAACTTAAAAGTTACACATCACTAGTCCTAGTGAGTTGTCAAGGTCATCCGTAGTTTGATGATCCCCTCTACCTATCAGATAACATTCAATTTTGCAAGCCCTGGCATTTAATCCGTAGTGATTATGAGTTTGGTGTGACATATGGTTATGAAGTTCTTACAAAAGTATTCATTTATTTGCTTGTCATTGGTTATAGCTTGGTAGAGATTGCCACCTGTGATGGGTAGGTAGCTTTGCCGCTATAATGAGGAGGCAGCAAATAATGTTCTCATAGTTATACTTCATACCAACACTAAACAGGGATAGGATGAAATTCCTAAGTTCATCATCACGAAATACTGTGATGTTTGCATTTATATTGAATGTATGATGTAATGAGACATTGGGCTTGTGTAATTACCATCAATTATCTAGCAACCTATGGCTGCGCAGCAAGCTCAGTCATTATCTGTGGATTGATAATGTGGTTATTAGTAGTTTGGAATTTTTCTTGATAGATGGTACAACCCACCCATATAATTCATAAGTGTGTAACCACTTATGAAGGGTAATAATATGCAACAATGAAGCACTTTGTTACAAGTGTGAAACCACTGATCTGTTGCAAAGCAGTTTATCAATAGTACCACCATATGTGCGTAGACACTATACCACATCTTCGTTGCAAGATGTTTAAAAGTTTCTTGGAAGGACTCAAGAATATAACATATGATATTAAACATGGTCTAGATTTGTTCTTGGACCTATGACACTAGCGCGTAGTCCGCTTGAGAGTAGAGTTTTTGAGGACAAAAACCTTTCTTGAGGGAAAGGAGGGATATCCTCAAATATCACATAAACTCGAATAGTTGTGTGAGTCCAGATAATACTTGAAGGGATGTGTCTGGTAATAGCAACAAAGAGTTGTAAGTGATTGGATGTAACTCGAGACACCCGTAGTGGTGCAACAATCTTTATCAAACATCTCCACATACTATATGGTCTGCCCGCATATATAGTATGGCATAAGAGATAGGAAGTTTGATTGTTATATTTGAAAGGAAATCTTCAAAAAGTTACATTTACTCTGAGTTAGAGTGGAGTTTAACCATCCGTAGATTGATGGTAGTTAGAAACTCAACAAGATTCTAGAGCATATGCTTGTGCAAAGATGTTACTCTAAGAGAAAAGTATCTCTCAACTTTGGAACTAATCCTTGTGATGCATGATTAGATTAGCTCTAGTTCATTTCTCCTATGGCCGTAGAGCTTTCCAAGGAGAAGTTTTAACAAGTTGGTGATGCAACATGGTAGCGTAGTCTACAAATATCTAGTAGCATAGTCTAAGAACTTGCGCTACTAGAGTGCTCTCCAGTACATTAGCTTCTGTGCTAATGACATGATGCAAAATCAAGGCATGAAATTTGCCTTGGGGTTTTGGTTGAAATACCAAATCACGGCTTGCGTGAGTACTACTAGACATTTGCTTACCAATGACTTCCTCAGTTAATGGCACGTCGGATTGCCCGTAGCGGCGGTCGAGCTCGACCGGACACGTGGGAGAAATATGCTAATTACTCCATTGACGACGAGTACTTACTTTACAAGGGTAGAGTATGTGTACCAACTATTGGTGACTTTCGAGCCCAAATTCTTAAAGAAAGCCATGATAGTCCAAGTGCGGGTCATCCTGGGATTCAAAAGACCTATGCACTAGTAAAAAGACAATTTTATTGGCCTAGTTTGTTTAAGAACGTCTAGACTTATGTGCTGAAATGCAGTAAGTGCCAGGTCAATAAACATGAACGTCTTAAGGTTGGAGGACTACTCCATCCGCTAGAGATTCTTCAAGGGAAATGGGAAAGCATTTCCATGGATTTCATTACCGGTTTACCCAAGACGAGTCGAGGGAATGACTCGGTGTGGGTAGTAGTGGACAACAAAAAGGCAAAGTTTATTGCCACGACGAAGAAAACTGTAAAAACGCCAAAGTTGGCAAAATTCTTTATTGAACATCTCTACAAGCTATATGGCCTGCCCGCAGATATAGTGTCGGATAGAGATAGAAAGTTCAACAGTCATTTTTGGAGGGAAGTCTTCAAAAAGTTGGATACTACTCTGAGTATGAGTACGGCAGATCATCCGGAGTCTGATGGTCGAACTGAAAGAGTTAACCAAATTCTAGAGGATATGTTGCGTTCTTATGTTAGTAAGAAGCAATCTAATTGGGAAGAGTACTTGCCCTTATTGGAGTTTGCCTATAACAGCTCCAAACACTCAGCGACTGGATTTACACCATTCATGTTAATGTATGGATTCCAGCCGAGATCTCCGATGGCTGTAGGCCTAGAAAAGGAGAAGATTCAATCTGTCAAGGATTTCCTTGAAGATATGAATGATATGCTCAGAGCCGCACGTGACAGCATTCGTAGCGCTCAGGATCGCGCTAAAACTTATGCGGATAAAGGACGAAGAAAGGTGACCTTTGCAGAAGGTGACTTTGTATTCCTCAAGGTTCCTGCGCAGTCAGAAACCATAAAAACGGGAAAGTGTGATAAACTTTCTCCGAGATATTGGTGGTCCTTTTAAAATCCTTAAGAAGATTGGGGACGCAGCATATAAACTTGAGTTACCGGAGAGTTCTCAAGTCTATCTTGTCTTCCATGTCAGTAAACTGAAGAAATCAGTTCACGGGTTAGAGAACATAGTTTCTTCAGAGATTTTGGTGGACTTGGTAGAGCCACCAAAGATACCACATGAACCTGAAAAGATTCTAGAGTATCGTGACAGACAAACCCGACATAAAGTATACCAGGAGGTACTTGATAAATGGACAGATAGGGATGAGGAGGTGGTAACCTGGGAACGCCGTAGTGCAATTTCCAAAAGGTTTCCCCAGTTTGTTTTCGAGGACGAAAACTCTTCTTAAGGGGGGGTAATGTCACGTAGGCTGTAATGCTTGTGACCGACGGCGGCAGACCGGATGGCCATGTCCAGGTTTCAGTGGGAGAGGACGCCCATGTGGAGTCATGGGCGGCCAGGCTAGTGTGGACGGCAGGCCACACACTATATAGCCTGGGGGATGAGGGGCAATCCTCATTCTTCCTCTATGGCTGGGTGGAGAGCCAGAGGCCGTCCCCTCCTGTGGTAACGCCCGTAGCGGCGTTACGGATATCTAACACCATGGCATGCCCTTCTTGAAGCAATACAGCTCCAAGGCATTGTCCACATGCATCACAATGGACCACAAAAGGCTTTGAGAGGTCAGGTAATATGAGCACGGGTTGAGAGATAAGCTTTTCCTTTAGCTTTTCAAAAGAGGCTTGTTCCTTAGTAGTCCATACAAACTTAATGTTCTTTTTTGTAAGGTCATGTAATGGACCGCCGGCTAGGGCTGAAAACTTTTCTATGAAGCGTCTATAATAGGCACACATTACCTATAAAGCTTCTAAGTTCATGTAGATTCTTAGGCTTAGGCCAATCCTTTATGACTTCTAACTTTTCGAGATCCATGCGGATCCCATCTTTAGAGACAATATGGCCTAAGTAATGAATCTCTTTTAAGAAAAATTCACTCTTCTTTTGATTTATGAAAAGCTTATTCTCTCTCAAGACTTGAAATATTACCTTGAGATGAGCTTTGTGTTCCCCAAGGGTCTTTGAGTAGACTGTGATGTCATCGAAGAAGACTCCCGTAAACCTTTGGTGAGGCCTGAATAGCTTCTCTATTAGCCGATTGAAAGTAGGTGGTGCATTAGTAAGGCCAAAAGGCATTACTACATATTCATAGAGGCCAACCGTAGTGCGAAAGGCCGTCTTATGAATATCTTCTTGTACAATCCTTATTTGATGATAACCACTTTTGAGATCTATTCTACTAAAGTAGGTAGATCCTTGTAGCTTGTCAAATAGATCCTCTATTCTTGGAACAGGGAATCTATTCTTAATGGTTATCTTATTCAAGGCTCTATAGTCCACACACATCCTATAGGTACCATCCTTCTTTTGTACCAATAGAATGGGTGAACAAAATGGAGAAGAGCTAGTTTTGACCATCCCATTCTCAACTAGCTCATTCACCTGCCTCATAATCTCCTCTTGTTGAGCTTGTGAAACTCTATAAGGAGGTTTATTAGGCGGTGAACTTCCAGGTACTAAGTCTATCACATGATCATCTTCTCCTCTTTTTGGAGGTAACTCCATAGAAAGATCTTGCGTAAAGACATCCAAAAACTCACTTAGGAAATTGGACAACTCTAACTCCTCTTTAGTTTTCCCTTTATCTACCCTAGGAACACATTCATTCTTTTGAGACTCTTTTACAAAAACCATGCAACAAGAAAGAGACTTCTTTATTACTTTCACTACAACCATTCGAGAATTTTAGTGGTAAAAAGTGGGCCTTTTAAGGTCTTAGGAGGTCCATGGAATATTCCATGAGGGCCAATGAGGATGAGGCTAACGTAACGTTACGACGATTATACAGACGGTTATACCGAGTGCCATACCAATGCCTATACAGACGAGTATACCGTCAGTTATACCGACGCTTATACCGAAGATTCTGCAGCAAAATTTTTTTGTTAGGTTGCTGGCAGACTGGACGTCCAATACACTAACTAACCCAAGTGTATAGATAACACTAGATGAGCGCTAGTGTATAGTGTGTGTAGTCATTGGTAAGCTTATGGCTATGGAGATTAGGGGCATGGCTCTCCCCTTGTGACTTGTGTGTCTTCTCTCTCTCTCCTCTCTCTGGCTCACGCTCACTCCCATCATTCTGGTACCAGAGCACAGGTTGTGCGGTGTGCGCGTGTGTGCGCTTGCGGGTGTGCGGAGCCAATCCTTGTCGGCGAGAGAGAGGAGCTTCCGGCCATGGAAGCTTAAGCTTGGAGCTTGGTGCTCAGTAGGAGGAGAGTACCCTGCGTGTGAAGCTACAGATCCACCCACAGGCTGCAAATCAGCTTATGGCAGGCAGAGATAAAGTGTAGCTGCAGGTCATTTTTAGTCCCTATCTGTAAAATTTTTACGAATCAGCGATTTTCCGAAATCTGTCTACTAGGTTACTGGAAACGTTGTTCTGCAACTTTTTGCCTCTCACAAGCTAAGGCTAATTCCGCACAGTTTGGGAGATATTACAGAATTACAGATCTGCAAATTTGTGCTCACAGGTTATACATTGGCAGTGCAAGTTCTTCTGCAGCTCTTAGAGCTTGTATGCTCTATTGATGTATGCTTGTGTGGTTACGAGCTACAAGTAGTTGGATTTGAGCTTTGGGCAGTGGTCGAGACGTTCTCCCAGTTAGGGAAGAGGCAGCGGTTGCAGCACCCATGACTTAAGTTTGAGTTGCCTTCTCAATGCTGGCGCAGATGTTTGGAGTGCGTAGCCCGGGTGTTGGGCTTGTTGTGTAGCCGGATCTTGGGCAGATTTTGTAAGCCTTCAAGCATTGTTTCCGTCACAAGCAAGTCTTGGTGTGGTCCGGAGTTTACCCAAAGGTGTCCTTGCATGAAAGAGGTCATCTTGTTTGTGGGCAGGTTCTGGCATACAAGTGACTTGAAGTGCATGCAGGGGCTGATTTGTGGCTGTGAACTGTACAAGAAGCATTGTATGTGCTTGTGAGCACTTGTATGCTTCTTGGAGATGCCTTGTTGATTACCTGGATGTTCGTTTATGGTTGAGAGATTCCGGTCGAGACTTCTCCCGGATTGTACCACTTGTATGCCTAGTAGTTTGAGTATGCATTGATGCCTCTTTTGTGATGTGTAGTTTATGCCTCTTGGAGTTGCCAGTTTGATGCCCATTTGATGCGCTTATTGACAGCCATGCTTGGCTAGTTTTATGCTTTAAATTGGTATGCCCAGTTTGATGCATTTGTTGATGCAGATGCGTTTTATAGCTCATGCTTGAGCTTAACATTGGTTTACATACTCACTGCCGTGAGGTACTATTTGTCAGTTTGATATAAGAAAATTGGGTTACTCTACTGTCATTCAAATGCAAAGTTATTGTGGTCACATATATTCACATAGAGCATGCGTATGCGCATGCTCTATGCGAATGTGTATGGCTATGCGTGTATGTGTATGCATATGTCTATGCCTATGTGAATGCGTATGTCTATGCGTGTGCCTATACGCATGACCTATATGTGTAGACTACGTAAAATACGTAAATCTGTGAACTAGACAACACACACACTCTTTCTCTTGAATATTAAAACTGAGGGTTTAGGCTTACCTTGTGCGTTTGGTGGACTTGCGAGAAATTGAGTGGGTATGCGAGTGTACGTGTGTATGAAAGCAAAAATGATAGTACTAAAACAAGTAAAAAATACATTAGTATTGATTTAAATATGTATATCTCTCTCCCTTTCCTCCCTCTTGTACTCTAATCTCTCTCCCTTTCCTCTCTCTCTCTATCTCTCTCTTCCTCGCTCTATTTTTCTCCCCCAATCTGTAACGGGAGGCGGACGCGTGTATTGGAATCGTATAAATGTGAACAAGATTCTGAGCACTTAACACTTGAGCATTACAACCACAAAGCTGAAAATGACAGTACACCACATAAAGGGGCCGATGATAGGCTGACCCCCCCATTAGGTTATATTACCAAAAGAGTCTGCAAAGTACAAGATTACGGGTGCCTGGGGATTCACCACCAGCCTGCACCTAATTCTTCCAAATACATCATGAATGAATACATTTCAAACAAGAGAATCTGTAGGTACATCCGTCCTATACACAGGTACATCCGCCCTGCACAAGCCTCTTCACAGGTACATCCGCCTTGCACAAGAGTATCACAATCCTCACAGGTACTCCGCCCTGCACAAGATGTAAATGGATCTTTAGGCCCTGTTTCCACGCGAGAAACTGATCCAGAAACCTGTGTTCTCCGCGCGAGCAAGTGTCCCCAATGCTTGCCCTAAGCACCTGTTACACCAGGAATCCTTGAGACACATCCATGCTCACATATTCCATTGCTGTCCGGCCTGTTTTGTGCAATAACAGTCCAAAACAGCAACTTTCTATCGCGAGAAATCCACCTGTAAGGGGTCCTACAGCCCTGTGGAGGTCCCTAGAGCTGTCCTGTACTGTCCAAGTTGACTTTGGACACCTGTAACCAGCCCAAAACTCGCAATAACCAGAAATTACAGGTCTGAAATTTACCAACCAGTCCTTTAGAAGAGTGTGGGGATCATTATCCAAGCTTGTGTGAGTCCGGGAAGCAAGCAACCAGCCCTGTAGCAACTCCCAAAACTTCAACCAGCTCTCCAATGTGTTTTGTTCTGAATAAAACAGCCCAAAAGGCCTCTTGAAGGAGGCGCCTTTCTCCAGTGCCACCTAAGGGGCTTGGTGGGTACACATTCAGGCTGACAAGTGTCCCCATAAGGTGTCCAGGTAGGTGTCCAGCCCATAGTGCTCCATTTGTCCTGTTTGTATAAGTTTAGGTCCAACCAAATGGGAAATGGCTATAAGCTGTCCGGACTTCATTAATTTTGGTCCAACCAAATGCGAACGCATTATAAGTTGTCCGGCCACTTATTAATGAGTGTGGCTATAAGCTGTCCGGACTTCATTAATTTTGGTCCAACCAAATGCGAACGCATTATAAGTTGTCCGGCCACTTATTAATGAGTGTGGACCTGCAAACCAATAAACTTTAGTAGTAAATGAAATAAGCTGTAAATTGAGTGTGGATGCACTTACCACCTGCAAAACCCATAAGCCCACAGTTTTAGGCCCAAACAGGAGTGCACACACGTGTCCACAAGGTGCCCGGGCGTCCCCGGTCCCTCGGACTTCACAAGCCAAAATAACAAGCATTGTCCAGGCAGCAAGATAATGTCACACAAAGTAAAATAAAGTTATGGCATGCATCATTTATGCATTGTGCACATGTAAACTTGGAGAACCACCTATCATCTTTCTTGTACTTGAAAATATTCCGCCTGCCATCATAACACACCATGTGTGCATGGCCGGAATCCACACGGGCACCGCCCGAAAGTCCACAAATGTCCTACCATGTCCTTGGACTCATATGCATCCACTCATATGATCCATACACATGCCCAGGTATAATACATACATGCATCCGCATGTTTCTAGGCCTGACACGCATCCGCATGTCCCTAGAATATAGGGATTTGTGACATCCCCTCGGCTTCTAATCAGTTGACCGCAACTGAAAAGCCTCCAGATAGGCCTTCAAAAGATCTGGGTAATCCTCGAAGTAGGCCTCATCCATCCATTTCGCATCCAAAGCTGAATAATTCTTGAACTTCACAAGGTACCTACGAACAAGTTTGCCTCCCGCAAGCTTTTGTTCCTTGTGAAAAACAATCTGTTCAGGTTGAAGAATCTCTTCCAGCTCATCCACCTCGGGTGGGTCTTCCAAAACCGGCTCAAACGGTATTGGTCCCACATAAGGCCTCAATAGGCTCACATGAAAAGCATTATGCATGTTCCAATGATCTGGGAGTACAAGCCGAAATGCAACATCATTGATCTTCTCCAAGATCTGAAAAGGTCCATAGTACCTGTTGGAAAGCTTAGGGTACTTTCCCTCTTTCCCTGGCCTCTTCCGAAGGCGTGCCTTTTCAAATTTCAGCAAGACCCAATCACCTTGTTTGAATTGTATATCCCTTCTATGCTTATCAGCTGCCTTTTTAATCTTGGTTTGAGACCTCTCTATGGCTGTCCGTACCTGTGCAAATGCATAAAATGCAGTATCCAAGTCTCTGACATACTCATCTGCTCTGCAAAAATCTCATCCTTTGTACGAAGGATGGGTGGTAGTACTACCTTGCCATAGATAATCTCAAAGGGCGCCTTGCCCGTAGAAGTATGTACCGTATTGTTGTAGGCAAACTCCACAAGTGGTAAATACTTCTCCCAATCCGATTTGCGGTCGGATACATAAGATTTCAGCAAGTCGAGGATGGCTGAATTTGCTATTTCACTTTGCCCATCTGTCTGTGGATGGTAAGCTGTGATGAGAAGTTCAGCTTTGTACCCATATTGTCAAACAATGCGCGCCAAAATAAGCTTGTGGTTCTAGGATCTCTATCCCCCACAATAGATTTAGGCATGCCATGGTGTTTGAATATCTGTGCCAAAAACATCCTAGCCATATAATCTGGCTTTATTGTCTTGCGCACGGGAATGAAATGTGCCTGCTTGCTAAACCCGTCAATGATGGTCCAAATAGCATCATTTCCCTGTGGCGTCCTTGGCAAATCCATAATGAAATCCATAGCAATGCTTTCCCATGGTTCATTTGGTATAGGCAAATGCTGAAGCAATGCTTTCCCATGGTTCATTTGGTATAGGCAAAGGCTGAAGCAATCCAGGTGCTTTATGTCTGTCAAACTTGACCTTTTGACACACCATACATTCACGTACATATGCTTCAATATCCTTGCGAATATGTGGCCAAAAGAAATACCTCTCCAAAGCTTGTGCTGTGGCCAAAATGCCTCTATGACCTGCATATGGAGGAGCATGACACTCATCCATAACCTTATGGCGAAGGTTCTTTACCACACACATACGATTTTGCATCATGAGATATCCATCTCTTATGACATAAGATGGGACAGCAATACCCTCTTGCAAATCAGCCCATACATGTGCAAAATCCTCATCCAGATGATAAGTATTACGCATATCCGATAAGTCCTCATGGTATGCAACTGTAATAGCATGAACCTGTGGTCGTCTAGATAAGGCATCCGCCACCACATTCTTTTTCCCTGGAGTGTGTAAAATTTGAAAATGAAACATTGAGAGGAAATTTGCCCATCTCATATGCTTCTCTGAGAGCTTACTTTGAGTCAAAAAGTATCTCAAACTTTGATGATCAGTTTTGACCATAAAATCAGCCCCTAAAAGATAGTGTTTCCAAATAGTAAGGGCATGAATTACAGCCAACAACTCCTTCTCATAAACCTGTAAGTGAAGCTCTGCATGTTGCAAGCGTCTGCTCTCATAGGCAATGGCATGTCCTTCTTGGTTCAAAACAGCCCCTATGCAGTCCCCACTTGCATCACATTCCACCACAAAAGGTTTGTGCAAATCCGGAATAATGAGTACCGGTCCCGAGATGATTGCACTCTTCAACTTTTGAAAGGCATCTCTCTCTTCTTGTGTCCATTTACAGATTGCTTTCTTCTTCGTTAAGTCATGTAACGGAGCGGCAATGAAAGCAAAATGCTTGACGAACCTCCTGTAGTAAGCACATAAACCAAGGAAGCTCCTCACTTCATGGACTGATTTGAGCTCTGGCCATTCTTGCATGGCTTGTATCTTTGCGGGATCCATGCACACACCATCCTTTGATACAATGTGACCAAGATAGTGAATCTCTGGGAGAAAGAATTCACTCTTTTTTGCATTTATGTAGAGCTGATTTTCCTTAAGCTCTTTAAACACAATAGCCAGGTGCTCACGATGTTGGGCTTCATTCTTTGAGAATACAATAATGTCATCAAAGAATATACCTGTGAACTTTCTATATTTTCTGAACACCCTGTCCATCATCCTGTTGAAGGTAGCGGGTGCATTTGTAAGGCCAAAAGGCACCACCAAAAACTCATAAAGACCAAAGGCTGCTGAATGCAGGGATGCCAGCCAATTGTGAGGGCCGTGAGGTTTTTTGAAGCCTTGTGGTGTGAGTGCCTTGGTAAAGCACCACAAGGTGGATTAGGTACCGCTGGAGTTATCCTTGAGAGCCTCTCCATACGTCACATGTATAGATATTGTGGTCACTTTTGAGGCATATTGCTTATGTCCATGTGGACTTGACCATATTTTCTATGCGCATGCATTGGCGATCTGGCAGCTTTGTGGATAGTTTATGCAGATTGGTTGACAGTTTACCCACTTGATGCGTCATTGATTCACTAGTGACACTCTTGTACATCTTATTTTTTGGGGAACATTTTGATTGTGTATCGAAACTCTGCCCAATTTTTTTCCTCTTTTGTGTTGTACTATTTAAGCTATTATGGCGATGTCCAAAGATGTGTATGACATCAAAAAGTTTGATGGTTCAAACTTTGCTCTTTGGAAAGAGCAGATTCAGGATGTCTTGGTGCAAAAGAGGCAAAAATTGCCCATTGAGTTCAAAAGACACCAAGATTTGAAAGATCTTGAAATGTCAGACCGTGAGTGGAAAGAGTTGGATGCCATGGCTAGGTCCACTATACGTTTACACCTTGCTGAGTCGGTGTATTTTATGGTCTTGGAGTGTACCACAGCTCATGAGGTATGGACAAAGTTATGTGAAACCTATGAGCGTAAAACGGCCAGTAACAAAGTGTTTCTGATGCGTAGACTCTACAACTTACGTATGAAAGAGTCCGCAAGTGTGGTCGCTCACATGAATGAGTTCGACAGTTTGTTTGCCTAGATTCGTACTCAGAAGTTGAATATTGATGACGAGATGAAAGCCATACATCTCTTATGCAGTTTGCTGCCGTCATCATGGGAAACCTTCTGTATAGCCACAAGTAATTCTGCACCAGAGGGTCGTCTTGCATATGAGAGTGTCTGTTCCTCCTTGTTGTCGAAGGAGATGAGATGCAAGAACAATGTACGGACAAATTATAAAGAGAAACGGAAAACCATTACGAAATAAATCATACAAGTTATACACCTGAACAACAGAAGTACAAATATAAATGAAAAGACAACAAAGTAGGACAAGTGATGCGCGGCACAAAATAATATCTTTATGATGTTTGGTACAAAATACAATGGAGCCGTGCCATAGCTATGTACTAAAAATCTGCAAAACAAAAACAGAAAACAAAAATATGAATCAGTATTGACAATATTGAGACAAATAAATTGAACCAACTATTCAAGTAATATCCTGATCTACTTGCGCATAATGTGAATTTTTAGCTTTTTAAAGCTATGCGTGAGCGTATATCTATGTGAATGCGAGAAATTGACATAGGCATATTCACATACACGTGATCATAAAACTGAATTTTGAAAGAAGACCAAGTTGGGGCAGCACTTCCATCAAGTATTTTTGCAAGCCACCAATCACTTGCCGTATCCTTGAGATGCATTCCCACATGCCTGAGCATAGACTTTTCTGAAAAGTCTTCATTGCAAAAAGCTATCTCAAACTGTCTAATGAAAGCAAGTGCTTTGGTAGAGTCCATCCGTCCTCCCTGAAAGTTTTCAAACTTTACATCCTTGTCACCGGACTTGAACTCTCGAGACTTCTTCCTTCTATGTGCATCCCTATGTACATCCTGTTCATCTCCATGGTGGTGATGCCGCGATGAAGATTCACGATCCCTCTTCGTTCTCTCTTGAGCCATACTCTCCAGATGAGTGGAAAGCTCAACACGAGAACGGACATGTCTTCTTGGAGCAAAGCGGGAATGAGTAGAGGATCCTTCATCCTTACTCTTCTCTTGACCTGCATAAGCCTAGCACCAGGGACTCTTGTCCTTTCAGCATTTGGCACTTGCTATGCTCTTTCTGCTTGTTGTGCATCATATGCATCACCACGGGCAGCCATAAGGGGTGGCTTCTTGAAAGCCAAACTACCATCTGCTTCAGTGTATACATCACCCTTAACCATTAGGTATGCAAGTGCAAGCTCTCGGGGTTTCTCAACATCCATTTCCTTTGCAATTGCTTCAAAAGTGACTTCATGGACTGAAGCCTTTCCCTTCGTAGCCAACACCCTTTGTACATCCGGGTCATTTTTCAATGACCTAAGCTCTTCGGTTTCAGCCCTATAGTGTCGCACTTGACGCCTCAAAGATTCCAAATCAGAATGCATAGTGTCATGAGTACCTGCATCTCCATAGACATCATTGCCTGCAGCATCTCTTGCATCCCTTGTACCATGAAATTCACGGTCCTGTGTGTTCTCCACACTGTCAGAACTGTCCATGACACTCAAATCAGGTCACCACTTATGATTCCAAGCCTCAAACCGTTTTCCAATGAGGGGAAAAACTGAGCTCTGATACCAATGTAACGGGAGGCGGGCGCGTGTATTGGAATCGTATAAATGTGAACAAGATTCTGAGCACTTAACACTTGAGCATTACAACCACAAAGCTGAAAATGACAGTACACCACATAAAGGGACCGATGATAGGCTGACCCCCCCCCTTTAGGTTATATTACCAAAAGAGTCTGCAAAGTACAAGATTACGGGTGCCTGGGGATTCACCACCAGCCTGCACCTGATTCTTCCAAATACATCATGAATGAATACATTTCAAACAAGAGAATCTGTAGGTACATCCGCCCTACACTCAGGTACATCCGCCCTGCACAAGCCTCTTCACAGGTACATCCGCCCTGCACAAGAGTATCACAATCCTCACAGGTACTCCGCCCTGCACAAGATGTAAATGGATCTTTAGGCCCTGTTTCCACGCGAGAAACTGATCCAGAAACCTGTGTTCTCCGCGAGCAAGTGTCTCCAATGCTTGCCCTAAGCACCTGTTACACTAGGAATCCTTGAGACACATCCATGCTCACATATTCCATTGCTGTCCGGCCTGTTTTGTGCAATAACAGTCCAAAACAGCAACTTTCTATCGCGAGAAATCCACCTGTAAGGGGTCCTACAGCCCTGTGGAGGTCCCTAGAGCTGTCCTGTACTGTCCAAGTTGACTTTGGACACCTGTAACCAGCCCAAAACTCGCAATAACCAGAAATTACAGGTCTGAAATTTACCAACCAGCCCTTTAGAAGAGTGTGGGGATCATTATCCAAGCTTGTGTGAGTCCGGGAAGCAATCAACCAGCCCTGTAGCAACTCCCAAAACTTCAACCAGCTCTCCAATGTGTTTTGTTCTGAATAAAACAGCCCAAAAGGCCTCTTGAAGGAGGCGCCTTTCTCCAGTGCCACCTAAGGGGCTTGGTGGGTACACATTCAGGCTGACAAGTGTCCCCATAAGGTGTCCAGGTAGATGTCCAGCCCATAGTGCTCCATTTGTCCTGTTTGTATAAGTTTAGGTCCAACCAAATGGGAAATGGCTATAAGCTGTCCGGACTTCATTAATTTTGGTCCAACCAAATGCAAACGCATTATAAGTTGTCCGGCCACTTATTAATGAGTGTGGACCTGCAAACCAATAAACTTTAGTAGTAAATGAAATAAGCTGTAAATTGAGTGTGGATGCACTTACCACCTGCAAAACCCATAAGCCCACAGTTTTAGGCCCAAACAGGAGTGCACACACGTGTCCACAAGGTGCCCGGGCGTCCCCGGTCCCTCGGACTTCACAAGCCAAAATAACAAGCATTGTCCAGGCAGCAAGACAATGTCACACAAAGTAAAATAAAGTTATGGCATGCATCATTTATGCATTGTGCACATGTAAACTTGGAGAACCACCTATCATCTTTCTTGTACTTGAAAATATTCCGCCTGCCATCATAACACACCATGTGTGCATGGCCGGAATCCACACGGGCACCGCCCGAAAGTCCACAAATGTCCTACCATGTCCTTGGACTCATATGCATCCACTCATATGATCCATACACATGCCCAGGTATAATACATACATGCATCCGCATGTTTCTAGGCCTGACACGCATCCGCATGTCCCTAGAATATAGGGATTATGCGTATGTATATGTGTACATGTACTTGTGTACATGTAATAGAGTGAGAGAGAGAGAGAGAGAGAGAGAGAGAGAGAGAGAGAGAGAGAGATAAAATAGAGCGAGGGAGAGAGAGAGAGAGAGAGAGAGAGAGAGAAGGAAGAGAGAGAGAGAGAGAAGAGAGAGGGAAGAGAGAGAGAGAGGAAATGAACATGCACATGTGCATATTCATCCGCATTTGCACATGTATATGTACATTCGTACATGTACATGCGTACATGTATATATGCACATGTACATGTACATGTGTACATGTACATGTGCATATGCATCTGCATATGGACATATACATGTATATGTACATACACATACCACATGCACATGTACATATGCAGATGTACATGTACATGTGCATATGTATCCACATATACATGTATATGTACATGGACATGTACATATGCGGATGTACATGTACATGTGCATATGTATCCACATATGCACATGTATATGTACATATATATATACATGCGTATATGTACATGTGTATATACACATGTACATATGCATATGCGGATGCGTATATGCGGATGTACATGTGCATATACATCCGCATATGTTTGATCTTATTCATTATAGGATCATTGCCCTCTCTTGATTTGTTAACAGCATATATCATAGTGTACACCTTTACATTCTTTGCATCACCAAAACCAAACAAAGTGAAGCCAAACAACAACATAAAAAACGATAAACATACTAACTCTAACAAAGTGAAGCATTTGAATAGAGCTTATGTACAAAACAACATGAAAATAAAGATGTTTCAACATATAGATACATAGCGTACATGCAAAGACCAAAACCAAGCAAGATGCACATAATTGTTGTGCATACATTATAATACCGAAAGATGCATATACACAATAGAACAAGCCAAGCAAGATACATACCTGTGGTTCTTCTTCTAGTTGCTTGCTTGCCAAATTTTACTTGCTACGAGTAAGAAACTGGACTATAAACAACCACCTTGGATCCTTTGGATCTACTTTAAATATTACTTGCTCATAATGTTTTGGCAGGACAAATGTTTCCCTATAGTCTTTCCAAATCTTTGTGGAGTCAACAATAAACAACCACCTTTGGATCCTTTGGATCTACTTTAAATAATACTTGCTCATAATGTTTTGGCAGGACAAATGTTTCCCTATAGTCTTTCCAAATCTTTGTGGAGTCAACAATCTTGCATTTAGTCCATTTTTTATGACCTTGAACCACTTCACATCAAAAACAAACATGTGAAAGCATCTAAAAGAAACTTTCATGATGTTTTGAATAGGTCCACAATAATCAGGCATGCAAACTTTTGCATTCAAGTCACTTATACTTGACTGGATTTCTTGCACAAATTTAGCTTTGACATCGCTATCAAAAGTTGTTCTTGTATGATCTATTCATTCCACTATAAAAAATGACACCTGCGTAACCAAAGCGCACCATATTACGATACTACAAGCACAACAAGAATCAACATGCAAGGTGATTCATGATAAATAAACTCTTTTAAAAAAAACATTAATGAGATAGTAGTCAAGGAGAACGATTACTTACATGCCAATCACAACCTTTTGCAATTGAAAGCACTAGAATTGGAAGCACAAGTTGGAATTGGAAGTCAAAAACAGTAACTCGTTCTACATCTCTCTCTCTCTCTCCCTCTTTTCTCTCTCTCTATCCCTCTCTCTCTCCCTCCCTCTTCCTCACTCTATTACATGTACATATATACATATGCATCCGCAAATGTGCATGCACATGCACATGGGGCATGTACATGTACATGCACATGCGCATGGGACATGTACATGTACATGTGCATGGGACATGTACATGTACATGTGCATATGCATTCGCATTTACATATGTATATGTACATGCGTACATGTACATGTGTATATGCATCCGTATATGTACATATACATGTACATGTAAATACACATGCCACATACACATGTAAATGTGCATGTATGGATGTACATGTACATGCACATATACATTTACGGATGTATATGTACATGTGCATATGTATCCACATATGCACATATATATGTACATATACATATATACATGTGTATATGCACATGTATATGTGCATATGTGGATGCATATATGCACATATGCACATGTACATGTGCATATACGGATGCATATATGCACATGTATATGTGCATATGCGGATGTACATGTGCATATGCATCCGCATATGCACATATCGTTCTCTCCCTCCCTCCCTCTTTTTCTCGTTTTATTCTCTCCTTTCCCTCTCTCTCTCTCCTCTTTTTCTCGTTTTATTCTCTCCTTTCCCTCTCTCTCTAAGTCTCCCTCTTCCTTTCTCTCTCTCTCTCCTTCTCTCTCTTCCTCTCCCTCCCTCTCCCTCAATACACATGTGTGTATGTTTTTGTGAGTGTGTGTTTCATAATGCGAATCACTTGAGCATTCTCTCTCTTTCTCTCTCTCCTTCTCCCTCCTCCTCTATGCAAACCATAAATGGAAGGAATGTCCTATGCGTCGATTGGAAGCCGGAAAGAGATCCTATTATGCATTTGAGAACATGTGCAATGCGAGCGAGATCAAATGTTGGGCTCTCAAAAAGTATCTCTTTAATACATTGGTGACACCGGTGCTTCTCTATGGAGTGGAAGTATGGGGTGGTAGCATCTCTAAGTCTACTTGGAAAGAGTTTGAAAACATCCAAAAAGTATCTCTTTGATACATTGGTGACACCGGTGCTTCTCTATGGAGTGGAAGTATGGGGTGGTAGCATCTCTAAGTCTACTTGGAAAGAGTTTAAAAACATCCAAAAGCGTTTTCTCACAAACTTTCTCCAAGTCAAGACACAAACACCTTATATGCTCTTACTTCTTGAAACCGGATCACTTCCCATCGAGGTTATGGGCATGGAGAGGCTCGTAGAGTACATGCTCAAGATGCGGGAGAGCCCCTCATATCGCCGTCCTAAAATTGCATGGGAAGCAAGCCAAAAAGTCCAAAAGACACACAAAAGTAAAATATTGAGCTCAGGATGGATGCAAGACATCAAGAAGTGGTTCGGGAGATGGGATGCATTACACTTGCTCCATGATGCCTCGAAAGACTCCATGGTGAACGAAGCTTTCCTACAACGCCAATGTATCATGGCTTGGGAGAAGTCGGGAGGCTCACGCTTCACACATTACACCACACATGTTGCCCCCAACTACAAAACCATCTTCTTCTCCGAACGAGGCAACCGCACCCACCCCTATATGCTTGAGCTCATCCCCTTGTCCGCAATCTGTACCATCGCATCCATTCGGCTTAGCTCTCGCTCCCTTCGATGTGAGACGGGGCTCGACTATGCATTTTATGCCCCCAGCAAGTTCGCGAGACCGAGCACCACACACTACTTGAGTGCCCCGCTTTTGATCACATTAGAACTCGCTTTTCCCACATTTTCAGCGATTGTATAGATTTACACACAGTTTCCTCTCCCAAGCACGATGTGGACTCGCCATTGCGACGCTCATCACCATAATTTTTGACCATCAAGAATCACTTATCAGCCCCATTTGAGATGTCTTTTTTTTGGTCCCATAGGTCATATTTGACCTCCGCGGACGATAATCAATCAATCAATCAATCTCTCTCTCTCTCTCTCTTCCTCTCCCTCCCTCTCCCTCAACACACATGTGTGTGTTTTTGTGTGTGTGTGTGTTTGTGTGTGCAGCACACAAGAAAGAGAGAGAGATGTGTGTGCATGAGAGAGAGAGAGAGGGAGAGATGCATGTGCATGTGTGTGTGTGTGTGTGTGCACACGTGCATGTGTGTGTGTGTGTGTGTGTGTGTGTGTGCACACGTGCATGAGGGAGAGAGAGGTTCAGGGTTACCTGGTTTTCTTGCTCCCAGAATTGCAATTGTAGGTCTGGGAGCTTTCGTGGCTCTTACCGTTTTTTAAGTGACGGTATAACCGTCGGTAGAGGCATCGGTAGAGGCGTCGGTATAAGCGTCGATAAGTTAATTAACGGTAAAGGCATCGGTATAAGCGTCGGTATACATGTCGGTATTAGCGCTGATATCGGTGTCGGAATGTGCACCGGTATAGGTGACGGTAAACGAAAATTTGATTTTTTCCCAATCCAGTATATTCCTCCCGTTGACCGACACCCATACCGAGACGACAGGGTCTTGCCATCGGTATACAGCCGTCGGTATCTCTTGTAGTGTTTACCAAAAGCTTGGATTTTTACAAGAGGTATAGTGCTACCAGCACTATTAAGATCTAGGACCATTTCTTTTCCCCTATAGGTAAAGCATACCTTCCTTTGGGGGAGCTTCATAGTGGCAGCTAGGCGGTCAAACCAAGGTGCCCCTATGATTTAGGCGTGAGATAAAGAAGTCCTCCTTGTCAACATAACTTTGTACATGAAGGCGTAGCTTTCCTATGAGAGAAGTAACTGGTACTTCCTCTCCTTTGAAAGCCCCATCAACCTTCATTACATCACCCATCTCAAAGTCACAAATGCCCAACTTGTCGGTTAGCTCGGTGGAGATGAAGTTGTGGGTAGAGCCAGGGTTAAACAACATTAGAGCATCGTGCTCCCTTATCTTTCCCCAAGCGTAAGAAAGAGGCAAGCCTTTGCATTGGTCCCCCTCCTCTAGGGCTTCAATCGTAGCTGCTCTAGGAGAACCAGTGCGTTCCCCCCTTTTGGGACAAGCTCGGGAATCATGCCCTGGTTCACCGCACTTGAAGGACTTGTTCTTCTTGTTGCGATAGCACTCCATCTTTTCTTGGGAAAGTCGAGACCTCCCAACCGGGACCGCTTCCATGAGGGATGGCTCCTTCTTTTGCCTTTTCCCTCCTCCTCCTTGATGGAGGGTCGCTCCATTCATCTCTCCAGAGGAAGAAGAAGATGAAGATGAAGAAGGTGAAGAAGGTGATGAGTGCCTTCTCCTCTTCCTCCTTCTTTTGTGGCCATCTCCTCTCCTTGAGCCAGCATTAGTAGGAGGTGGGCTAGGCAATCTCCTCCTTTTGGGAGGGCTTGCACTCCTCTTTTCGCGCCTCCTCCTTGGTGCCCTGTCACTATCAGAGGTATGAGAAGCTTCTTCCTCATCCCTTTCCTTGGATATCTCAAGGGGTCTTGGCACTTCTCCTTCCATGGTTAAAGGATCTCCTCTTTTTGAGGTCTCTCCAAGAGATCTCAAAGGAGCCCTTTCTTTGTTGTCCATGGGAAAGAGACCATGTGTAGACATTTGATGTTGGACCTCAGCTTGCAATGAAGGGTTGTTCATAGCTTGTTGCAAGCGTGTCACTAGATAATTGACAAGCCAACAGCCATCATTAGATGCGTTATCATTATTTAAGTTTATGGTGTCTATGTTAAACCTCTTTTCTTGCTTGTTTTCAGCCATGCTAGGTTCTTTTCTTTTAGACTCCCGCACTTTTCTTTTTCTAGCTTAGATGTATCTATACTTAGGTTTAGAGCTTAGCTAATTGCAAAAGATAGAGAGGTGGGCTTAACAGTGCCAGTTGTAAGGGATAGCTCCTACTCTACCAAGCTTTCTTTTAACTCAATAATGGTTAAGCCATTGGCAAGCCTTGTAGGGCTCCATTATTAAGTCTAAAGTTCTCGGCGGTGTGCACCATGCCCCACGAAAGGTGGGCTTAGCAACATAGATAATAAGTCCCACACTCCTTAACCTTTCTAATGCAACTAGAACTCTATCCCCAACTATAGATGCTTTAGGACCCCCTTTCCTTAAGAAAGAAAAGAGAAACCTAGTGCTCTAATACCAAATGTTAAGGTTGACCTACTTAGCTAATTTTCTTGGTTGCATTATATACCAGAATTGTATTAGCTAAGTTCCTTTTAACCTATCTAAGCTAGTTAAGTGCGGGGATGGAGTCTACAAAGAACACATCATTTAGCATCATGGCTAACAATTTAACAAGACAAGAAAAAGGAAATAACAATGCAAGTGACATGCATAGAGGACCGGTATCTTCTTGGAGCCGGTCCCCCCTCCAAAGGAATTTGTATTATAGAGCTTTCACAATAAAAGCCTTTTTACAATACAACTTTGCAATCCTTAATCCATTTGAGAAACATGAAGATGTAAGCTTCACGTGCTATGCATACAAGCATTATGCGCTTCAGTTACCCTCTCTCCCAAGACCTCAAGCACCTTGAAAGGTGAAGAGAGCTAGCGGGGAGCGAGGGTAGAGGAGTGTGAAGAAGAAGTACCTTTACAAGAAATGAGTATTCCTATGTACTTCGACTCTTTTTAGCATAGCATAATACATAGTATAGAGATGTAGAGAAGAGAAGAGCATTGCTTGGAGCATGAGTCTTGCATAGGATTTGCATTCCTTGTGCAAGCAAATTTCGGCAGAGTCCAGCTTCTTCCTCCTTGAGCACTAGATTTATGAGTAGAGGAGGGCTCTTTTTATAGGCAATGCAAGCAAGCACACCCCCCCACATGTGTGTGTAGGCTTTGGCCAAGTGTCCCTTCTCTTATCCTCTAGAAGAAATGATATGCTTAAATGCTGTTGGCTAAAGGTTGGGGCTAGCCAATAGGAATGCTATTGTCCCCCCCACATGTGTGTGTAGGCTTTGGCCAAGTGTCCCTTCTCTTATTTTCTAGAAGAAATGATATGCTTAAATGCTATTGGCTAAAGGTTGGGGCTAGCCAATAGGAATGCATTAAGTGTTGGCCAAGTTGGCCTTCTAGATGCCACATGGTCTTAAGGCCTTAGAGTGTGCCACATGTGTGCAAGTTGTGCCCCCCAACAAATTCCACATACACAAACTCGAGTTTGCACGTTTTTTTAGCAAGTAAATGCAACACACACCACTTGTCCACTTGGTGCACCCTTCAACTTTTCCCGTGGCTCACCCTTTGAACTTTTGCCCGGACAGCCTTTCGGCCCCCGGTTCTCGGTCACCAGCTAGGATTCATGTCTCGAGACCTTTGCCCATGAGTTCCCAGGGTTGAGGTGCTTAAAATACATGCAAAACAAAACCTACTATTTTTGGTCGAAAATTTGACCTAAGCCCGTAGAGCCCGACCCCTAGCCTTTCAATCCTTGGCCAATATGGATTCTTTTAAGGGATCTTTTGCAAGTCCTCTTGGAGGCTGAATGAAGCATTTACCCTTAGGGTTTAACCTTTACTCATATCTTTTTCCCCCTCGGATCCCCTTACCTTAGGACCGGGAATATGAGTGCTAAACCCTAGCCTTGACTCGTGACTTTTGGCTCCCATTCTTTGAGCCCTATAGGAGATCAAAAGCCTTTATCCATCTCATAGGTGTACCCGTCTCCGGGACCCCCCCTATGAGTATAAAAGCTACCTTAGGGTCTTCATTCCTTCTCATAGCCATCTCCACCTTTGCCTGCATACCTTTGGACTGGAGCTATGAGTTCTTAATTAACTTCCCCTTGCTCCTTTATTTTTCCTTTTTTCATAAATGGCCAATTTATGATGGAAAAATACTTTTAGGATGTTGGAAATTAATTTTCATGACATTGGGTACCTGCTTGATCTTCTCGTCAGCTTTCTTGACTAGTTTGGGTGGTAAAACATGAACATTAGGTACTTTGGATGCCATGCTATGTTCCACAATGGTCTGATTAGGATGCATCCCTACATTCAACCACTTTGGTCTTGACGTCATCCTGTGGAATTGACCTTGTTGTAGTTGATAGGTGTCAACAGTGACAAATGGAATATATTCTCGTTTCATTTTATTGCCACAGTAGACCATGTCATGTCCCCAATCAATGTAGGCTCTATATTTGCACTACTAGGTCTTGCCTAGTATAACCTATGAAGCTGAGTATTTTGGTGGAATTATGTGCAGTCTATGGCTGCATTCTATCCAATTGGATCACCGTTAAGATCCACTCCTTCTCGACATTGATATGTCTTATAGTAGTTGATGGAGTTATGTTCAGTGCCTAAATCTATTCGAGCATAATGCCCAAACTTGTTTGCTCCTAGTTTCACCAAGATGTAAGGATCTAAGTTTGTGATCTCCTCAGACTCCCCATATGTCCGCTGATGCATCTAAATCTATTTGTTGGTAAGGGCCATGTATGTTTTGCTCCCTTGGTTTGTATCTTTTTCCACTTGTATCTTAAGATCTACACAATCTTGATCAAGCACATTCGTATTAACCAAATGACTCGACGTTGTGTGAGCTTGGATCATCATGAATGTCACTAAATCATATCCTTACTTAGCATATAATTTAGTTGGGACTTCTTCAATTGTACACACATCTATAGTGGCCAAAATTTTTTGCCACTCTAACAAACTTGGGGAATGGTTTGAGGATATACTCTTTCCATGCATAGGGTACTCTAATTTACATTGCTCTTTTTGCAGATCATGTTTATCTAATGCACCATACATCCAAAGTTGGGATATACATTTACCCAATCTAGTATCTTTGTGTCTACATTTATGTGGTTGAATCAAAATCTTTTACCTGTTGGAGTAGAATTGCAAAAGAAGGAACATATGACACAAGGAAGAAGAAGCTTAGAAGCACACAACAAAGAAGATGATTGTTACTAAAGTATGCCAAGTACAAAGATAACGCCCTAGAATGAGTGACGGGCGTATATGCAATCCGGGGGGGAAAAAACCTCCTAAAGAGGGAAAAAGTACCCGACGGTCCTAAGTGTATTCAGACACGGCATGGTACTACCCTCTACATTAAATGTTAGCTCTAGTTCACCACATCACTCCCAGGGGGAATTTGTTTTGCCATATTATGGCTCAGTAGACTAGATCAATCCACAAAGGAGAGTAAGCACAAAGCTTTGCAAAAAGCTTTGACCTTCTCACAAGGCAATGCCTTTGTAAATAGATTTGCAAGATTATCTTGCATCGATACATATCCCAAGCTGATCTCTCCCATGGAGAAACGCTCCCCCTGACATAGTGGTAATGCACCTCACTGTACTTTATGCGAGCATGGAACACTAGGTTCCTCGCAACTATCGATGCACTCTGACTATCAGCACAGTGAAGATAGTGGTGGCACCACCAACATCCAAATCAGTCATCAAGCATCTGAGCCATATGCATTCAATCAAAGCTATGAATGCTATCCTCCTGTACTCAACCTCAGAGCTTGAAGTTGTCATATTTGGTTGCTTCTTGCTTAACCATGAAATGCATGAGCTTCCAAGCATAAAGCCAAAACCACTTGTGGGCACTCATGTGTTTGAACAACCAGACTAGTCTGATTTTGAAAAAGCATGTAAATCTGGCAACACGGATCCTTCTTGGAATAAAATAACCCAAGAAGCTTAGTACCATGTGAGTACCAAAATATCCATTTAATAGTTTGCTAGTGCTTAACTCCCAGACTATGCATAAAATGGCTCACTTGCAAACTGAATGTTCGGCCTCATAATACATACATAAATGAGGCATCCAACAAACTATTGATAGCGAACAACATCAAAGTAGTCACCACTATCATGGATGTTAAGCCTCAATGCACTTTCCATAGGTGTTGCAAATTGAGCACCCAAATAGTGATGCAACAAGCCCAAATCACTCATCTCAAATATTAAATTTATTTCAGCCTTAAAATCAGCAATATGCTTTTTAGATGGCCCAGTGAGTAGCAAATTGTCTACATACAAGACAAGCACCAAAAGTACATCACCTGCCCTCTTGACATATAAGGTGCTCTCAGTTGGACTATTGATAAAACCATGTGATGTTAACCATGCATGTATCTTCTCATACTAAGTATGTGGTGCTTGCTTAAGACCATACAATGTCTTTTTCAATCTACACACTTTGGTTTCCTGCCCATTTAGAATAAAACCACAAGACTGCATAACATACACTTTCTCATGCAAATAGCCATTCAAAAATGCAAGCTTAATATCCAACTGATGCACATTCCAACCCTGATGGGATGCCAAAGCACATACACTCTGATGACTGGTAGTTATGCAATAAGTGGGAGCAAACATCTCCTCAAAGTCTACAACATTTTGTTGAGCATTATCTTTTACACAACAAGCCTTGCCTTTTAGTGATCAATGCTACTATCAGGCTTATATTTCAATTTATACACCCACTTAGTGCCAATGGCCTTGTTAACAATAGGAGGCAAATCACATAAAGACCATATCTCATTCTTTATAAGAGCATCATATTCTGCTTACGTAGCAGGTATCCAATTTTTTGAATGATGTGCCTCATCAAATAAAATAGGTTCCTCATCATCACATAGACTGGATAAAGCCAAAGCATAACAATTTGCTGCATATGATGCATGAGAACTAGAACAAGTGCAAGAAGCCAAAGGACTAAACAATCTACTATCACGTAATGTCTGCACAGCCCACTTAGGTATACTCCTTGACTCCTCAATTTTTGCATGTGAACAGCATCATCACATCGACATCAATTATAGGCTGATCTATGGCCTCATTTGGAACATCCATAGGCTAATCACATACCCTATTTTGCTCTACATTTGGATGAGAATTCCCAAACAAGGGCAACAATATGTCATATATGTCCTATGAGCTCATACTTGTCTCTTTATTACATGATAGCAAAGGCTGAATAGAATCTTCCATAAACACTACATCACGGCTAACCAAAATGTATTTAGTTTGTTGATGATACAACCTGTAACCCTTACTTTCTGAACTATACCCAATAATGAATATACATTTCAAAGCCTTATCATCCAATTTATTGTATTGTTGCATAGGCACAAGCGCATGCGCCAAGCAACCAAAAACACGCAAATGAGCAATGAATGGCTTTCCACCATGCCAAGCTTCATACGGAGTAATAGACTGCAATGCCTTGGCAAGACATCAATTAAGTACATAGGTAGCACAAATGATTGCTTCAAGTCAAAACGCAATAGACAAAGCCTGACTTTTAACCATACATTGCACCAACTCCACTATTTTCCTCGCAGTAACACTATTTTATTGAGGGGTAGACGGCATTGTACATTGGTGCTTTTATCCCACGCTTAGTTGGAAATGCACCAAATTCATGAGACATGTACTCCCCCCCTCAATCTGAATTGAAGATGTCCACTTTACATCCATGGATGTCCACTTTACATCCATGGAAACAAACTTTTTGAAGCACATAAATAGCTAGGACTTTGCCTTCAATGGCTGAGATTAAAGATCTCAAAGAACAGTTGATTTCTGCAGGTGAGATTATTCCTGATCATTCTCTTGTGCAGACTGTTCTTGATGCTTTACCTGAGACATATCAGACTTTTGCTTCCACATGGAGACTTCTTAATGAGGACAGACCTGATGCTGTCAAGTATGATACTTTAGTCAAGAAGCTCTTGCAAAAAGCACAGTCCAGGCAAAACAGGGCCAGGCAGCGTGCAGTTGATCAAGCATTTATTGCTGCCCAGCAGCAGAGAAGAAGTGGTAAGGCAGCCCCTTCCACTGTTTCTTCTCCTATTAGTAGGTCTGCAACTTCTTCTCCTTCCATAGGTAGCAACAATAAGTCTGAGAAAGCTCTTGATAAAGGCAAGAAAAAGACCAGGTGCAACTATTGAAAGGCAAATGATCATGTCATTAAGAATTGCCCTAAGCTAAAGGCTAAAGAGGCAAAGAAGAAAGAGTCAAATGCAGCCACAATAGCGGATGCTTCTACAAATGCAGATTCTGCAAATGTCGTGCAGGATACATAATGGGCGTTTAGCGTGTATTGCCAGTATGACCCATCTGTACATGATGCATGTTTGGCAGTTTCTGTTGACTCTAATGTATGGTATTTTGACAGTGGTGCTACAAAGCACATTACCTCGCATCGTGATATGTTCACTTGTCTTGAGGCTGTCTCTAATGGGAATACTGTCACATGTGCCAATAATGCTTCTTACCCAGTGAAGGGCATTGGTAAAATTATACTTACTACTGCAAATGGCAGTGCTTTCACACTTTCAGATGCTTTGTATGTGCCAAGGATAAAGAAGAATCTATTGTCTGTCTCTGCGCTTGCTAGACTTTGATTTGTAGTCAAATTTGTGGATGACAGATGTCCTGTTCATGATTTGACTTCTGGTGATACGATTATTGCATCTAGCACCTTGTTTCGTGGGCTGTATAGGCTCGATTCTTATGTGTGTGGAAGATTCAGCAAATGCAGTTTTTGATGAAAAGGCAGTTTCAGATGCAAAACTATGGTGTCTTGGCCTTCTTTTCTTGAGCCTGGATTCCTCTTGAGCGTCCAGGATCTTTTGTTCCTTTGCTCTTGCCCTGTTCTTGGCTACATGGATCTTCTTAAGCATTTCTTGGGTTAGTGGTAAATGATATTTCTTTATACGACATCCGCTCACATCCAGTTTGGCATGATTTCGCCATCCAAACTTGCTAGTCAAACTGCACCACTATTGGATATTTCATGCACTAGGAAGGAACCTAGTCCTCTTTTCTTGAGCTTTAGTGCATGTTGTTTGAGGGTGTACACCAGTACTTTATCCCCCGCGGTTGCAAGTTCTTGGGTTTGACATGGGAGTCATAGAATTGCTTTTGTCGGTCCTTCTGGGCATACATGCCTATTATAGCTTTTAGTCGAAGCTCGTCTAATTTCTCCAACTGCTCTAGGTGTTGGGAAAAGATGTTCCCATCCCAGTCAACAAGCTCTCTAGCAACTCTCAGCGTGGGAATTAAGAATTCTATGGGAAGGATAGCATTCATACCATAAACCATGTTGTATGGTGTGGTACCAATAGCAGTTTTATACGCCACCCTATGAGCCCATATTGTTGAATGCAATTTTAAATCCCAATCCGAGCGGTTTGTATTCACAATCTTTGTTAGCACAGTACAAAGGATCTTGTTTGTGCTTTCAGCTTGCCCATTCGCTTGAGGGTGATACAGGGCGGACTTCCTATGGATCACCATAAATTCATTCAAGAGGTGCTCAATGACCTCATTAATGAAGTGTGTTCCCCTATCACTAACAAGTTCAATTGGCAGACCGTATCTGGTGAAAACCTACTCATAGAGAAATATGGTTGTTGTGCATGCATCGTTCTTTATTGTTGCTGAGGCTTCTAACCCATTTGGTCAAGTAGTCGGTTGCTACTATGATATACTGGGCATGTGTCCTAGCAACAGGTGGGTATATGGGTCCTACGTAGTCTAGTCCCCATTTGGCAAAGGCTCTGGCTCTCCCATCATTGGCCGCAATGGCATATCATCTCGTCGAACCGGTGCCTTTGTCCTTTGACATTCGTCACATCGTTTCACGTACTCATCCGCGTCTTGGAACAGTGTGGGCCACCATATCCCTTATTGGATAATGGTTTTAGCAGTTGTATCTGTCAAAAAGTGGCCTTCTGACTGCCCCGAATGTGCTTGCTCTAGTAAAGGAACGTATTCTAATTCAGCAGCACATAACCGTAGGTGTGAATCTTTGCCTCTCTTGTAGAGTTGATTCTGAATGATCGCATATTATTTTGCTTTCATTGTTATAGACCTTTGTCGAGCTCTGTTTGCATCCTTTGGAAAGGTGCCATTCATCAAATATTCCACGATGTACGAGCTCCACTTCGGTGCTATAGCAAGTTGAAATAGTGTAGCATGAGGAGTGGGTGGTTTGGCCTGGCAGATTTCACACGCTTGAATGTGGAGATGCACATCAGTTTTCATTCTTGGCCAATACACTCCTAGCCTCTCTAGCCTTTGTAAGGTTTGTTGCTTGGCAAAATGCCACATACCCATGCTGGTGTGGGCTGCTTGGAGATAGAAATCTCTTTCATCAGGCTCTATGCACAGTCTTAGGGTGAGATCTCATCCTTTCTTATATAGATTTCCCGCTAGCAATTGATAGTTCTTGGATTGTTTGATGAGCTGCTTGCATTCGGTTACTGTCTTTTCAGGTGAGAATCTTCCAAATGTGAGAAGGGGAATGATTTCTTCTGACCATTTGGGTACTAGTTCGATGTTAAAGAGATAGGCATCCGGTAGGTCGTCTCATCAACTCCAACAGGAGCTTCGCCACTTGTCAAACGAGATAAATGGTCGGCCCTCTAATGGGTTGTGCCCTTTTTCACCACTATCGTGAAATTGAATTCGAGTAAGATGAGAAACCACCTTACTATTCTACCTGTGTTACAAGGTTTATTTACCAAGTATAGTAGAGCCTGATGGTCTACAAAGAAGGTAAATTTATTTGCTAGCAGATAGTGCCTAAACTTTTTAACCACGTATATCATTCCTAGTCCTTCCCTTTCCGTTGTGGTGTAGTTCTTCTCGACACTATTCAGTTGACGACTAGCATAGGAGATTGGGAAATCCATGGTCCCCTCCCTTGGTTGTGCTAGTATGCATCCTATGGCATAGGCTGAAGCATCTACCTGCACATGGAAGATCTTATCCCAATCAGGTGCCTTTAAGATGAGAGCAAAAATGAGGGCTTGCTTTAGTTTTTGAAATGATTCCTCGCACTCATCTGTCCACTCAAAGTTGGTTATCAAGCTGTAGATGGGCTTAGCTATTATGGTATACATGTAGATAAACCTGCGGCGGTAGTATCCACAGTGACCCATAAAGGCTTGCACCCCTTTGGTATTTGTCGGTCTTGGTTCTCCAGATTCGTCGAAATGCCATTCTTTGAGACAATGTGTCCCAATATCTTGCCTTGGCGTGTCATAAACACACATTTGTTTGGATTTAGGCAGATTCTATAGGTTCAGCATTTTTTGAACACTTGCCTCAAATGAGGAACATGATTGAGCCTTACTATGGAGTGAACACAAAGATCATCCATGTATATCTCCAAGAAATCCCTAAGGTACTCCTTGAAGGTATGACTCATTAGCCTCTGAAAAGTTGCAGGGGCATTAGTCAACCCAAAGGGCATGACTCAATATGCAAAAAATTCCCATTCTATGGCAAATGACGTCTTGTACTGGTCCTCTAGTTTGACGAAGACTTGGTTGTATCCAGAGAATCCATCTAGAAAGTTGTAGGCCTCCTTGCCAACCACTCTCTCGAGAATGTGTTCGGTGATGGGAAGGGGGTAGTTATCCCTAATGGTAGCTGCGTTGACCTTTTTTAGGTTCACACATACCCTCAACTTCCCATTCTTTTTGGGAACCACCACAATAGGCAAAACCCACTCGGTACACTCAATCTCGTAGATAAACTCAGCGTCTTTGAGTTTATCAATCTCCTCTTTGATCTTCTTAGCAAAGGTCTCATTGTACATGTAAGGCCTTGTCTACATGGCTTCGAATCAGTCTTAAGAGGTATGGTGTGTTGGCAAATTTCAGGATCTACACCTTTCAAGTCTTTGTAAGACCATGCAAAAACATCCTTGTACTCACAAAGAGTGTCCAATAAGGTGTTTTCCTCTTCTGGTGTAAGATCCGTGGCAATATAAACAGGCTTGGCCTCCTCTCCTGGATTAGCTAAGTCTACTCTCTTGGCATCCTCTAGTCCATCGTAGGACTGATTTGGGTTATCTTGTACCCTGTGAGGTTATTGGACCACTACTCTACGATCTTGGATCGTGTAGCGCTTGTAATGCTCTAGCACCCCCTCTTTGTCTTTCACATTGGGGTCCTTCTCAGAGTCATCTTCACATTCTGTGGTCCAGATATCCTTAAGAGCTCGTTTTAGCTCATGATGCTTCTTCTTCTTCTCCAAGCGTGACAAACTGCTTGTTTGTGATTTTGGTGGTCCTTTTTTTGACCTTGTTCTTCTTGATCCTCTGTTGGTGGGTTGAGTCATGTAGATACTTGAGATTTCATCCTTGATGTAGCCATCTGCTTCTACATGAGCCAAGTATTGATTCTTTGCCTTAAGTTGCAACCTCCAACTTTTGCATCTCCTTGTTCTCTCGTTTCTTTCGAAAGTGGTTTTGCCTTCCAGTCTTTTGATTAGGAAAATAAAAAAAACTTTCTTCACCATTCTGACATAAGAATCTTCTATGTCCATGCATCTTTCTCTCATCGTCGGACTCACTGGACCTCTCGTTCATTAGCTTCGTTCCACTCGAGGTGGTCCTGCGTTTCAAAGAATTTGTCTTCCTCTCCAGACGCTTCCTCGGTGAGGTCCCTAACGGAAACTTCGTCAAGGAATCCTAGGCCTTGGACATGTGTTCTATTATTCTCTAGGATCACCTCTCCGCTGGTGGGCGGATTGGATGGGTTATCGGATGGGTCAAAGAGCGCTTCGATCATTATAATGGGCGTTATGTCGTACCCTTCCTCGTCACAAAACCTTGTCGGTGTGGTTTTGTTGACGCATACATCTAGCGTAGCAAGTATATGTTGTCACTCTAGAGGTTCAAATTCTTCTTTTCAGGAAAGGGTTTTGGTACAAGCTTCATCATGTTCGAACTGTTCCTTTGCACATCGCTCTTCCCAATCGCTTCCTTTCTCTGATGCTCCACACATCCAAAGATGTGTTTTGGCATTCATCCAAGGGGGTAGCTCTATCTCAGCATTGGTTGCCGAATCAAAGTCCTGGACCGGAGTCCTGGCCACATCTCTGTAGCTATGGTCCTTGAGGTTAATGCGAGTAGTCACGCCCGTTTGACGTAGGTAGATATAGTCGTATCCCCAGTCTTGTATCATCTTGAGTTGACACATAAATGGTCTCCCCAATATGATATCATACATGGATTTCTTACCAAAATCCACTACCGTAAAGGTGTGTTCATACTCGATACCACAGGAACTGACTACGATCTTTCCGAGCATCCCTAATGGTCTCTCAATATATCCATCTACCAACAACTGGAGTTTCATTCTCGTCTTTCTCATGGCAGGCTTACCCCAGGCTTCCCATATCTGTTTAGTTGCAATGGGTGGCAAAGTCCTCAATGTTCTTGGTTTGGACTCATAGGTTGCCTCCAATCCCTTATCTCCGTACAAGGATCCTAGGTCTTCAATCACGGTTTGGAGCATCCCCTCGATCCCCGTGAGAGGGGGGCTGACGGTAAAGTCATGCTTCCCTCATTGGCCTATCTGACTGCTCTCCAAAGCTCATCCGCCCATGATCCTTCAACTTCTAGAACCACTAAGACGGGGTCTCTCTCCTCATTGAGTTCCATAGATCTTTTGTCATCGGTACTTGTAGGATCTATTGCTGTCTGGCAGAGTGGCCTTGGTCCTATCGATCTCTCCCTCTCGGAGTCTCGGTTACTTTCGGCTACTTACGGGCAAGGGGGTACTGACTCCATCAAGGCTTGAGCCGTCTCCATAAGCCTTCGGCACATCTCAAACCTTTGGGCCTCTATGGGCGGGTCAGGGTAGGCCTTCCTACGCTCCTCCAAGGATTCTCCTGGTTTCAATCTAGCCTCGAAGGCTTCGATATGAGCATCTAAGGTCTCAAATCGCTTGTCGACTAACACCGCTCCTGCTTCCCTTGTTATCCTTTGCCCACTCAAGCTCTCTTGTTCTCCACGAGGAGGTTCATGTGTCTTTCTGGACTCATCCATTTCCCTTTGAGTCTTCTCCTGCTCCTTTAGAAGCCTTTTACGTTCTTGACGTCTCTCTCTATAGGCCTTCCATGAGCTTCGTTTGGATTTCTTGCCCTTGGTCTTATCGCTTTCTGCTGCCTCGGCTCTTGAGCGATTGGTTGCTCTTCATTTCTCTTCAGAGCCCTGGTCACTACCCTCATCGGCACTATGGTGTCGCTCTCTGAGGTCGTCGCGGTCCTTGCACCACTTCTATTAGATTCACCACAGCCTTTCCTTTTCGGTCAGGGTGATTCGGACAATCTGGAATGAAGTGCTTGTACCCACACTCAGGGCAATACCACTTGAGCTCTGTTCTCGGGACAATCCCTCATGTAGTGGTTACCTTGACATTTATAGCATGGGCCTATGGGTCCTGCTGGATTTGGTCTTGGCCTCAGGTTGGCTCTCATCCCATTGTTGGCTATGAACATTAGGATCTTATGATCCATTATGAAATGGTCATCAGCACCTGGGTGGACATTCACCATGGGCGGTTGAGGCTCAACCATGCCTCTCAACGGTAAACCATACTCGGAGGAATAGTCCTCGTAGGATTGTGGTTCTGCTAGATCAGCATATGGTGCGCTTGGAACCATAATCCCTTCCACTTCCTCTGTGGGATAGAGATACCTTACTATCGCATTGGCTTCTCCTGGTAATGGAGGCTGTTGCGCTTGGAACCATAATCCCTTCCACTTCCTCTGTGGGATAGAGATACCTTACTATCGCATTGGCTTCTCCTGGTAATGGAGGCTGTTGCCCCAATACCGGTTGTGGTTTCTCTGCACCTGGAATCACGTTGGCTTGTCCAGTTGCGTACCTTAGCGGTGGTGGTTGCGACACTCCTACCTGCCCTTAATGATATGCATTGTTCCTAGGCCGGTAGTAACACTCGTGTCTCGTGGTTGGTGTACTTTCTCTCAATGCCACACCACTTGTTATTCAAAGGGTATACGTTGGTTTGCTTGGGCAAATGTGGGCATTGTTAGTTAGGGTGCTCTCCACCACATATCGGCCTTATCTTCCAATGTTAACCCAAATCCTTCATATTACGTGTGGAAATCCACCACTTGTTCAGCTCTTAGAACTTTTCTAAAGAGGGCAACATGGTCATGTGGATTCCCTTTCCCATTATACGTCTTTTTCACCCACTTTTGGACTTGGGATGGTCTAACTCTTCGCGTAAATTCAGATGATGGCTGTGGGGCTCAAATCAATAAAAGGCTCTTGTGGCCTTGCGGTCCACTTAGATGCCAAAGTGGGCTAAGCAGTAATGGCTGCTCGCATGTGTTGGTGTGGCTCTCTTGGCCCTATGTTGACCCCATAGCCACCGTTAAATCTAGAACCAATTGGAAGTCCTGATCCGGCAACTACTTTAGGAGTAGGTGTCGAAACGTATGATCCGATCCCTTCCATGAGTCCATCAATCAAGCTGACGCTCTTACCAGCTCTTTCATCAAGTCTGGTTGCATGAACTCCGTCTGCTCGTGAAAGCTTTGGCCCATCACGGTTGTGTAGGTGGTTTAGGACTGAATCTCCCTCATAAGTAAATTGTGCTGTAATGGACATCGGTAGGAGCTCAAATTGATTTTGATACTCATCTACAATCCGGTCCGTTGTCTGATGCAGAGTTGTCTGGTCTGAATAACCATAGAGGGTCTTCTTGGATGTGACTGTTCCTATCTTTGGACTTCTCACCACAAAGTAGTGATAAATAAACTTTTGTTTGGGATTGTAAGATCCCTGTTCCCACCGAGCAACGGATTCGTTGGGGTACTGGCAGCGGAAGTAGCACTTCTCGCGCGGGACAGGGGTCCCACATTCGGGGCCTCACCCACGGATATCCGGATAAGAGACTAATCCGTCGGTTGTTCCAAAACCGAACCCGGAAAAACTTCCTTTACCGGAAAGCACGGGCGATTCCACCAGGATAACTTTTTACTCTAACGTAGTCAAGATCATTTCTGATCGAGCTGATCCAAATGCATCTATAAGATACTTGGTCAGATCAAGGAAGAAACCTGCACTTGGATCATTGGGATCAACGCTTTTTTCCCCATTCAAGAAGCACAGCCGTTGATTCCTATCCATAGAACAGTTACTGTCCGGGATTTATTTTATCTATCGTAAAAACAAAAGTTTGAGTCTCGATTTACGGATCCATCAGTCCAGCCTAACCCCATCCAATCCCATGGGTTAGCCAACCACCCAACCACTGTAGTGATGGGATCCAATTAAGAATTTGGTTAGGTTTTGTCCCGGGTACCAAGGAAAAGAGTTCCAAGGCCCCCTAGCCGGATGTTCATGCAAAATAAAACTAGTCACACCACTCACACACCCAATATGAAATTGCCTTTTTCACAGATTCAACCAGTTTAAAACAATTCTTTAATCATAGTATCACTGATCACAATCGTCCAATTTATCCAATTGATTCTTAATTTCCCATCATTCCTTCATCAGAGTATCTATGGCATCATTGGCAACTACGCTCAGGAGCCGTTTCGATAGTTCCTAGCCCTTAATACTCGGCAATATAATCACTTATCAAGCTGGACTCTCGTTGAAGATCAACAAGATCAACCAACAGATCCATATAAAGAGCCATGGACTCATCCATTGAAGACCAGCAAGGTCAATCAACCAGATCCATGCCCGATTTCAGAAAACAACTCCAACTCTGTTCCAATATCTTCCTCGACGCACGCGTGGGTATCCTAGGCGACCCAGAGCCCGAGCACCGTATGGTCAGCACCCTCTAGGATCCTTCGCAGGTGACCTAGCTCTTCACGCATAGGCCGCTTCCTTGGCCCCTCATCCACCGTACCGGAAGCTCACCATTTTAATCGCACCGAGGCTGGTCAAGACCTCGGCCGACCTTGCTACACAAGACGTCCTTCATTGACTCCCCGTCAGCAGTTGCAACTTTACCATCACGACCTTAATCACAAGACGGTCAAAATGCTCTCCCCAGCATTCTTGACATAAAACAATCATTTACAAACAGCATTTACAAACAGCATTTACAAACAGTTTACAATACAATTTCTATTTTAACTTTCATTTTTCCACATTATCCCTCATCAATCTACATTACTTATTCCATATTCCCTTTATATGTATACTCATCCCATCACATCATTTCCATCTCATCACTTCAGATTCCCTCACATCACATATCGTATATTCACATCCATACATCCACATCTATATGCGTACATTCACATCTACATGCATACATCTACATCTCTATGCATATTCCCTTTATATGTATACTCATCCCATCACATCATTTCCATCTCATCACTTCAGATTCCCTCACATCACATATCGTATATTCACATCCATACATCCACATCTATATGCGTACATTCACATCTACATGCATACATCTACATCTCTATGCATACATCCACATCCACATTCACATTCACCTCCATACATCTGCATCTATATGCATACACCCACCTCCACATTCACATCCACATCTATACATCTACATCTACATGCATACATCCACCTCTACATCCACATCTACATCTATACACCTACATCTACATGCATACATCCACATCTCCATTCACATCTACATCTATACATCTACATCTACATGCATCCATCCACCTCCACATCCACATCTACATCTATACATCTACATCTACATGCATACATCCACATCTCCATTCACATCTACATCTATACATCTACATCTACATGCATCCATCCACATCTCTATTTACATCCTCATCTATACATCTACTTCTACATGCATACATCCACATCTCCATGCATACATCCACCTCCACATTCACACTCACATCCATACATCTACATCTACATGCAAACATCCACATCTCCATGCATAATAAAATTCTTTTAATTAATCTAGGATGATAGTTCCTAGAATATGGTAGGAAGTCCTCTTTTTATGAAATTATTTTATGCGTAATTTCTTTAAAAATTTTGCCATAGCTCCGCTACTATGACTGATAAATCTCAATTTTTTCTAAAGGATAAGGGCGCTCATTATTAAAGAAGTAATTAGAATGGTCTCTAATTGGATCATCAATCCATAATGGTCTCTAATTGGATCATTAAGAAAATAATTAGAATGGTCTCTAATTGGATCATCAATCCATAATGGATTGAGTCATCAATATACATAAACTAAAAGCATAGAAAAAAGCCATTAATTTGGCCTCAAGCATAGTTTAATCTTGGATTAAGAAAAAGCCTTATGAAAAGCTTCATTTGGATTGAAAAGGGTCATGAGTATGACCATTTCTTAAGTGAGAGAGAGAGAAAAACCATTAGAATTAAATATAAATAGAATTTCATGTAATTCTTTACTATCATTACTTAATTAACTTCAATAGCATTTCAAAAACCATATCAATTAAGCTTCTCAAGCTTGAGAGGGGTTGAGAAGAATGAATCATTGAGAAATTATAGAAAGATCAAAATTCACTATACTTACCTTACAATTTACTTGATTCTTTATTCACGGTAGAGGGCCCCAACCAATCAATTGGTTAAGTATGTTGATGGAGCCACCAATGGGGATTGAAGAAAGAGAGAAGTGTCAAAAACTAGTGAATTATTAAAGAATTCATAGTTCTTCGCTTAGGTGAAGTAGAGTAACAAAGCATAAGACACTATATTTTTTTCAACAAGGGGAGGCTTCTATTTATAGGAAAATTTGAGCTCCTAACCAAACAAACTGATTCTAGAATTTTCCAAGTCAGTTTGGTCACTTTTTGACCATTTTTAGGTCAGTTAAGCTAACTTTTTGGAACTAGACTTGAATGAGGAGAGAGGAGAGATGAAATATCTCAATTTTTATGAGTTTAAAACTCATTCAAGCATGTGAAATATGCACCTCCTTTAAAGAACTCTCCTTCCTTACATATGTGTCATAGTTTTTTTACTAATAAACCTTGTACATTTTCAACTCTTCATCTTATGTGAAATATGCACCTCCTTTAAAGAACTCCCCTTCCTTACATATGTGTTTTTTTACTAATAAACCTTGTACATTTTCAACTCTTCATCTTATGTGAGCATTTACTCATTTTTGGATACCCAAAATATCTCATATTTTTAATATTGCTCATAGTTTTTTACTAATAAACCTTGTACATTTTCAACTCTTCACCTTATGTGAAATATGCACCTCCTTTAAAGAACTCCTCTTCCTTACATATGTGTCATAGTTTTTTTTAACTAATAAACCTTGTACATTTTCAACTCTTCATCTTATGTGAAATATGCACCTCCTTTAAAGAACTCCCCTTCCTTACATATGTGTTTTTTTACTAATAAACCTTGTACATTTTCAACTCTTCATCTTATGTAAGCATTTACTCATTTTTGGGTATCTTCTTTTTACAAATTGGATTTATCTCCTCCCTACACATGTATTGATGCTATTGGCCCATAGGAACCTTAATTGGACCATAGTCTAAAGATTTCTGAAAATCTAGACCCTTAGACTAAGGTTCTTTATACCTATTTCCCATTAATTCTAATTGCACATTGGAAAATTCTTTTTGAATTTCTATTTCAGGGGAACTTATTTTAATAAGATGAGTTATTTTTCTATCCAAAAATATTCATAATCTGAATATTCTCTCTCTAGAATATTTTCTCTCTCTAGGTTAAAACAGTTAGAAACAAGATCTTTATATTTCTGAAGAGGGATTGATTACAGGGGAATATGCTAGACATCAAAAAGGGGTTGGGGGAGGAATCTTACAGGGATCTTGATAGTAATAGAACCCAATGTGTCCCTCATCGGTAGGATGGTGTACAGCCTTCCAAGTCCTTTCAAGGGTGTAGTTCCCTTCCAGAGTTGGGATTCTTTCTATATCTTTCCCTTGAGATTTAACCTCTACAAGTTGTCCGAATTTGTCAACTCTATCAGGGGTTTCAGTTACTAGGTACATGGTACCATTTCTGTTGAAATATCTATCCTCCTGATAAATCACTTGGGGTTCCATCTCTACTTCTGTGGAGGCATCTTCCACTCGAACGCACATCCTTCTCATGGGGTCCTTGTAGATGCTGGCTCCATACTGGTTTTCGTATTTGAGAACCAATGTCATACGGTAGCTCAGCTCCGTCCCTTTTCGAGCTGCACTCGCCATGATACTGGATGTAATGGGGGCTGCTCCTTCTGAGGCCATACTAGAGCTTGTGTCCGATTGGTAATTAGGGATTTCCTCTTCTATAGGATCTAGCAAGGGGAGGTAGTTCACACTCTCCTCGGTAGATACTCACTTGCATTATCCCTTTAGGTTTCTTTCCCCGTTTTGTATTGGTTTCCTGACCTTAAAATCATAAACGTAAAAAACCAAGTATCAGAATTACCTGGCTTTTAGGCTTGTGATTCTTTGGCTTTAGAATCCGCTATCTGCACATTCACACGCGTATAGAATCATTTTAGTGGCCCTTCTTGTTGCTCTAGCTAAGAAACAATCTCTTTTGTCCCCAAATAGCAACACTTGTGCAATATATATACAAAACTTTGGGTCTTTTGAAGAGAAGAAACTCAAGGGTGGTCCCCTGGTTGTTATAGGAAAGATATCCTTGGGTCTTTGTGCCTTGAAAGCCACGGTAGTCTGACGGTCTAGCCACGTGCTGCTTAGGTTTAGGTCAATGAGGAGTACACCAGGGTGCTTTCCCCTTTAACCTCTCCTTAAGCGCTCTTACGGAGGTGATTTGGGCTTGCTTGTGCACTTGATGGCTCTTGGCTATTAACAGATGAACAATTTTGCAAATTCCCTCTCAGATCAGGTGCATCGCGATGTAGTAAAAATGCTGCATCGTGATGTAGTGAATTTGTTAGGTTCCTTGGAAATTTCAATAGTTATGAGCCTTTAACGATGGTCAAGTATCAGGCCAATACCTCTATCTGACAGATTCTGCAAGATTTAGTGCATCGCGATGTAATGAAAGTGCTGCATCGCAATGTAGTCAATCTGACAAAATTCTGTTGTTGCTGGGTACAAGGTTAATTCCTTGTCAGTGTCAGGTGTCAGGTCTGAGCTGTCAGTACTTCAGATTCTACAAGATTTGCTACATCACGATGTAGTGAATCTGCTATATCACGATGTAGTAAAAATCAACTGCATCGTGATTTTTGCCAGAATTTCTGTCTGAAGTTCTGCTTCTACCAGTGGTTCCTATGCCTTAGGGCTCCTCAATGATGCAAGAATACCCCTATTTGGACTTGAAAAACACACTTAAAATTGCACTTTTGTAAATTGCAACCTCTTAGCATTTCGTTTGTTTTTTGAACTTTTTTGGGCGGATTTTGGACATCCAATGGTTCAATGGGATCCTACCCTACCCTACCTATGCTAACAAAACAAAAAACACATGCTCCTTGAGCTATTTTGGTGAATGTTCGGGATGTCAAGAGAGCTCACACTCTCCTATGCATCCAACATGTCCCAAAAGGCATCCAAGCATGCACGGACTTCACACAAAGTTCCCATGCATATGAGCTACCTATCCTAATGCTCCGGAATCAAGGGCAAGCTCCGTAGCTTCCCTAAATCCTCATGAGAAACTACGGCTTCCCACCGCAAATCCCACCCCTTCCTAAGAGGGTTTTGAAGCAAATTTTACACCACTAGATGCACATCCCAATGGCGGACCTAATTAAATCTATTTCAAGGCTAGTGACTAGCACTCCAACCTAACTTAGGTGACTCGCATCCTCGGCAACGGCGCCAGTTGTTTCCCGGTCTTTCCCGGCGGCCTTGGCCGTGACGTACGCAATATAGCGAGATCGGAATCAACAAATATGTCAATCCGAGGATGTAGCCGACCCGATTAGGGCACGGAGGCTTTCCACATACATGTATGCGGTGGACATACACTCTAATCATAAAGAATGGGCCATGGGAGAAAGGGAAATCTCTCTCAATGCCACCTACCACTCAACCATATACCCAACGGGTATGCGCAATGCTAAGACATGATCCTATGACGCTTATGAGCTATATCTACGATTCTAATGCGATGCAGTGCTTCCTACTGCCCCTTTCGGCTTCTTTTAGGTCTCTACCCTCTTCCTAAACGACATGAAAGCTACTTACACCACATGAAATCATCAACAAAGCTTCTACAAGCATCCTAGCATCATTTCCTTTCACAAAAAACATGCTAATCAAGGTAAATCTAATTAGTGATTTTGTGACTTACGCGTAATCAAGTGTGGCGGGCATGGAAACGTGGAGCTCGACGAGGTGGTCACAACGAGCTACTCCGCATTGAAAATAGACGAACAAGGTGCACGCAATCTCCGTCTGAAGCTCTCTTTCCTCTCTTTCTCTCTCACACCACACTCTCTCTCAAAACTGATTTAATTAATCCCCCAAAAAATTACACAATTTCGGCTTATATACCCCGAAATTAAACGGGTATGGTTCTTAGCCAAAGCAGGCCTACTGAATCGAAATGTACCATCAGAATTACAATTTGGAAGCCCGAAGGCCCCAAAAATTAAGAAGTGGCTATATTACATTATCCTGCAGGATAGTCAATAATTACAAGAATTGGACAAAAACTGGAGTTAGGAGGGGTCTTCCTGGTCTTCATCTGCTCCTCTAACATCCATGTATAGGACTTGTATCCACTATCACAATCTAAGGTCTTCCACATTCATAGTCCACCTTTCTCAAGATTGGTGATGAGAGTAGTAGCTTCTTCAACTTCTTCATAACTCTTGTATGCAATTCTCCCCATTGAAACCTTTGATTCTTTCTCAAAATTTGATCTCCTACATGTGCATAATGTGGAATTCAAATAACATAAAAGATACATGCCCTCAAAAACGTCCAAACCTCTATTATATTGGTGTATGTCTCCTTCATACGTTATTGAATTGGTGTATGTCTCCTTCATACATGCCCTCAAAAACCTCCAAACCTCTATTATATTGGTGTATGTCTCCTTCATACATGCCCTCAAAAACCTCCAAACCTCTATTATATTGGTGTATGTCTCCTTCATACGTCATTGAATTGCATCCACCTTTGTTGGAGAAGGTCTTCTACCATAATGCCCACACATATGTCCCACAATCACCACTTCTTTGACTCCAAATGTAGATCTCTCCCCTTAAATAGTAAGGTAAACTTCTTCCAACCTGGATAAGGTCCTATCACAATCATCTATGTGGTTTGCCACAAACTTGCAATATCCCCTCAAATCTAAAGCATCATCCTTGATTCTAACAAACCGTTCTTCTTCAAACCCCTTTGTACACTATGTACATATTGTCGATCATCTTTTTTCGAGTCCTCAAGCTTTGTGCAGCATACAAACCCATTTGCACAAGAAGACATGTACAAAACATTACTTCCTTCTTTGGATGAGGCTAGAACCCTTTTCTTTTTGTACCATTGTAATTCCGCTCTACAATGGTACGTGGCCAAAACCCCTCAATGCTCCCGTAGGCTATCATTGTTCCTCTCATGATTCACAGTAACGGTTAAGAATTGGATGGCATGCTTGTTGACATCTCTTCTCCTTATCCTTGCATAAGCCGAACCATAATCCATAACCTTTGTCTCCATTCAAATCGATAGATTATATGGTTGCCCAAGGATAAGAGTATAGGTGGACATATCCTGCACACAAAGAAGTTTTGCTCATCCTTCACATCTCCAATAGTCACCTTAAAATTTAGACAAGCTCCATATAGGTCTCTTGATGATGATGATGAGTTGTTTGTCGCTTCAATCATCCATGATTTGTGTCTATGGGCCACTTTTCCTTGTTGTAAAGACTCTTTGATATGAGGTTAACCTTTGAGCCATGATCCAACAAGGCAACATATGGCTCTTGAATATCACCTACCTTTGTCGTTGTGGCTCTTGTGCCCAATGATTTGTAAAGTAGTGGCTTCTATGGGTGGCTTCTTCCTCATCACCATCATCTAAAAATGGAACCTACTTTACTCCTCCAAAAGATTGGTAGCACCCAGCATCACCCTTTTCATTAAGTACATGTAATCCATGTGCTTTCAAACGTTCACCTTCACCTTCACCTTGTGTATGGATTGAAGTCTCTTCCTCTTGATGATATCAATTAACTCCTCACATGAAACTTATGCTTGGCTATGCCAAGCACTTCACCCAAAGTGAACTCCACCTTACTATTTAGAATCCTTTCTTCCAAAACCTTCTTCAAATCCATAGCGACTTCAATATCAGATTTTAGCTTGTAATTGGGGCCCTTTGTCTTACCTTTAGCTTATTTATGCTTCTTTCCTATTGAGGCTTCTTCCATAGGCACTTCAGGTGGAGGCGGCTCACAATCCTCTCTCAAAAGCCCTCTTCCTCTCTTTCTCTTTCACTCTTGCTTGAAAATAATTAATTGGAAGATCCCAAAAATTACATCATTTTTTTGCTTATATACCCCTATTTTAAGCGGGTATGGATTTTAGCCAAAATGAACCTAAATCCACAAATGGAATTACAAACTGGAAACTCGAAGGTCCCAAAATTCATACGAGGCTTATATTTACAAAATCCCGCAGGATTGGCTCCTAGTCAAAAACTACAAAATTTTGGGAGCAGGAGGGAGCTGCATTTGTAGCTTGTTTTCTTTAACACTCCCCCCTTCCTGCTCCGCACACTCGTGGGTGCGATCTGCGTGTGGCCGCCCGTCTCTAAAGGAGTCTGTAAGGGCTTCTAAGCCCAGCATAAAGCTCTTCGTCTTTCCTGGACTTTCTTCTGTCTGCCTGGGGGCGATCATTGGTGTAGCCTCTTCACAGGCGGAGTATGCCACCCAGCGTGCTCGTGGATCCCTCAGGAAAGGCTTGAAAATTTGTGAATTAACGTGGAAGAAGCCGGTGTAGAAGGCTTCTTCCCAGGTTACCATGTAGTGAGCTTCACTGAAGGCCGTTCTGATATAGAGTCCGAAAAGGATCTCTATCTCTGGGTTAAATCACAGGAGGCGATGCCGAATGGGCCTTTAAAAAAAAACAGCCATGGGGCTCTTGTATGTTCTATATTTTGCCAGGCTGTGATTACTGTGTGGAGCATAATGCTAATTTTTATGAGCATCTAGCAGGCGACATCTGGCACATATTGCAGCATATCAATCATGTCCTCCTCCAATGCTTTGGTGACATAGGCTTGCATTGGTTTGGACAAGGGTGGGTTGAAGCTCGGATAATGTGTATATAACATAGCACATATAATGTACATATAACAATAACCTCCCAATTTTTTGCGTGGTAGAAAATGAAAATTTTTTCATACTTTTTTTTTGAAGTGTGTAGTGAACTCAATGCGTTCAAAATAAAAATAAATCTTTAAATTATGCATCTTTCTATGCATAAATTCAATTTTAATGAGAATAACTCTTTTGAAATAAAAATAAATTTCTTTATGCATCTTTCTATGCATAAAATTAAAATTAATGAGAATAACTCTTTTGAAATAAAAATAAATTTGCGTACATTCACATCTACATGCATACATCCACATCCACATTCATACATCTATATCTACATGCATACAAACCCTTTGAGGTAGTTATTGATGCCAGTGGATTTGCCCTAGGCGGTTCTCTTACGCAGGAAGGTCATGCACTGGCAAAAGAATCATGCCATAAGCATCATACCATAAGTGTCATGCCATAAGCATTAGGTATAAGCGTCATGCCATAAGCATTAGGCAAAAGCGTCATGCCATAAGCGTCAATGCGTAAGCGTCAATGCGTAAGCGTCATGCATGAGCGTCATGCCATAAGCATTATGGTTTTTCTCTACTATTCTCAATGTTTTCACTTCTCAATCCCTCTCTAGCTTGAGATAGTCCTTCTCATTCCTTAAGGTTTCGCATTGTGAAACCCTTAAGCGTTTCCTAGTGTGAAACCCTTAAGTGTTTCCCGTTGTTGTGTTGTGAAACAGACTCCACACAAAAGAAAAAATAAAATTTGATAAAATCCGTGAAGTCCGTTTCACGTTGTGAATTGCACCCTTCTCGTTAATGTCGTGAAAAGGGGACCGTCCGTAAAAAAACAAAAAAAAAGGCTCACACCTTAAGTGTCTATTCACTTTTATGTGCATGTGCATGTGCGTGTGCATGACGCTTATGGCATGACGCTTATACATGGGTACACCACACACGCGGTGAGAGTTCCACCTATAAATTAGAGTAGAAGAGCGGGGTGTAACAGTGCTATCTCCCAGATGACTAGCTTTTGGAGACTTTCCACATGCTTAATAATACCAAAGCCGTAGGCACCCTCCAAAGAGGTGTATTATTAAGACAAGGGCTCCCCCTACTCCCTAGTGCAATATGAAATAGATAATAGCTCCCACTCTCTTCTTACACTAATTTTAAGGCAGACTTAACCATTCATAGTGTACCTTAGACCGTTTCCATCAATGCATAAGTGTATGCCATTACGCTAATACCTAAACACTAATGCATAGTTTGGACAAAAAATTTTGCCAGCGCCTCCTTTGTTCGGAGAGCACTTTGACCCAAAAAACATTGCATCCGCTTGTGCGGAGCGAGGGGAATATACCCTCCCTCTAACTTTGTAAAATAGAAAAGATTGACAACATCCATCTTACTGTTTTAAACAAACTTTGACACTAAAGATACAAAATGCTTTGACATACTTTTAAACATACTTTTTAAACAACAAAGAAGGCATGTGAGAGTGCGTGTGAGAGTACATGTGCATGTGCTTATGTGCATGTGCGTGTGCATGTGCATGTGCATGTGCATGTGTATGTGCATGACGCTTATGGCATGACGCTTATGTATGGGTACACCACACCCACGGTTAGAGTTCCACCTAAAAAATAAGAGTAGAAGAGCAGGGCATAACAGTGCTATCTCCCAGATGACTAGCTTTTGGAGACTTTTCACATGCTCAATAATACCAAAGCCATAGGCACCCTCCAAAGAGGTGTATTATTAAGACAAGGGCTCCCCCTACTCCCTAGTGCAACAAGAAACAGATAATAGCTCCCACTCTCTTCTTACACTAATTTTAAGATAGACTTAACCATTCATAGTGTACCTAAGCGTATGTCTGAACTATCGAGAGAAGTTATATGTAACCCCCGTATCTGATGTAAAGCAAATTCTGAATGAAATGCTTATCAAGGTTTTCTGTATGATTTGAATCTGTGATGTTTTACTTCATAATGCTTTAGTATCATTTTCAATTTGAATCAATAATATGTTCTGAATATGTACTTTGTGCAAATTGAATGCTGATTCTCTGTGGGAAGTTGTGGATGATGAAAGAGAATGTTAGAGTGAATCAGCATTGTATTTTGAATTCAAAATTGTCTAATTGGGAAAATACACAGGAAAAAGAAGTACTAGCACCACCTGATAAAGATTTCCTGATCACAACATCGCATACTTTACATTTGAAGATTCAATAGGTGATTGCCAAGAGGATTATAGAAGATCAATTCAGGAAGGCAATACCTTTTGGTTTGGTGAGTGGTCCTAGAGCAACAAGCTATTGTTAGCAAATCTGAGGAATAACCACTTCCATCAGTGCCCATACTGTGGATCATAAAAGCATTCAGAAAAGACCTATTAGGGTATCTTGCTTTAGGTTCCACCTAAATGGTGTATGTTAGACAGCTACAGAGGGGAAGAACGAGGGTACTATTACACAAGGTTGCAAGTAAAGAAAGAACAAGAGGAAAAGCAAAAGCAACACCATAGGAGGATTGATAGTGCAACTCAAGTAGACAGCTTGGAAACAACAAATACAAGTGATCAAGAGGCTCAAACTGATGTGGCACAAAGTAGCACATTGCCAACTAGTCCACAACCACAATATTCACCTGAGGATGAGGAAAAATTTTGTGGGGTCAATAGCATTTTCCAAACTACCACAACAATAAAAAAGGAAGCTATTTTTTCAACCATTACCACAAAAACTAGTAAGAAGGAAGCAAGCACAACAACAACAATTAGTACAAATGGCACAATCACCTACTCCAGCAAACTTGAAGGTAAAATCTGCAACATTGAAGGGTAAGTCTAAAAAGGAAGACCCGGATGCCCATGTTGCCCAATTTGGCACAAAATGGGAAGCCTTGCAGGCATTTATGGAGAGAATGTGAAGAAGTAGTAGTTTGCTGCCACATTAGAGGGGAAAGCCATGAGCTGGTACACAAAGTATGGAGCACCTTATTTTGCTGATACATCAGCATTACAAATAACCTTCTTGGCAAGATTCAGGAAGGAGAAGACACCAACAGATATCTTATCCAAGATTGAGAGAATGAAACAAAAAACCTTATTGGTTGAAGGCTTTGCACAAAAAATTCTAGAGCTGAATGGCAAGTTAGCAACAAATGAGAGACCCACTAATGAGATGTTGGATCAATATTTCTATAAGGGACTTAGGAAATCCTTAAGAACTTTAGTGGCTATTACTAGTACTGATATAGGTGTAGGTACTGGGGAATTCAATGCATTTGTGGTAGTTGCAAGAAGAGCAGAAAAGAGACTAGGAATAGGGAAACAGAGGTCTTCTAAAAGAAGAAGATGATCAAGACATGATACTAAATTAGATTCAGATGAGGATGATGATTCTGATTTAAACTCAGATTCAGATGGAGATTCCACTGACTCAGATTTAGATGGGACTCTGATGATTCAAATGATGAAGATAGAAGAAAGAAGAAAAAGAAGAAAATGAAAAAGGACAAAGGAAAGAAGGCAAAATTTGAGAAGAAAACAAGTCCAATAATAAGTCCAAACTTCAAGGTAACTCTATCAATTTAGATAAGCAAATTACTTTAGCGCTGAAAAATTTGGGTATTTCTACACCACCACAAAAGGAGAGGTCTTTTTGTCAAACCTGTCAGGGCATAGTGACAACATCTATTGGTACAATCCTAATGTGAGAAGTAATCCAGGGCAGTTAAGCACCTACGATTAATCCACCAACTGCAAATGTGGTAGCTCTAGAAAGAAATAGATGCCAACAGGGTCCACCAAGAAGATTTCCACAAAGAAACAATATATATCTATATATAGATATATATGTATATAGGCAACCACCCTCTTGTAAAAACCATGGATTGTGTAACTCAGTAATGAATGTTGTTGCTATCTTTGCAGGACATTACCTGAGTCTTTCTTACCTCTTTTATCTTCCTGCTTGTGAGTCATTTGTTGTGTGTGTGAGGCAACCTCATTATGTACGAGAGAGAGAGAGAGAGAGAGAGAGAGAGAGAGAGAGAGAGAGAGAGAGAGAGAGTGACCGCTTCATTCATTAAGTTTATTGTTGCAAGTACATTCTAGGTGTGTGTAATCAAGTGAGATAGGTGTGTGAGTGTGTGTTCACCTAGGGGGTTCTTGCCACCCCAGAAGTGGCCTACGTGAGGTGGAAGGGCAACAAGCCATCACAATGTATCCAATTTGGCTTGTACACTTTCCTTGTTATCACCTTTGCAAATCTATGGATGTTTGTGCACTACCACCCTTGGTAATCCTCACATTAAAACTTTCTAGATTTCTTTTTTCAAAACAGAATGGATTTATATTATGCTGCTTCTCCCAAGAACACATTTGACGTATTCAATATCCTAATGGTAGTTTGGTTCATAGTGCACTTTCTTTTTTGGAGACAGGAATTTGTATCAACAATAACCTGCATATAATGTGAGAAGATTCCTATGCTAACTTCTGTGAACTAGTAGATCATTGTTCTTGTAGAAGTGAAAATTCTTTGTGGCACCAAATGCTAAAACTTGAACTATTCCACATGTGAAATTTCATGAACCTAATATTTTACCTTGCATATAAGACCTTAGAAGAGCGCATATGAAATTACCAATTTTATGTTGAATCCTTTGATGGTTGGTTTATGACTTCATTTCTTTCTCCATAGCTTGCATGTCAAGAGCACCTGGATAGATGTTAGCCATTAGGAAATAAACTATCCTATATTTTATCTACTTGCAGTGCATGTTCAAAGACTCATTTCTCAACATTTGCATCTTATTTCCAAATTCACAGCACTCAACTTGTGTGGTTGATTGGTAAGCATCATCGACCTTCCAAAACCTTGAGATTCCGCACACTAGATGGAAGGAAACAATTCCTATTCTACAACCTCTATGAGGAGTTTATTGCTATGGTTGGGCCACATCACATCCACGATCATCAACCATAAACAACATCATTGGTGCATCACTAAGATGACATACTCAACTCACAAACCTAATAGACCCCAAAAGGCTCCTTGGTTGAAATGCAAAGATTTACATTTCAAACAAGAAATGCCGTCTATTCAAAACTCACAATTAGGTTGGATTGTAGTAGGAAGAACCCATACAACACAAAAAACCAGAAGGTTCCCAACAAAATAGACTATTGCAAAAAAAGTACATCATTTGTACCATAAGACGTTTTAGAGAAATTCCCATTACGACAAAATCATGAGCTTTTGAAGGGGTAGCTAGCTGACCTGTAGAAGCTCATGATGCTGAACAGGAAAGGGAGAAACAAAGGGAAATACACCCCTTGCCGGAAGGGAAAATGTCCAAAACTTCTTGTGTACAAATAGCAGAGCACTAAATCTCATTGTAGATAGTGTAAGACTGTTACCTCCACTTTGAGAAGCCTTTAGAACCTATGCATGCTAGAGGGTCAAATGAGATGGCCACAACGAACAGACTTAACTGTTATAGCTATTACAAATTCAAGAAGCTAATGTCTGGAATGTTATAAATATAAATCTGTATAAAAACTATATGTGAAGGTCTATATATCCATGCTCACTTTAATCAGAACTACTAGAATGTTAGAATAAAACAAAGACACTCCAACATTGGTTGAAGATGCAACATTGGTTGAAGAAAGACAAACTATATCAAAGAGTTTCTTAAAAGTACACTGGGCAGAGAGCCTCTATGACACAATGACCAATAGGACTGTCGTCCTTTGGGGCCCATTCACTGCTTCCTACCACTGCCTTGGGAGCTAATTTCCACTTCCACCAGAGAAGGGCATGGGGCCATCACGTCAACAGCCTGGCACAAGCAACTTATGCCACTTCCATCAAGGAAGGGTGTGGGGTCATCGCATCAACAGCCTCTGGCACAAGCTGAATGTCGTGAAGTTATGCCGTATAGGGACTTGACAAACATCTAGTGCTTACTTTTTTGGTGCAAACACATAACTTGAGTCAACAGTAATCTGACGCCTGGGGATTCCTCCTCCACTTATCATCGACCATGACAAAACCACCACCCAGTGAAAGGCCATGCTCTAACAATTTCAGCCTAGGAAGTTGTAAACAAACATGAGTGTAGTAAATTTCCTCATCATTAACACAATGTTAAACAAACATGAGTGTAGTAAATTTCCTCATCATTAACACAATGTTAAACAAACATGAGTGTAGTAAATTTCCTCATCATTAACACAATGTTAAAAGGAAAAAACTCATGGAGCCTAGGAAGTGTCATAAATGATAACTATGCCAAAAAAGAGGTAGATTTTAATGAGAAAGTACTTATATGATTAAAATAAAATAGCAAAAGAAATTCCTTACTTGAAGTGCATCGTCTATTAAAAGACTTATCCAAACTCAAGACAGTTAGTTCCCTTGGGAATATGAAGGAAACGCCAATGCTATGTGGTGCATGGTGAAGACTTTTATCAACAGACATGGGCCAGCTGCCGCCTATCAAAACCAAGAGTCTGCACACCAATGGCAGTATCTTGCAAGAAACTTCCAATTGACACTGAGGAGTGCATTAGTCAATGTGCTTGGCCATATCACATCCAAGATCATCAGTCAAACAGCATCGCCGGTACATCACTTTGAATGACATGCTCAAATCAAAAACTTGAGTTTAAGTGTGTAGAATATACAAAAGCACTGTATTCAATTGCCCACAACATAAACATTATTCACTGCCACCAAGTCGATAATCCAATTTCTTCTCACTACAAATCTGTATAAAAACCACAACGCTGACAACCAACAGAAAGGCAAACTATCAAATGCTTTTCTCTGATCACAATAGATTTTCATGTCTATTTCCATGTCCACTTTAATTAGTTCTATAGAAATGTTAAGTTAAGACTCTCAGTACAAAACAAAAACACTCTTAACATTGTCCAAAGGCCCAACGAGTATTATGAAGAAAGAGAGACTATATCAATGTCCAAATCAAAAAGTATTGCTCTATGATGGTTGTTCCTCTTCCACTAACTTTAATGTATATTCCTCTTCCACTAACTACCTCGCACTAGCCATTACAAAACTAACACTGACACAAAATCAACAGTGGATGGCCTCCACCACTTCCAAACCTTGCAGCAACAACTCCTGGGAAAAATTGGCAAAAATAAGATTAAAATTGCATTGCCAAGTTCATTTTATTCTAGAAAGTATTCTTCCTTGTATAGTAAAAGCGCACTCACAAGCTCAGATATAAAACAAATTTATGGAAGGGTAGAATACCCATCCCTCTTCTACTTGAGGAATAATATCTCGAACTGGAGAAGATGCCATTTGGTTGATAACCCAAAAGACTCTTCCACCTGAGTAAACATCCAAAGCAAACCCATGATTGATGCAAAACTTCACCTCGTAAGTCTGCTTCCCACATACAAGCGACGAGTCCACCTTGTTATCTTTCTTGATTTTCTTGAATATCTTTCGCATCCAATGCTTTCTTTCTTGTGGCAAGAGAACTCACCCAACACTCGGGTAAATGCTAATCTGTGAGTCTCCATATGTGAACCAAACATCAAAAACGACCCATCAAAACACACTGTTGCTAGTCTTCCAAGAGAGGAATGTATTGAAATCCCAGAAGCGATGGTCAAACTCAAATCCTTTAAGCGCTTCACCGTTTGAAGATATGGCTGATGTTCAGTGATGAATGCCATGAATGCCAAGACATCAGAAGTGTTTTGGCTGCGAGACGAGAAGCATCCCGAACCATGAAAGTTGTCCCACTTGCAGCACACAACTTAGAAGGAGGTGCGCTCCTTGGCATCAAGAGAGAGGCGAGTATAATTCATGATACCTGAGCCATGAATACTTGCTTTTGCAGGAAGTCCCCCGATCACGGACACTTGACCCCCTACTGCCCACCCACCCACGAGATGTGGAGCCCGATGTCTTCTCTTGTATATCAATGTTTGCCTCCTTCGACGCTTGACATCTCCATAATGCTAATGCTTGTGGCGAGGATGTACATGAATACTCCGTCCCCTCAACTCATCATGGAAGACACCCAAGTTGAAACACTTCTCTTCTTCTTACTCTTCACGCTCTAGTTGGGCTGGCTGGTCTTGTTGATCTTGTTGGGTTGGCTGCTCCCGTACAGAGGTGGCTTTCTGCTCAATAATAACGTGACCCAACAAATTGAACGAGGAAGAGATGCTGAGATTCACTACTTTTTGAGTGTGATGTGCGAGAGTCGGCAGTTGCTCAATTTGTGTGAAGTTGAATTCCAGTACTCCTTCAATCGAGCACCCGTTCTTCTCTTGCATTGACAAGTTGAGAGCTTCCGTCTCATCAACTACACCATATCTAGGCATGCATCCTAATATGATGGTAATTTGAAGGTTTTTTGTACCTAAATACACAAACAAGACTGCATTAGACACTTAAACACTCTCAGCTTCAATCTCAATATAACATGTTATATTACCCTCAAACTCACCAGTACTGTCAGCGTGGCACAAAGATGGATTATTGCCTCCTCCACTAGAAGCACCTTTTTCTTTACCACCACTAGAATCACCTTTATCTGTACTGCCACCTCCACCACCATTAGAACCACCTGCAATGCCTTCTTTTTGGCTCCTCCCACCACTCGACATTTCTATGTTAGAACCGCGGGAGGTAGAGTCTGCTCCGGATGCATGTGAAGAAAAGATGGAATCATCGTATAGTTTCTTCAAGAAATCTGATGTAGAGATGTAGGACTTTCCCACAAACTCTTCCACTCTGTAGGCGACATCTCAATGATACATGCTTTTAAACTGCCATCTTCTGCACGCAAACTCACCTTTGAATTAGCAAGTCCCACTAGCATAACTCTCGCCATATCTGTGGTGTCCTCAAACAAAAGCTCAAAAGCACCTCCCAAACCTTCATGATGGAAGTCTTTTGCTTGCAAGAGCGAAGAAGCCACTCTCTGTTTTGGTCATCCATGCAACACAAAGTTTGAGAGAGATAGCTATGCCTGCAACCATTCCTTAAAAATGTGAGAGAGAGCACAGAGAGAGAGAGAGAGAGAGAGAGAGAGAGAGAGAGAGAGAGAGCAGAGAGCAGACACTTCCTCTCCCTACCATGCAAAGACCTCCTAGGGATCCTCCATGGAGGCAGGAAAATCAACACCTCGCTCTGCAACCCTCCAGGCCTACTGTCAAAAGTTTCCAAAAGTTTCCCAAAACCTACGGGTTCCATATAATGAAAATTTGGGAGCACCAATTTTTGTTTTTTTTAATTTTATACGGATAGCAACGTTTACGAGAATCCTCGATGCAAAACACACCCACTTGGCATGCTTTCATTGGCAGTTTTAAAAAATTTATGTACAAAACAGAAAAGCCCTTCCCTACACATAAAATATTCGTTGGCAGTTTTAAAATATTAATGTACAAAAAAGAAAAGCCCTTCCCTGCACGTAAAAGGCAAAGCTGTGATTTTTCATCTCCCTACCTCCCTCCCTCTCTCTCTCTCTCACACACACACACCCCAATTTTTTGCGTTGAATATTGCCCCACAATATCCCGTTTTCCAAGTGCTATATACACCTTCATAAACAATCCTTTGGAGACAAGAATCTGTGCTCGTTAAAGTGTGGTGAATCAAACACGAACATGACGAACATGCATCCGCTTACCTTCAGCAAGAGAGTAAGCATAAGAAATGCTTCTTGATGCAAGGAGTCCCATAAGTCCAAATTGCATTCATAAATTGTGTGGTGAACATAGTGTAGTTTCCGATGAGAGGGCCTTTATTCACTTACTTGTTGCTTTTTAGGTTTGAGGGATGGAAAATACGATACATACTAAGGATTTTGTATACATCCACAGGTGATGGGATTCAAAATTCTTTACACAGACATGCTGGCCTCAATCATAGCAAAATCGTTTACAAAGTGCACATATTGTATCAAGACACGATGACTTCAAAGGGACGAACAATAGACACCGATATCTAACTAGAACCCCTTCTAAGCAATGTTAACCTAAATTATTAAGAGAGAAGATAGGCATTAAGTATTGTTAAAGCTGCTGGCTCCCATGCTGAGAGTGCATGCCTAGTATGACTTGCCAGCCCAAGAGCATCCATATGTTTGAAGGATGGAGCAAGCTAAAGTCTTTGTGGTAGCTTTTCATTAAACAGCTTGTGCTCTAGACAACACACTAGAAATGATGGGGCTCTATAGAATGCTAGCTCTTTTGAGTCATGTCTACCACTGCTTGTAAGTCTCAGGACGCTCCACCCTCTCCACACCCTCACATGCCCTAACATTCAAAATGGCCCGCCCCATTACCTCTCTTTCAACCATCACTCTCGCAGGTCTATTGCTGGTGTGAATGGTATCAGCCAACTGTGTGTGAACATGCAAACAATATATGCAAAAGTGAAAAGCACATAAAGAACAAAAGATTATGATTTGAATACACCTGTTGTAGTGCTCGTTGATGTTGTGCAGATTGGTTCTCTTTGCTCTTTGTAGGCATTGCATGTCTCCCCTCGTCCTAATTTGTGTGCACGGTAGGTGGACTATTGGGGCGTGTTTGTATGCTCTTGTTTAGCAGAGATCTCTGCAAAATGTCTTATTAACAAACAAGAAAAGAAAAGAAAAGAATAAAATTTGTTATTGGTGCCAATCATCGAATATAACCGAGGGGAAAAAACCAGTGGGAGAAAAGTGCCCTGGCTTGTTGATCTTATTGTGGAGTTGATGAGCTTACCCTTGCACTGTGGTGGTGGATCCGTGTCCACTTCTCCTGGAAAGATGGTATCAATCACTTCAGGATGCAAGGACAACCCTGTGCAAAAGCCGGCCTCTGGAGAAGGTGGTAGAGGAAGGAGTGCTTCCTCGGCTAAAATATAGCATTGGTTCTATGGGAAGGTTAAGCAGACAATTCCGATTTTGGAATTGCTCAATATAGGTACTCATAGTGATCCAAAATTGACATGTTGAGGATGGGGGAAGGAGGGCTTGCAAGATAAGTGGTTGCAAGTCATTTATGCATGTATCCCTCCATTGTTGTGCTTGAACCTCCTTAGGTAATCTACGTTGATTTGGTCCTCGGTCTGCTACTCTCACATCAAGAAGGTTATGGCGTTAGGGTGTAATTCCCACAATTTGTTTCATTAAGCCCGTGCCATATCATCAAAAGTAAGAGTGGCATAGCCAACAAATGTGTGAAGCTTCTCTTAATACGAGTCGTGCACACTCTTGACAATGTGGAAATGGGTGATGCTATTGATAGAATAAAGTGACAAAGTGATGCCCACAGCAAATTTCACCTAAGGGAGCATAAAAGTACCTAGAATGAGTTTGAAAAAAAGGAGAACTATAACCCCCGCGATGTTCAGGTTGAGTACTATTAGGGTCAATGCATGGTGGACATGTATCTCGCCAAGTATCCATCAGGAGGTATCTGGGCGTAGAACAATGAAATTTAGAAACTTCAAACTTTATACACTCATATCCATCATTACAATCCCTATCAAAAACAATGTAGATAAGATCATCTCAAAAAGAGCACAATCCTGTAAAGGCATAAGAAACCACATTAGTTAAAGTGAGACTATTGAAACACTGATCTACCAAAGAGCTTCAACTGTAGTGTTAATGCCTTCCCTTTGGTTTTGAGTATGTCCTTCTTAAGAGGTGGGAAGGATAGCAATTGTCGTCTCGAGGAATTTGAGCAAGATAAGAGGATTTAGGCAGTGAAGTGCTAGAATCTATGCTCAAAGGAGACTCATGTAAAGTTGGATTTGTCTTAGGTACACAAGTTGATGGTGGAAGTGTGTAACAAGGAGAAGTTGGGATAACTGGTGATTCAATACATGTTTTGGGAAGGTCAACACAAGGAGATTTGTAGGTGCTATTACAACCACCTATCCTATCTTGAAGAGGTTGTGTTGATTTCCTTTGGACCCAGTGATATGAAAAATCAAGAGTGGCTTTTGGAATCTTATTGATACACTCTTCTGCCTCTAGCAAACCATGACATTTGGGAAGCCAAAGTGCTGTTGCACCCTCATAATAGCCTTGTGCTTTAAGAACATGCTTTGGGACCCAACAATGAGTAACAATCTGAGATTTAGGCTTGGAAAAGATGTGCTTTTTAGGAGGTTTAGCAACTAGGCTAGATGGTACAAGTTTGTACGCATCTTTGGGTAGCCAAATTGACAATTCCTTCTTGCTTGGCCTTCTTTGAGAAGTGACTAGAGTAGTTGGAACATGCCAGCCATGGCCCTCACTTGAGGACTCATCGATTATCCACATCATTTATCTTGGAGCTTCAAGAGCAGATTTTGAAAGTGGGTTGTGTAAGGTAGAAATACCACCCTTTTGCCATGATAAAGCTTGTGGAGTAGCAGATCCCAAGTTGCAATCAGAATCAATTTGTAATTTGTATTGTCTATTCTTCCAATCTAATGAACAATTGGTAGCACTTAACCAATGATCGACCAAGAACAACCTCTACCACTGCCTTGGACTTACTAGCCACATAAAAGGGAACTGACATCTGCTGGTGATCCTGAATGGACATCATAATGACACATTTTTCCTCTATAGGGTTATCTTCACCTGAGAAGCTTCGTAAGTCAATAGGAATGTGCACAAGTGTTGGTTGTCCCAAGGCTACCCATGTGTCAAATGTGAAGAGAACATTATTATCTGCACCAGAGTCAATTAAGGCAGAGACGAAGTAGGTAGTCTTATGAAGATGAAGACACATGTGAATATTGAAAGGATCGACATATTGTTCATATCAGTAGCCAACTGTAAGGTCAGCACAGAAGCCTTGCGATGCTCCTTGGCTTTTGCAACTCTAGCTTTAGCTTCTTCTTGAGCCTGATGTTTAAGTAGGTCATGTGCTTCTTTCCGTGTGTGGGCAGCATGCATTTGTTGAAGCATGACTTCAGTTAATGGTTCATTGTATTTCTTGAGACGACTTCCATTAATGAAGTTAGGAATTTGCTCACCTTCTTCTAGTGTCTCTAAACGCACTACACCACTTTGGAGTAAGCTCATTAATCACAAACGGTCCTAGGCCACGTTTCTTAAGCTTTCTCTTATGCTTCTTAAGTGTGTACAAGAGCACAAGGTCCCCTTTTTTGAATCGGCCAGTTGTTACATTTCTATCATACCATTGCTTTTGTCTCCTCTTCTCGGCATACATCCCCATTACTGCCAATAAGCGAGTCTCATCAAGCTTTTCCAATTCATCAATGCATTGAGAAAGCTCATGACCAGTCCAGTCCAATTGTTTAGCAACTCGTAGAGTAGGTACAAGAAATTCAATGGGAAGAATTGCATCTAGCCCAAAAGCAAGCTCAAATGGAGTTGTGCCCACAGATGTTTTATAGGCTGTCCTATATGCCCAAAGAACTGAGTGTAACTTTTGCTCCCAATCAGTCCTATGTCCCTCAACAATCTTTGTGAGTGCTATTCAGAGAATCTTGTTAGTACTCTCAGCTTGACCATTGGTCTTGGGATGATAGGGTGCAGAACGCTTGTGAATTACCATAAATTCTTGAAGTAAAAACTCTATGACCTCATTCACAAAGTGCACACCTTGATCACTAACGATTTCAATAGGTAAGCCATAGCGTGTAAACACGTTCTCATACAAGAACTTGGCTATGGTTCTGGCATCATTTTTGACTGTAGCCTTTGCCTCTACCCATTTGGTCAAATAGTCAGTTGGCGACTATAATATATTCGGCATGCGTGTGACGAGCTGGAGGTTTAATGGGACCGACAAAATCAATACCCCATTTGGCAAAAGCACGTGTGCTTAACATAGGCCGCAATGGCATATTGTCCTTTGTGATGGGAGGTTTGGTCCTTTGACAATCGTCACAACGTTTTACATATTCTTCGGCATCCATTTGTAAGGTTGGCCACCAAAGCCCAGACCACCTAATCAACTTAGCTGTGGTATTGCCCGAAAAGTGTCCACCCCCAACACTTGCATGTGCATGAGTCAAGATTTTCAAGTAGTCAGCTTCACATACACACATGCGTAAGTTGCCATCCTTGCCCCTCTTGTAGAGTTGGCCCTCTATCAGCATATAGTTGGCCGCTTCAACTTCAATAGCATGCTTTCGATATTTAGGAATTGTTCAATCAGTATGACCATGCTGAAGATAGTCCACAATATACTTACTCTAACTTGGTGTAGTTGAAATTTGTAATAATGTGACATTATGAATTGGCTATTGAATTTGACATGAAGCACAGTTAAGAACAAATTTTTCAGCATCCGCATGCATGGTAGGCCACCATTGCCCATCCTGAGTTATACGTCGCACACAAGTAGTAGCTGATGCATGGATTCCACCAATACCCTCATGTGCCCATTCCAAGATCTCCTCATATTGGTCAGGGTTAGGTATAAGCCGCAACACTCCATCATTACCCTGACGATATAATCTCCCTGAGATTAACTTGAATGGTCGCCATAGGTTCACATTAGGACCCGCTAGTTGTATCTACCCACTTGTCAAAATTTCTAAGATGGGTTTAGACCATTTAGGAGCTGTCTCTACAAGGAAAAGTGTTGAATCTAACATATCATCATCCACACCCACAGGAGCTTCGCCAGAGGTGATTCGAGACAAATGATCTGCCCTAAGATGAGTTGTTCCTTTTCGAACTGCCACTTCAAAATCAAACTCAAGAAGGATGACAAACCACCTCACAATCCTTCCAGTTGCACAAGGCTTATTCACCAAATATAGCAGTGCTTGATGGTCCACAAAAAATATAAATTTGTTTGCCAAAAGGTAATGGCGAAACTTTTTCACTGCATATATCATGGACAAACCTTCTCTTTCTGTTGTAGTATAATTCTTCTCAACATTGTTTAACTGTGGACTAGCATATGAGATTGGGAAATCCTTGTTATGTTCTCTCGATTGAGCCAAAATACATCCAATTGCAAAGTTTGAAGCATCAATATGGACATGAAAGATTTGGTTCCAATTTGGTGCCCCTAAGATGGGTGTAGTCACTAATGCTTGCTTCAACTTTTCAAAGGATTCGTCACACTCGTTAGTCCAATTAAACTTTACAAGAAGAGCATATAATGGTCTGGCTAAGACAGCGTACATGTAGATGAATCGACGATAATAGCCACAATGTCCCATGAATATTTGTACTCCTTTTATGGTTGATAGGCCGAGGTAATGAGACAATGACATCAATTTTATCCATATCTATTGAAATCCCATTGCGAGAAACAATATGGCCCAAAATTTTCCCTTGTCTTACCATGAATTTGCACTTGTCAGGATTCAAGCATATACGATAGACTTGACACTTTTGAAACACAAGTCTGAGGTGTTCTATATGATCATCACACGCTCTTGTGAGTGAACACATAAATCATCCATGAAGATCTCAAGAAATAGCCTAAGGTACTCCTTGAATACATGACTCATTAACCACTGAAAGGTTGCAGGTGCATTTGTTAGACCAAATGGCATAACACGATAGGCAAAGATGCCATCTTCAGTAGAGTAAAGGCTGTCTTGTGTTGATCCTTAGGATCAATTGACACTTGATTGTAACTAGAGAATCCATCCAAGAATATATATGCCTTTTTTCCTGCAACTCGTTCCAAATATGATCCGTGATTGGAAGTGGGTAATGATCACGTACAGTAGCTGCATTTACCTTCTTGAGGTTTACACATACTCGAAGTTTTCCACTTTTCTTGGGCACCACTACAATAGGGGAGACCCATTCAGTGTGTTCAATCTCAAAGTTTTCCATTTTTCTTGGGCACCACTACAATAGAGGAGACCCATTCAGTGTGTTCAATCCCATTCAGTGTGTTCAATCTCATAGATAAATTCTGCCTCTAAGAGCTTGTCTATTTCTTCTTTTTATCTTTCGTGCAAAATTCTCATTGTAAGTATAAGGACGTTGCTTGGAAGGCTTTGCATCCTCTCGCAACGGAATTGTATGCTGACATATGCTTGGATCAACTCCTTTGAGGTCTTTATAACTCCAAGCAAGAACATCGCGATACTCCTTTATTGTTTGAATTAATAACTTCTCCTTATCTAAGGACAAGTCTGTGGCAATCCACAGGCTCTTCTCCTGGCTTAGCGATATTATTTTTTTTTGTATATTCTGGACCATCATATGAAACCCCTGCATGCTTGGCTTTTGTCGCATGGGTTGTTGAAGAACAATCTTCTGATCTTGAAGAGTGTACTGTGTGAAGTTGGGGGGAACATTGAGACCTTGTTCTTGTGCACTTGAGTCATCACTAATTGAAGACCATGCGGTTTTGAGCTCTCTTTTGCAATCTTGCATCAGAGTTTTTTGTTCAACCGTTATCTTTGCACTTCCGACACTCTCTTTTGAATCTGTTTGAGACTTGAGTTTTTGTTTTGGTCTCTTTGTTTTTTTTACGATTTTTGCTAACAGTTTTTAGCTTTTCTCTTGGTTGGAATCCATCTGATCGTTTTACTTGGTCTTTGATACTGTCTTGTGCTTGGACATAGTATAGATATCCATTCTTTCCTGAGAAGTGAGGTGGTGGTCGAGAGTGTTCATTCTTAAACTCCTCGTTTTCTTTTTGTATTCTCTCATGTCGTTCCCTCTCATCTTGTTTACAGATTCTTATGGCTCTGACAGCATTTACGTCTAGGTTGGCTTCGAGGGATCTCTACTTGAACCTCCCTTCCTCTCAAGAGTAGGCGTGCCTTTCCTAACTCTTCCTCGGGGATTATCACATCATTATCAAAATCAGAGTCCCATCCATCTTCCTTATCAGCATCATTAGCAGATTCGAGCATTAAATCCTCCACTGAGACTTCCTCTACATGCAGTGCTGTTGTGGATGCATCCCCATAGTACAAATCATTTAAAAGGTCACGTGGATTAAGTGCTCAGGGAAGGGTTGTGGAATGTATGCCTCATCTGATACACTTCGATTACCCTTAAGTCTCTCAGTATTGAAATCCTTACATGAGGCTCCACACATCCACAGATCTTCTCGCCCATCTGACAATGTAACTCTTGAGCCCTCAGATGAACCAGAATCAAACTCATCTATTGGAGACCTTGTTACATCACGATATGAGTGATTCTTTAGGTTGACCCTTGTGATGATAGAATCATGTCGGAGTTACAAATAATTGTATCCCCAATCTTGAATCATTTGAAATTGTCGCATGAATGGTCTACCTAATATCACTTCATAGTTTGGATGTTTTCCAAAATCCACTACTGCAAATGTGTGCTCATATTCAATCCCACATGTGGTGACCAATATGTTCTCTAGCAGCCCAATGGGATGTTCTAAGCTTCCATCTGCTAGAGCGGCAAGCGCATCCTGGTACTCCTAATAGCTGGTTTGTCCCACTTTTCCCAAATGGACCTTCTCACAATGCCCACTCCTGCACCACTGTCAAGTATTGCAGTTGAAGCTACTTTTTGCACTTCTAATGGGAGGGTAGCATTTCCCTGATCGTCCTCACAAAATTTTCCTACTTTGTTGATAGGAACTGGCATAACATGCTTTGTCTCAAGGTGTATAGTACAATGATGGTGACTCTTTTATAGCAATACCTGCTCTGACAAACATGTGGCAATATCATTCCATAACTCTGGTCGAAGCTTTATCAAATCAAGCAAAGGTAAGGTATAAGCCACTGGTGCTGACAAAATAGCTTGCACGATACCCATATCCATCTCCTTTGTCAACCTTCTATGCATGGAGGGTATCCTCAAGGTTTGAGAATAGTTCTCATATTCTCCCAAATAAGATGGTAAGATTTTCATTGTATGCTTACTTCTAGGAGAAACAATTGTTTGAACTTCCTCCTGGATGCTTGGGTGTCTAAAGTTGTTTTCTGTGTCCCTGGTAAAATCCACTTCAGAGAATGGAGGTGAAATAATAGACGATAGATTCTCATTAACTTTCTCATGAACTGCTGCCCACATCTCATTTGCCATGTCCTCGTTAGCATCAATAACTTCATCATTGCATGGGAAGGCAAGACTAGGTGGTGGCAGAATGCCTTCTTTCAATGGGGTGTCAATTGGTGTAGACTTCTCGCTACTATGAGCTTGTGAGATCAGCTCACTTTTCATTTCCCAACTTGATGACACTTCGGGTATGGTTTCTAATGTTGGCTTAAGAGAGGTTGGGCCCCGAGGGATAGGTGGAGGTGGGCCCTCAAGTATTGATTGAGCTTCCCTAAAATGAGTTGCTGATGTACAGCTAGATTGATCTTCTCCTCACGAGGGTTTGGGTATTCTTGAAGCTTCTTGGGTAGCTCAGATAAAGCTGCAATGCGACTTCTATGAGCATCCATGATGGCATCTAGAGTCTCGTTCACCTTATCCACAAAAACAGAACTCCCAGAACTATCCTGGGTTGTACTAGCCTCATCTTGTTTAGCACTAGGCCCAGGTTGAGGTTGATGCTCCTCATGCACTTCTTGGGATGTAAAAGCTTGATCCTTCATGTTTTGTTTAGAGACTTCTTGAGAACTAGTGGATGCACTCTTAGTTTGCTTGTTGCGGTTCTTTTTCCTCCTAGTGTCCTTTTTCTATTGGAATGTAGGGTCTTGTCCACTAGATTTGCCTTTGCATCCCTAGTTCGAGGTGTCTCATCAGTCTGCATTTCGGCATTTCGTGTCTGTGATCTAGTCATGACTCTAAGTGGCACGACATCCTCATTCTCTGATGAAGGTGGCGATGGAACTGCCCCTACAAAGTTGAGTGAGACCTTTGGTTGAGAGGTGCCTTCCTCATGTGGTTTTAGCAAACAATCCTTTGGAAAGTGTTCTACACAATACCCTAGACAATATCTTTCAATTGGTGGAAACTGTGGCACTGTTGTATTGGATCGAGCTGCTTGCCTTGGGCGATGTGGACAATCATGAGCCCAATGGGGTTCTCCGCACTCATAACAGGGGCCCATTAGTTTGGCTTCTACTTTCCTTTGCTGCCATTGACCTGAGGGGCCTGGAGTCCTAGGTTGGTAGCCGCCTAGCAACATCAAAGAATTTTGTTCCCTTGGTTGAGGCTCTAGTGCTTGGCTTGGATATGTGGGACTTTCAAAGAGATTTTCCTTGGATGAATATGATGCATATTCCTCCTCCACATAGCTTGGGTTTACCAAGTCTTTACACATATTTGAATTGTCGTAGTCAACAAACCTCACAGGAGCAGTCCCAGGAGCAGGAGGTTGAGCTCCAAGTACAGGTCGTGCTTGCTCTTGTGCCATCGGTGGCTTACGTTCAAAATTAGTATACTGTTGATGCATTTGTGGAGCCACTGCACCCCTTTGCTGCTCACACTCCTGTCTCATTCTTGCAATGCGAGTACATTCCTGTGTGGTGTGGGTATAATTCCAAGCACAGGCCTGGCACCACTTCTTTGTGGGTTGGTTTGTGTGACTAGAGGAGAAAAGGTATTACATTCTTCGATTTTATTACCGCCACATGCTCCACAAAGATGACCTGTAGGTCGTACACTCCTCTTTCGCCTGCTCTGTTGTTGTTGTTGTGGCTGCATGGTTGGGCGATAGGTTTGTCCCAATAGTGAACTCAATGCGTGTGTAGCTATGAGATTTGCAGCGAATTCGAAATGTTCAATCTTCATGTGTGTGTACAGATTTTAGTTTCTCTACAGGTGCAGGTTTAACAGAGAACTAAAATGCACAAAATTAAAGATGCAGAAAACTAAACTAAGCTAAGAACAGAAAATAAAATGAACATGCAGAAAATTGAAACTGTAAAAATTAACCTCAGACAGCAAAAATTATCCTCAAACAGAATGACAGAAATACAAAAACAGGCCTCTCTCTTTCGCACACAAATTGAAATTGGCAGGTCTAGCGCCTACCTCCAATCCTTCCCGTGTGTTGAATCCTTGTCCTGACCTCAAGGGAGAAGCATAGCTAGCCAATCGCACTCAAGTTGCAAGACAAATAAAGAGAATTTAACAACAGATTAGTCTTAAATAAGTACCAAAATTAGTCCCAAAGCCTGCTCTCCTATCCAACAATTTTGCAACCGATTGGAGCTTAACAAGGAGTGGTAGTGTGTGTATGGTGCTCAACTAATGTAGGCACTCACTCCCCGGGCCGGCAGTGGCACCATTGTAGAGCGGTTCTCTCTACCGTGCAATATAGTGCTCATAGAGTACTACCGATCAACAAATGTGTTAAGAAACACAATGTCAATCCGAGGACTCGACCCGATTAGTGCATGAAGGCTTATCCCATGAGGGAGAGCTCACATACACGAACCACCACTTGACGATTCAACCATTCAACACCTCAATCAATCTCTCAATCCCTTAAATCCACTACACTAATCAAGAGAACAAGCAATGCATAGCAATCTCTTAATCCCATTCAAACATTTATTAAATCTTAGCTTTCCCTAATGCCAGCAAACCCATAAGCATGCATCTACTAATCCACAAGCTTAAGCAAGCATAGAATGTAACATTCACAAACCCATAAGCTCATAGAGAGAGTCTATCCATGAATAACTCATTGCCATTGAAGTGGCAAGAGCTTACATCAATGGAGACTACACACACACACACTACAAGCATGCAGCATACACAAGAGAAAGAAAGAAGCATTCAACTAATCATAGATTAATCTACTTCAATGATGCTAAAACAGATTAAGAGAAAGAAGTGGAGCTATACTCATTGGAGCTTGATGCTCATTAGAGTACAATAGAGAGAGTGTTAGAGAGTTGCCACCATAGCTTGAGAGCTCAAGAGCTTCACTCTATAGCTTATGAGAATAGCCAAAAACGTACTCTTTCTTTAGCTAACATCTCTTTTATAGAGATGTCACTAACCCTAACCCTAGGCCTCTTTCACACATGGGCGGACAACCCCATAAGTGAGCCTTGCTTAATATACTTAGAACTCTCATTTAGAACCCACATTGGCCTAAAATGATTTACATTGCACTTCGGCACAAAAGTATGGAAAAATTATGTGTGTCTTTATGTTCCCATGGCTATAATCCCGCTCTCTCGCATTAATTGCTTCCGGCCTCCTTCCATAATCTGGTGAAGGGCAAAGTCGATGCGTGAAGTTGCAACAAGATTACCAAGCTTCTCTACCCAGAACCTTAGACCGTTTCCATCTATTTGAGTATGCTAAGCGTCTATGCAAGCATGGCATAAACGCTAATGCATAGTTTGGGCAAAAAATTTTGCCAGCACCTCCTTTGTTCAAAGAGCACTTTGACCCAAAAAACAATGCATCCGCTTGTGCGGAGCAAGGGAAATATACCCTCCCTCTAACTTTGTAAAATAGAAAAGATTGACAAACAACATCCATCTTACTGTTTTAAACAAACTTTGACGCTAAAGATACAAAATGCTTTGACATTGAAGAATAAAGAATTTAAATTCACTACATCCCTCTTACTTTTTAAACATACTTATGGCATGACACTTATGGCATGACGTTTATGCATTGACGCTCATGCATTGACGCTTATGACATGATGCTTATGCATTGACGCTTATGGCATGACGCTTATGCCTAACGCTTATGCATTGATGCTTATGCATTGACGCTTATTCATTGACGCTTATGGCATGACGCTTACACATTGATGCTTATGGCATGACGCTCATGCATGACGCTTTTGCCTAATGCTTATGGCATGATGCTTTTGCCTAATGCTTATGGCATGATGCTTACGCATTGATGCTTATGCATTGACGCTTATGGCATGACGCTTATGCATTGACGCTTTTGCCTAATGCTTATGGCATGACGCTTTTGCCTAATGCTCAAGGCATGACGCTCATGCATTGACCCTTAAGGCATGACACTCATGCATGATGCTTATGGCATATGTTTACGGCATGACGCTTACGCATTGATGCTTATGGCATGACGCTTATGGCATGACGCTCATGGCATGACGCTTTTGCCTAATGCTTATGGCATGACGCTTACGCATTGACGCTTATGCATTGACACTTATGGCATGATGCTTACGCATTGATGCTTTTGCCTGATGCTTATGGCATGACGCTTATGGCATGATGCTTTTGCCTGATGCTTATGGCATGACGCTCATGCATTGATGCTTACGCATTGACGCTTATGGCATGACGCTTATGCATTGATGCTTATGGCATGGCGCTCATGCATGATGCTTACGCATTGACGCTTATGGCATGATGCTTATGCATTGATGCTTATGGCATGATGCTCATGCATGACACTTATGCATTGACATTTATGGCATGACGCTTATGCATTGACGCTTATGGCATGATGCTTTTGCCTAATGCTTATGGCATGATGACACTTACGCATTGATGCTTATGGCATGATGCTTATGGCATGATGCTTTTGCCTAATGCTTATGGCATGACACTTATGGCATGACATGTTTGCCTAATGCTTATGGCATGATGCTTATGGCATGATCCTTTTGCCTAATGCTTATGGCATAACGCTCATGCATTGACGCTTATGGCATGACGCTCATGCATGACGCTTACGCATTGATGCTTATGGCATGACGCTTACGCATTGACGCTTATGGCATGACGCTTTTGCCTAATGCTTATGGCATGACGCTTATGCATTGACGCTTATGGCATGACACTTTTGCCTAATGCTTATGGCATGGATGCTTATGGCATGACGCGTTTGCCTAATGCTTATGGCATGACGCTTAAGCCATGACGCTTATGCATTGACGCTTAAGGCATGACGCTTACGCATTGACGCTTATGGCATGACGCTTACGCATTGACGCTTTTGCCTAATGCTTATGGCATGACGCTTACGCATTGACGCTTTTGCCTAATGCTTATGCATTGACGCTAATGCAAGAAAATATTGACAACATCTATCTTACTGTTTTAAACAAACTTTGACGCTAAAGATACAAAATGTTTTGAGTCTAAAGATAAAAAATGCTTTGACATTAAAGAATAAAGAATTTAAATCATACTTTTTAAACATACTTTTTAAACAATAAAGAACGCTAAACTACCCCTAAACTTTGACGTAAAAGAATACAAAATACGTGTGAGAGTGCATGTGCATGTGCATGTGCGTGTGCATGATGCTTATGGCATGACACTTATGGCATTGACGCTTATGTATGGGTAAACCACACACGCGGTGAGAGTTCCACCTATAAGTTAGAGTAGAAGAGCGCGGCGTAACAGTGCTATCTCCCAGATGACTAGCTTTTGGAGACTTTCCACATGCTCAATAATACCAATGCCGTAGGCACCCTCCAAAGAGGTGCATTATTAAGACAAGGGCTCCCCCTACTCCCTAGTGCAACAGGAAATAGATAATAGCTCCCACTCTCTTCTTACACTAATTTTAAGGCAGACTTAACCATTCATAGTGTATCCTAGACCGTTTCCATCAATGCATGTGTATGCCATTATGCTAATACCTAAACGCTAATGCATAGTTTGGACAAAAAAATTCGCCAATGCCTCCTTTGTTCGGAGAGCACTTTGACCCAAAAAACATTGCATCCGCTTGTGCGGAGCGAGGGGAATATACCCTCCCTCTAACTTTGTAAAATAGAAAAGATTGACAACATCCATCTTACTGTTTTAAACAAACTTTGATGCTAAAGATACAAAATGCTTTGACATACTTTTTAAACATACTTTTTAAACAACAAAGAAGGCATGTGAGAGTGCGTGTGAGAGTGCATGTGCATGTGCTTATGTGCATGTGCGTATGCATGTGCATGTGCATGTGCATGTGCATGTGCATGACGCTTATGGCATGACACTTATGGCATTGACGCTTATGTATGGGTACACCACACCCGCGGTTAGAGTTCCACCTATAAGTTAGAGTAGAAGAGCGGGGCGTAACAGTGCTATCTCCCAGATGACTAGCTTTTGGAGACTTTTCACATGCTCAATAATACCAAAGCCGTAGGCACCCTCCAAAGAGGTGTATTATTAAGACAAGGGCTCCCCCTAGTCCCTAGTGCAACAGGAAACAGATAATAGCTCCCACTCTCTTCTTACACTAATTTTAAGGCAGACTTAACCATTCATAGTGTACCTAAGCGTACGTCTGAACTATCGAGAAGTTATATGTAACCCCCATATCTGCGAATTCTGAATGAAATGCTTATCAAGGTTTTCTGTATGATTTGCATATGTGATGTTTTACTTCATAATGCTTTAGTATCATTTTCAATTTGAATCAATAATATGTTCTAAATATGTACTTTGTGCAAACTGAATGCTGATTCTCTGTGGGAAGTTGTGGATGATGAAAGAGAATGTTAGAGTGAATCAGCATTGTATTTTGAATTCAAAATTGTCTAATTGGTAAAATACACAGGAAAAAGAAGTACTAGCACCACCTGATAAAGATTTCATGATCACAACATCACATACTTTACATTTGAAGGTTCAATAGGTGATTGCCAAGAGGATTGTAGAAGATCAATTCAGGAAGGCAACACCTTTTGGTTTGGTGAGTGGTCCTAGAGCAACAGGCTATTGTTAGCAAATCTAAGGAATAACCACTTCCATCAGTGCCCATACTGTGGATCATAAAAGCATTCAGAAAAGACCTATTAGGGTATCTTGCTTTAGGTTCCACCTAAATGGTGTATGTTAGACAGCTACAGAGGGGAAGAACGAGGGTACTATTACACAAGGTTGCAAGTAAAGAAAGAACAAGAGAAAAAGCAAAAGCAACAGCATAGGAGGACTGATAGTGCAACTCAAGTAGACAGCTTGGAAACAACAAATACAAGTGATGAAGAGGCTCAAACTGATGTGGCACAAAGTAGCACATTGCCAACTAGTCCACAACCACAATATTCACCTGAGGATGAGGAAAAATTTTGTGGGGTCAATAGCATTTTCCAAACTACCACAACAACAAAAAAGGAAGCTGTTTTTTCAACCATTACCACAAAAACTAGTAAGAAGGAAGCAAGCACAACAACAACAATTAGTACAAATGGCACAACCACCTAATCCAGCAAACCTGAAGGTAAAATCTGCAACATTGAAGGCTAAGTCTAAAAAGGAAGACCCGGATGCCCATGTTGCCCAATTTGGCACCAAATGGGAAGCCTTGTAGGCATTTATGGAGAGAATGTGAAGAAGTAGTAGTTTGCTGCCACATTAGAGGGGAAAGCCATGAACTGGTACACAAAGTATGGAGCACCTTATTTTGCTGATACATCAGCATTACAAATAACCTTCTTGGCAAGATTCAGGAAGGAGAAGACACCAACAGATATCTTATCCAAGATCGAGAGAATGAAACAAAAAACCTTATTGGTTGAAGGCTTTGCACAAAAAATTCTAGATCTGAATGGCAGGTTAGCAACAAATGAGAGACCCACTAATGAGATGTTGGATCAATATTTCTATAAGGGACTTAGGAAATCCTTAAGAACTTTAGTGGCTAGTACTGATACAGGTGTAGGTAGTGGGGAATTCAATGCATTTGTGGTAGTTACAAGAAGAGCAGAAAAGAGACTAGGAATAGGGAAATAGAGGTGTTCTAAAAGAAGAAGACAATCAAGACATGATACTAAATTAGATTCAGATGAGGATGATGATTCTGATTTAAACTCAAATTCAGATGGAAATTCCACTGACTCAGATTTAGATGGGACTCTGATGATTCAAGTGATGAAGATAGAAGAAAGAAGAAAAAGAAGAAAATGAAAAAGGACAAAGGAAAGAAGAAAAAGAAGAAAATGAAGAAAATGAAAAAGGACAAAGGAAAGAAGAAGGCAAAATTTGAGAAGAAAACAAGTCCAAACTTCAAGGTAACTCTATCAATTTAGATAAGCAAATTGCTTTAGCGCTCAAAAATTTGGGTATTTCTACACCACCACAAAAGGAGAGGTCTTTTTGTCAAACCTGTCAGGGCATAGTGACAACATCTATTGGTACAATCCTAATGTGAGAAGTAATCCAAGGCAGTTAAGCACCTACGATTAATCCACCAACTGCAAATGTGGTAGCTCTATAAAGAAATAGATGCCAACAGGGTCCACCAAGAAGATTTCCACAAAGAAACAATATATATCTATATATAGATATATATGTATATAGGCAATCACCCTCTTGTAAAACCATGGATTGTGTAACTCAGTAATGAATGTTGTTGCTATCTTTATTGGACATTTCCTCAGTCTTTCTTACCTGTCTTATCTTCCTACTTGTGAGTCATTTGTTGTGTGTGTGAGTTAGCCTCATTATGTACAACGAGAGAGAGAGAGAGAGAGAGAGAGAGAGAGAGAGAGAGAGAGAGAGAGAGAGAGAGAGAGAGAGACCGCTTCATTCATTAAGTTTATTGCAAGTACATTCTAGGTGTGTGTAATTAGGTGAGATAGGTGTGTGAGTGTGTGTTGACCTAGGGGGTTCTTGCCATAGCAATAAACTCCTCATAGAGGTTGTAGAATAGGAATTGTTTCCTTCCATCTAGTGTGTAGAATCTCAAGGTTTTGGAAGGTCGATGATGCTTACCAATCAACCACACAAGTTGAGTGCTATGAATTTGGAAATAAGATGCAAATGTTGAGAAATGAGTCTTTGAATATGCACTGCAAGTAGATAAAATATAGGATAGTTTATTTCCTAATGGCTAACATCTATCCAGGTGCTCTTGACATGCAAGCTATGGAGAAAGAAATGAAGTCATAAACCAACCATCAAAGGATTCAACATAAAATTCGTAATTTCATACACGCTCTTCTAAGATCTTATATGCAAGGTAAAATATTAGGTTCATGAAATTTCACGTGGAATAGTTCAAGTTTTAGCATTTGGTGCCACAAAGAATTTTCACTACAAGAACAATGATCTACTAGTTCACAGAAGTTAGCATAGGAATCTTCTCACATTGTATGCAGATTATTGTTGATACAAATTCCTGTCTCCAAAAAAGAAACTGCACTATGAACCAAACTACCATTAGGATACTGAATATGCCAAAAGCGTTCTTGGGAGAAGCAGCATAGTATAAATCCATTCTGTTTTAAAAAAGAAATCTCGAAAGTTTGGGAGGATCACCAAGGGTGGTAGTGCACAAACATCCGTAGATTTGCAAAGGTGATAACAAGGAAAGTGTACAAGCCAAATTGGATACATTGTGATGGCTTGTTGCCCTTCCACCTCACACAGGCCACTTCTGGGGTGGCAAGAACCCCCTAGGTCAACACACACTCACACACCTATCTCACCTAATTACACACACCTAGAATGTACTTGCAATAAACTTGATGAATGAAGCGGTCTCTCTCTCTCTCTCTCTCTCTCTCTCTCTCTCTCTCTCTCTCTCTCTCTCTCTCTCTCTCTCTCTCTCTCTCTCTCTCTCGTTGTACATAATGAGGCTAACTCACACACACAACAAATGACTCACAAGTAGGAAGATAAGACAGGTAAGAAAGACTTAGGAAATGTCCAATAAAGATAGCAACAACATTCATTACTGAGTTACACAATCCATGGTTTTACAAGAGGGTGATTGCCTATATACATATATATCTATATATAGATATATATTGTTTCTTTGTGGAAATCTTCTTGGTGGACCCTGTTGGCATCTATTTCTTTCTAGAGCTACCACATTTGCAGTTGGTAGATTAATCATAGGTGCTTAACTGCCCTGGATTACTTCTCACATTAGGATTGTACCAATAGATGTTGTCACTATGCCCTGACAGGTTTGACAAAAAGACCTCTCCTTTTGTGGTGGTGTAGAAATACCCAAATTTTTCAGTGCTAAAGCAATTTGCTTATCTAAATTGATAGAGTTACCTTGAAGTTTGGACTTATTTTCTTTTCATATTTTGCCTTCTTCTTTCCTTTGTCCTTTTTCATTTTCTTCTTTTTCTTCTTTCTTCTATCTTCATCGTTTGAATCATCAGAGTCCCATCTAAATCTGAGTCAGTGGAATCTCCATCTGAATCTGAGTTTAAATCAGAATCATCATCCTCATCTGAATCTAATTTAGTATCATGTCTTGATCGTCTTCTTCTTTTAGAAGACCTCTGTTTCCCTATTCCTAGTCTCTTTTCTGCTCTTCTTGCAACTACCACAAATGCATTGAATTCCCCAGTACCTACACCTATATCAGTACTAGCTACTAAAGTTCTTAAGGATTTCCTAAGTCCCTTATAGAAATATTGATCCAACATCTCATTAGTGGGTCTCTCATTTGTTGCTAACTTGCCATTCAGATCTAGAACTTTTTGTGCAAAGCCTTCAACCAATAAGGTTTTTTGTTTCATTCTCTCGATCTTGGATAAGATATCTGTTGGTGTCTTCTCCTTCCTGAATCTTGCCAAGAAGGTTATTTGTAATGTTGATGTATCAGCAAATAAGGTGCTCCATACTTTGTGTACCAGCTCTCATGGCTTTCCCCTCTAATGTGGCAGCAAACTACTACTTCTTCACATTCTCTCCATAAATGCCTGCAAGGCTTCCCATTTTGTGCCAAATTGGGCAACATGGGCATCCAGGTCTTTCTTTTTAGACTTACCCTTCAATGTTGAAGATTTTACCTTCAGGTTTGCTGGATTAGGTGGTTGTGCCATTTGTACTAATTGTTGTTGTTGTGCTTGCTTCCTTCTTACTAGTTTTTGTGGTAATGGTTGAAAAAATAGCTTCCTTTTTTGTTGTTGTGGTAGTTTGGAAAATGCTATTGACTCCACAAAAATTTTCCTCATCCTCAGGTGAATATTGTGGTTGTGGACTAGTTGGCAATGTGCTACTTTGTGCCACATCAGTTTGAGCCTCTTGATCACTTGTATTTGTTGTTTCCAAGCTGTCTACTTGAGTTGCACTATCAGTCCTCCTATGCTGTTGCTTTTGCTTTTTCTCTTGTTCTTTCTTTACTTGCAACCTTGTGTAATAGTACCCTCGTTCTTCCCCTCTGTAGCTGTCTAACATACACCATTTAGGTGGAACCTAAAGCAAGATACCCTAATAGGTCTTTTCTGAATGCTTTTACGATCCACAGTATGGGCACTGATGGAAGTGGTTATTCCTCAAATTTGCTAACAATAGCCTGTTGCTCTAGGACCACTCACCAAACCAAAAGGTGTTGCCTTCCTGAATTGATCTTCTACAATCCTCTTGGCAATCACCTATTGAACCTTCAAATGTAAAGTATGCGATGTTGTGATCAGGAAATCTTTATCAGGTGGTGCTAGTACTTCTTTTTCCTGTGTATTTTCCCAATTAGACAATTTTGAATTCAAAATACAATGCTGATTCACTCTAACATTCTCTTTCATCATCCACAGCTTCCCACAGAGAATCAGCATTCAGTTTGCACAAAGTACATATTCAGAACATATTATTGATTGCACATGCACACGCACATGCACATAAGCACATGCACATGCACTCTCACATGCACATAAGCACATGCACATGCACATGCACTCTCACATGCCTTCTTTGTTGTTTAAAAAGTATGTTTAAAAAGTATGTCAAAGCATTTTGTATCTTTAGCATCAAAGTTTGTTTAAAACAGTAAGATGGATGTTGTCAATCTTTTCTATTTTACAAAGTTAGAGGGAGGGTATATTCAGCTCGCTCCGCACAAGCGGATGCAATGGGCGCTGACGAAATTTTTTGTCCAAACTATGCATTAGTGTTTAGGTATTAGCGTAATGGCATACACTTATGCATTGTTGAGAAACTTACAAACATATTATCCATGTCCCCTTTTTTAAGTATTCAAAAATGGGAATTGGGAAATTCCCAAATTCACTAATATGGTGTTTCTTTCAGAGTATCAAAAACATATTGAGCCTCTGCATCCATACTTGCATCTGAAATCAAATCAGCACATCGTCTTTTGACCTCCTGAATGCGCTCCTTGCGCACATATAAGAGGTTAACAAGGTTGCATCTGAAGCCATGATGAGGGAGAAGAGAACAAGAAAAGGAAGGCAAGGGGTATAAAACAGGAAATAACACTGGCAACACACACACAGAGCAACGGGCAAAGGACCAGCAGGGGATGAACAAGGAAAGGGCAAAAAATTACACACACACACACTACACACACACACACACACACACACCACACAGAGCATCGATACCCCAACACACACACACGTTACCTGTGCTGGCCGTCGTGAGCTTGGGATTGTGAGAGGAAGCGATTGTTTGAAGCTACTACAGTGCGCGCGAAACGCGAAAGGAAATTGTTGAAGTTTTTTAAAGATTTGGTCTCATAAACGACCCAAAAAAAACGTGGGTTATGCATCGCAATTTCGATGCTTATGCCACTCATTTCTAGTTTGCTATGTATGAATGGTTAAGTTTGCCTTAAAATTAGTGTAAGAAGAGAGTGGGAGCTATTATCTATTTCCTGTTGCACTAGGGAGTAGGGGGAGCCCTTGTCTTAATAATACAACTCTTTGGAGGGTGCCTACGGCATTGGTATTATTGAGCATGTGGAACGTCTCCAAAAGTTAGTCATCTGGGAGATAGCACTGTTACGCCCCGCTCTTCTACTCTAACTTATAGGTGGAACTCTCACTGCGTGTGTGGTGTACCCATGCATAAGCGTCACTGCCATAAGCGTCATGCCATAAGCGTCATGCACACGCACATGCACATGCACTCTCACACGTATTTTGTATTCTTTTACATCAAAGTTTAGGGGTAGTTATAGCGTTCTTTATTGTTTAAAAAGTATGATTTAAATTCTTTATTCTTTAATGTCAAAGCATTTTGTATCTTTAGACTCAAAACATTTTGTATCTTTAGCGTCAAAGTTTGTTTAAAACAGTAAGATAGATGTTGTCAATATTTTCTTGCATTAGCATCAATGCATAAGCATTAGGCAAAAGCGTCAATGCGTAAGCGTCAATGCCATAAGCATCATGCGTAAGCATCATGCCATAAGCATTAGGCAAAAGCGTCATGCCATAAGCGTCAATGCGTAAGCGTCATGACATAACCGTCAATGCGTAAGCGTCATGCCATAAGCATTAGGCAAACGCGTCATGCCATAAGCGTCCATGCCATAAGCATTAGGCAAAAGCGTCAATGCATAAGTGTCAATGCGTAAGCATCATGCCATAAGCATTAGGCAAAAGCATCATGACATAAGCGTCAATGCATAAGCGTCAATGCGTAAGCGTTATGCCATAAGCGTCAATGCGTAAGCGTCAATGCGTGAGCATCATGCCATAAGCGTCAATGCATGAGCATCATGCCATAAGCATTAGGCAAAAGGATCATGCCATAAGCATCATGCCATAAGCGTCATGCCATAAGCATTAGGCATAAGCGTCAACGCATAAGCGTCATGCCATAAGCATTAGGCAAACACGTCATGCCATAAGCATCATGCCATAAGCATTAGGCAAAAGCGTCATGCCATAAGCGTCAATGCGTAAGTGTCATCATGCCATAAGCATTAGGCAAAAGCGTCATGCCATAAGCGTCAATGCATAAGCATCATGCCATAACCGTCAGTGCGTAAGCGTCATGCATGAGCATCATGCCATAAGCGTCAATGCATAAGCGCATGCCATAAGCGTCAATGCGTAAGCGTCATGCATGAGCGCCATGCCATAAGCGTCATGCCATAAGCGTCAATGCATGAGTGTCATGCCATAAGCATCAGGCAAAAGCGTCATGCCATAAGCAGCATTAGGCATAAGCGTCAATGCATAAGCATCATGCCATAAGTGTCAATGCATAAGCATCAATGCGTAAGCGTCATGCCATAAGCATTAGGCAAAAGCGTCATGCCATGAGCGTCATGCCATAAGCGTCAATGCGTAAGCGTCATGCCGTAAGCATATGCCATAAGCGTCATGCATGAGCATCATGCCTTAAGCGTCAATGCATGAGCGTCATGCCATAAGTTCACCATCACCAATAAACAAAGTGACAAAACAAGATTACTAAGCTTCTCTATCCAGAACCCAAGAAGCGTCATGCCATAAGCGTCATGCCATAAGCGTGCACTCATAAGCATCATGCCATAAGCGTCATGCCATAAGCGTCATTCCCCTCACATGATCAAGTTTGTAGGATTCAATTATGTAGATTTAAAAACCTTTTTGTTTATCTTCTTGTTGCCTCTTATTCTACTCCCTCTCTCCATAGATGTTGTGGCTCATGTAGCCATGCACGTCTTGAGAGTGGGAACACGTGGCAATTCATATGTAATTATGACATTAATTTTGTATGCTACGCGTTTATGTCATAAGTTTTTAAGATAATTAAGTATGAGTTTGTTTTGCATTTTTTGTTTAGGAATATGGCAGGCAGAGATCCAGGGCACACCCACGCAAGGGGCTCCCACACAAGCACTTACCGATGAGGAGTATGCTAGATATCTAGCATACTCTCAGCGCTTCGCGGCCTATGGGCCATCTAGTGCGGGGCCTTCGAATCTCCCATCACCTCTTCCATCAAATCCCCCATCTCACTTTACATCACCCCACCGTGCACTCATTGTTACACCACCACGCCCTTCGCCTCTTAGTAGGCAAACTTCCCGACGATCAGATAGATCTGGAGGAGGGGGTGGTGGGGGTTGTTGTGGAGGGGAAGCCACTAATGCTTCATCCCCGCAACGTACTCGATCCTCTCCCATTGGATCACCGGGCTATAGAAGGTCTGCGGCTTCAACGCCTAGAGTAGGCACATCACGTCGCCTCAAAAACGACCCAACGGGAACCCCCTCCAGGCAATCATACACTTGTAATGCCTTGGGGGATATTGTAGAGAATAGAGAGGGGAAAGAGGTATTGCATGAATACCTCTTCAATGTATTTCGAAGAGATGTGCTTGAAAAATGGGATGATATCCAAGATGCAAAGAAAAACTATCTCATCGAATTACTACGTGATGAATTCCCCCAACCGCCACATTTGCAATTCGAGGCAAGTCGAATGTTAAAGAAAGCAGCCAAAATTATACGCAGTAGGCACTCAGAGCTAAATGACAGGGTGAGGGAAGGGAGGGGCAGGCCAACATGGTGCGATGAGGACCTGTGGGAGAGGCGCTCGTGAGAAGCTCATGAACAATCCAGATTTGGAGAGATAGCAAAGACGAGCGAGAGAGGCCCAGCATACCCCATCGCATCTCGAGAGTGGCGGATGGTCGGCAATGAAGCGCGACTTCGTAAGACTTTAAACCTCATGGATTACTTTTATGTTAATAAACTACGTATTAACTACATTAATTATGATGATTATCAGAAAGCCACATATGGTAGAAACCCTACGAGTAAGGAAAAAGAATATACACTTACAAAAGGGTTTGGCGCACTCATGCAAAAAATGGAGGCAAAAAATCGCAATGACGAGGTAATTAAGTTACCATGTTAATGTAATAAGTAATGTAGTTAGTAATCATATTTATGTCTAATAACTTTTTTTCCCCCTCTTTTTTGGCGCATGCAGGACGCACCATGTCCACTTCGAGATTTGGAGATATTGCATGTGGATTAATTAGTTGGCTTACAAAATTTATGTTAGTTTTGTACTTATAAGACTAGAACAATAGATTTTATTGCTTGGGTCAATTTATACTTCTCTTTTGATAATTCAAGGATTTATGCATTGTTTGATATGCTCTTCAGTTAATTACTTGCACTTTTATTCAATCTATGGTTTGATCTTAATTAGCACTTAATATATACATACAAGTAGTGTTAGTGAATGGATTTGTATTAATTATAACGTATGTATAATTACGTCTCAAACTTATAAGCTTAATAATTATTTACTAATTAATAAATATTAGAGCAGTTTGAGCACAAAATTACCTTTAGCAAGTAATTTTGGGGAAGTAGGGGGGAGAGAGGAGGCCTATTTCTTTTTTTTAAAAAAATAAATAATCGACGCAATTTTTGGCGTGATTTCCGGTGCGATTTCTTACACAAATACCGACGCAAATACCGGCGATGTCGTATCGGCGTAGGTACCGGTGTCATTACCGACGGCGAGAAATTCACTCTACAATCACTTTGGCGCCGGTATGGACGTCGATAAAGCACGATTTTTTTGTAGTGACTCTTATCTTTTGGTGGGTCTAGCTACACCAAACAAAAAGGATGTGTGCCGAAAATGAGTGGGTAGAAAAGCTCACATAAAGCATCCAGTACATTTGCTTGACGAGTCACAGGTATGCTCTAAAAAGTTCTTCAATTATATTGTTCTCTTGCATGCAATAGTTCGGGTAGCATGCGGTGTTATAGGCAGTTTCAAAACTTCCAGCAAAGGCAATGGGCTAAACTGCTTCACTTAAAGAAGCTTATAAGTAGTACTAAATCAAGTGTGATGTTGTTTGTCCTAGAGGTGTGTATGCTTCAAAACGTACTCCTTTGGTAATTTTGGGGCAGAAAAGTATGGAAAAACATGCATAGAGCCAAGACTCGATAGGCTTGGTACTCCTATACCATTGGTCTTGTACATAGATCACCTGGACTAACCATAAATAGGTCCTGGTAAAAGTACTAGGATAAAGACGTGGGTGTCTTGAGATTACTATTTTGCCATGTAAGGTACTCGTAAGGTAGCAATGTATGATCTCAGGTGGGAATAAGGTACATGGAAGGATTCAAAGTACTTTCACTCTAGGTAGAAGCCTGCATTTGAAAGAACAAGTACTCCACGCTACCTCAAGTACTTATAGGTACCTCAGGCTTTAGTAACATTGCGTGCACTAACTACATGTGGTACAAGTAGAACAACAATGACAAAGGGATTGGTGCTAAAAAACCAGAAATGTATACTCATAGGTACTTTTAAGCTACTCTTGTAGCACCAATGTATACTTCAAGATAGTTGGTACTTTAAAGGTACTCTAAAGCACCAATGTATACCTATTTGGTTGCAATGGTTCTAAGTACTTAGAACCAAATAGGTACTTAAAACCACCAATATATACTCATAGGTACTTAGAACCACCAATTGAATGAAAGTGCTTAGACTAGGTACTTCAATACTACCAATCTTCTAGCTAAATGCATCTTAGACTACCTACATGTAGGTGCTAGTAATACTACCATGTGAAAGGGATCGGTGCTCAAAAAACACCAATGTGTACACTAACTACATGAGGTACAAGTAGAACTACAATGACAAAGGGATTGGTGCTAAAAAAACCACCAATGAGTACTCATAGGTACTTTTAAGGTACTCTTATAGCACCAATGTATACCTATTTGGTTGCAATGGTTCTAAGTACTTAGAACCAAATAGGTACTTAGAACCACCAATATATACTCATAGGTACTTAGAACCACCAATTCAGTGAAAGTGCTTAGACTAGGTACTTCAATACTACCAATCTTCTAGCTAAATGTACCTTAGGCTACCTACATGTAGGTGCTAGTAATACTACCATGTGAAAGGGATCGGTGCTCAAAAAACACCAATGCAAACTCATGACTACTATTAAGGTACTCCTGGACCTTTAATGTATACTCAAAGGTATTTTAAAACCACCATTGTAATCATATAGGTACTTTACAATGACCAACATAAGTTACAATGACTTTAACCTTGACAGTACGAAGTTTTTTTTATAAGTTTCAATTTTCCTTGCACAGGTGGAGCTTTATAGGAGATTCCAAATGCAATATTCACACATCAAGATCTCTCTTAGATGTTTTGAGGGATTGAAACCTTGGTTTGTTCGCAAGTTGAAGGATCGGTACACATCCTGTTGTATTGCTCACAAATGATATACCTCAAGGAAGCATTCAACCACATGAGACAAAGCAAGACAGGGGTGCACGGTGAACTGTGTGGCTGCATGTGTGTTGTATGCTTGACAAAAGAGATACCACGAAAGTGTGGAGCTGCTACATGCACGCAAACTAGTATCAACACATTGGCTGAGATGGTGTTATGTTCGAAGCCTGATGAGTCTGCATTTCATAAGCTTTCTTGCTTGAAGGGAGAATGTCATCAATGTGGATTGCAGCGGTTAATGCTCTGTCCAAGAGAAAAATTTGAAAATTCAATCCAAATTTCAGTAAAGGTGTTTGAAGATGTTGCCTCAACCCATCAAGAAGGCAAGAAGCACAAGGATCTCCTGGTCAAGTAGATGGGATGTAAGGATTTTACGTCCTTCCTAGAAACGCATCTTACCACCTACATCAAACACAATTTTATTGCCAGGTGGCAATCTCAACAGTTCAAAGACTGCATTCAAAGGTTCCCAGAGATGTGGTGGTCTCGGTTATCTACTTTGCTGAGAATTACTCTTTTAAGGAGCAAAATGAAATCCAATCAATGCATTGGTACTCTTCACAGGGTCACAATCTTGGTGCACATCAATTATGTTCGGGACGAGGCTGACGGAGTGTTAAAGTACATACATTTTTACATTTCTGATGATAAAGAGCACGACACGTTGTTTGTGCAGCATTGCCTGCAAGTGCATAGTGTGTGGCTACAAGAGCAAGGATTCAACTTTTTGAAGCGGCATTGGGTCTGGTGCGCTGCTCAATTCAAGGCAGCTAGACCATTTTTCTTTGTGTCAAGGTATGCTAACTTCTGATAACTCTAAAACATGCTTTCAAGTATTTTGTTCTTGCCCAGCCATTGAGATGTGTGATTGAAACAGGTACTACTCGTTGACCAAGATTGAGATGCTATGGAGTTTCTTTGCATCAGGCCATGGCAAAGGAGAGCACAATGGGGCCGGCGCAATTGTCAAAAGGGCTCTGACACATGAGCAATTGAAGCCTGATGGATGGCACATGAAGTGTGCCAAGGATGTGGTCAGCTTCTTGAAGCACAAATTTCATGATGAGTCAGCCCAATCAGGGGTGAATCGAATTTTCTGGGAGGTCAAAGCAGCTGAAGTGCCCAGTGCGCGCTTCGCTACAGAGCTCTCTCATGTTTTTGCTTGTTTTGCATGTCACAACGTTGGAGGCGATGCATTAACAGCACACATGTCGAGAATTGGAAGTACATCACCATCGAACCCATGGATGGCAATGATGAAGGAGGTGATCAGTCAAGTTACGCGACGAAGGATTAGATTTGCCTGTGTATGGTGGACACCATGATGCAATTAGTGACGCTCTACGGGTAGGTGATACCTTTGCCACGAATGCAATGAAGACGGAGCAGACTTCTACCTTTTGAGGTGCTCAAAGGAGAAATACAAAACAGCACGAGCACTACGAGATGCTTGGGACAATTGCATTTGTGCAAATTCTTATTTGGTTGAGGGCTACTACTATGAGCTAGTTGAGGGTACGGAGGATGTTTATTATGTACCTCGTGGCAACCCAAAAGTGCTATTGGCATCACACTTGGTTCGATCCATCAAGATACCCTTAGAACCCTTGCATGGCAATCCACATCAGTTCAAATTGTCTCCAGAGGTTTATGAAAATGTTTACAATAGCATGCCAATGGCGTTGTAGGTCACAGAGCCAATCTTTGCATCTTCTGAGGCTAATATACAGCTTTTTTGCTTCAACTGTGGTTTGTCATACAGCTTTGTATCATTTGACTGGTTTTTCTCGCCCTTCCTTATGGTTTTTCCCTGCACAGGACAGGCAAATTTTACTCAAGACCATCGTAGTCATCTAATGTACATGTGGATTCTCTGACTTGGAAAGAAGATGCTAATTTGATGTTATTGCTAATTTGATGTTATTGTGGGCTGTTGTATAAAGCTGAAGCCAGAGTACTTCACAGAGAAATTGCTGACGGAATAGAAATGGTGCTTTTTGTTGTCATGAGCCTGATGTGCAGGCAGCAGGAAGTAAAGAAACGGATGCATTGGTGATGGTAGGTTCCAAGCGGAGCTCCTCAGGAAGTGTTTCACCTTCTCTAAACATGAAGGTCAATGAGAGAGTCTTGACACTGATACGCAGCATAGATGTCAGTAAAACCTCTGCTGAACAGAAGCAAGTGGCCAACAATATTACTTCTGCCATAAGGGAACTCCATAGAAGACCTGACTTTGACCTGAACGAGATGCTCAGTGGGGGTGAAGAGGGGGCTGTCCGTGTATGTTCTGAGCCTAATATACAACTTATTTGCTTCAATTATTGTGTGTCATACTTGAGTCTGCCAAAAGCACCTAATTCCAAATCTAGCTTATAGACACTTCAACACATTATATTCACAACCAAGCAAAACACACAAAATTCTTTCATCTTGAAAATTAGGCATGTACATGGCTTTATAGATAGTGTTAGCTTACAAAAATCGAGCAATAATGACAGTTATACGAGGGGTTGGTACAAAGCTTGGCTTCCAAGAATTAATTTACATAAGATTTTTACAAATGCTCCTCACATGACAATGGAGCTATTCTAGTGCCTGAAGAGCATTGGCCCAAGTTGTGGCCCTCTCCAATATCTCTCATAACTAGTCTTTCTTCCACCTCGCTGGAGTGCAGTTGCCACATACTTGTCATCTGAGGTGGAGTCTGCATTCTTGAAGCTGAGAGCACAGGCTGGCTGATCTATAGCATCACGCCAGCTGGTGAGAACCTCCTTCAAGTCCGTGGGACAAGAAATCACTCCGACGGTCCTCTATGCCGGGCACAACGATGTACGAACCACGAGGATTAAAATGGCATTTATACGTATTATTGTCAACCAATAACACGTTTGCCACATCATATCGCTCCACCACCGCAAAGAAATTTTGCAGACACTTGAAGAAGACCGGTTTTCCGCCTACCATGCAGAATGTGCCTACATCACAAAGCTGCTGACCAGCCCACCCACAAAAGTAGTCGGAGATGCTCGCAAAACCTCTGTCCACTCTTTCCACCATTGCTGAACTCCATATATATACATTTGCCCAGCTCACAGCCCAGGCAAAGAATGCTTGCACGTCCTTTGGAACAAATAAGAACCTGAAAATGACAACACTTCGGCGGGCATGCACAAATCATACATATACAAACATGCACAAATCATTCATATACAAAACAACACTTAAAAAAGGCTCAGTTAACCTGTCCCTTGACTCCATGATCTTATCAAATTCTATGGCATCTAAATCAGGAATTGTAGATTTCTGCGAGGTGTGCCACGGAACACAGAGGACACCGTTGAGATCAAAAATTAATGCTGGACGTGAAGGGAGGTCAAACGGCAGCAATGTGATGGCCGGAGGGCAATATGGCGGTGGTTGTCTGATGATTAGTATTTCCTCGATTGGCAATTTGAGAGTCCCTTTTTCTTTTGGTAAAAATACACGGTTTAGGGTTAAAAACGGACAAACTAAAAACTTTCTAACCAAAATTACAAGAGCGAGCATTGAAAGAAAAAGGAAAGTCGAAAGAAATGGAGGCCGACAAAATTTTTGCGTTTTTATTCAAAAATCAAGAATCACTGATTCTTGTCATTACAAGAGATTGAAGACACTATGTGTCTTCAAAGTCACAATTTCTTGCATACACGAGGCTTTGGGGGGTGCAAAACAATACAAGGATGTCGAAGGGGAGTACTTTTTTTGGGGGGCTTCTTCATAGGAGACGGTGATTTGGGCACTTCCTTGCTCGTCACTTTTGCATCCCCGCTTGAAACAAAAACCCAGCATACTGAGCGTGACATGAGCAACATAAACGACTACTTGAAAGATATGTGTCGACTATTTTTCCTCTACATGCTAAGATAAATTCCTTAACAATCAATGAGTAAAGGTCTCACCATCCCTCTCGTCCTCAGCCTCGTGCTCTAGGCAAAGCATATCTCTCTTACTCTCCAAGTTTAGCAATGCAGAGGGACTCCCGGCTGGGTGGCCAGCATAGGGTCTCTCTCTCCCTCTCTCAACTCTCCTGGACCATATAGCTTACATGTTTCCACATACAGCTTGCATGCTACATCAAGCGTACACACACCATATGCAAAGCCATAAACTCGTGCAGTACACCCAATGAAGTATGACTAAGTACAACTCTTCATTCATGCATGTACACACATCACCAAGAACATAAGAGGATAAATATGCGTGCTCATACCCTTGACATCTCGGAGTGTCCAGCTGCAAAATTGCCTCTAACACATCATTCATGAGGTCAAATTCAAATCCAAGCAGATATTCCCATTGCCCAAGCCATAAGGAAGCCAGCCATGCTCTCAAATTATCAAAAACATGAAGTTTCTCGACACACGTGTGTTTCATGAAAATGCATCATACTAACAAATTGACTTCATGAGCTTGTTCCACATCATGTCTACATGCTTGGAAGCATCTCACATCATCTCTTGCCATTATAAATTCATTAGAATTGGCCAAATAATCAACTTCAGAGTCTTGCACCCAAAATTTGCTGTATCTTGCATATTGCACCTCACATTTTGCAAACTAGCACATATCTTACATGAGCAATACATACCCAAGCCATCTATGCCAAGAAGCTGCAAAAAACAAGCAGGTCCTATTAAACACGCGTGTTTCATGAGACACGCGTGTTTCATGCCAAAATGTCAAAATTCACCTGTGAAGCTATAGCCTTGTTGGGGATGGTCTGTACATTGCATATATGCATGGAATCATCACCTGAACTAATGCCACAGCTAGAAATAAGGCTATAATTCAATTCAGAGTCCACACGAGAACGCTAAATGCTGACATTTAAAGTTTAAACACTACCTAGTAAGACAAGTCTTTAGTTTCATACATGTTAGTATAAAATTGTTCGTGTCTACTAAACACTGTTTCGAGACTAACCATTTATGTGCAGCACATCATATACAATCATATGCCATATTTCATTGAAAAGTATGGAGATCCAAGTATTTGGAGCACATAAGGCATGGAAAAGTCCCATTACACATGGCACGCAATGCGTATTTCAGTAGGCATACCCAACATGGTGGTGGTAGTAGAAAAGCCAACAATCTTTGCGAGCTATTCCAATGAGGTCAAATTCAAATCCAAGCACATATTCCCATTGCCCAAGCCATAAGGAAGCCAGCCATGCTCTCAAATTATCAAAAACATGAAGTTTCTTGAAACACGTGTGTTTCATGAAAATGCATCATACTGACAAATTGACTTCATGAGCTTGTTCCACATCATGTCTACATGCTTGGAAGCATCTCACATCATCTCTTGCCATCATAAATTCATCAGAATTGGCCAAATAATCAACTTCAGAGTCGTGCACCCAAAATTTGCTGTATCTTGCATATTGCACCTCACATTTTGCAAACAAGCACATATCTTACATGAGCAATACATACCCAAGCCATCTATGCCAAGAAGCTGCAAAAACAAGCATGTCCCATTAAACACGCGTGTTTCATGAGACACGCGTGTTTCATGCCAAAATGTCAAAATTCACCTGTGAAGCTATAGCCTTGTTGGGGATGGTCTGTACATTGCATATATGCATGGAATCATCACCTGAACTAATGCCACAGCTAGAAATAAGGCTATAATTCAATTCAGAGTCCGCACGAGAACGCTAAATGCTGACATTTAAATAACAACTAACGCAACAGGATTAGGGATGAAACTAGATACCAAGTGCATGCACATGCTCTATCTAGTCTAATCTAGATCTCTTGGAATTTTGCTTAACAAGAAGCATCTCCACCAGCAGCCCCACAAGAAGGAAAAGAGTGACTCCGCAGAAGAAAGCAAAATAGATGGATCCAGCAGCAGCTACTGAGCCATACAAGACTTTGGATGTGAAGATCATGGACGTGAGTTATGTGGATCAAGCAGTCTTGGAAGCCGCAGAAACTTGCATCTTCAAAGGAACATTTTATGACAAAGAGCAGAGGAAGGTGGGCATGGTAATCCTTCCAGACACCTTTTTCATGCTCCACCAAGCTCCCGGATGCAAGGAAGTCTTTGAGATGGTTGGATTAGATGGATACTTCAAGTTGGATCCGTGGGGGATTGACACACAGTGAGCTTACGAGCTCATGACCACCATCAACAAGGATGGGGTGGCTACTTTGACCAACAGGGAAGGAGAGGAGGTACAAGTACAGATTTCAGAAGAGGTGATAAGTGAAGCCCTCCAGCTACCCTCCTCCATCAGAGCGATAAAACTGCCACATCAGCTCTCAGAAGTTGACAAAAAGGTTACATTTTTGGTGATCCCTGGGAAGAAAGAGACTTTCAATGATCTCATCCACAAGGAGATCAACTTGCCCCTACGGCTCTATTCGCAGCATTTTGTTATGGGCAAGCCACAGAAATATACACAGCCATGCAAGAGGGTAGCAAGGTTTATGACGAAAGCATGGGCACAAAACCAAACCATGCCAGGAGATTACAGCAGGAACATCCGCATGGAGCTGATTGCTTACAAAGAGAGCAAAGGCATGAAAGAAAAGCCTTACTTACTTGGCAAATGGCCATTTGTTGACAAGGATTGCATATCAGGCTCTAGGAATGATTGGAGAGCTCCCTCCAGCCATCTCGCAAGATGAGGCATCGAACACGCTGGGACCCATAAAGGCCAAGCCTATTAGCATGATAGTGCTTCCTAGACAGAAGAGCAAGAGGACTTTATTCAGAGCCAGAAGAAAGCCAGTAAGAAAGCAAGCTTCACAAGAAGAAAGGGATGAGCAAATAGAAGAAGAACCCAACTACCCTCCAGTGTCTGAGGCATTTAGGAGGATGGAAGCCCACAAGGTTTATGAAGCCATGAAGAAGGTTAAAGATGAAGCTGCAAAAGGCTTGACCTACAAGAGAGGAGAAAGGATGGTGAACCCCGAGCACCAAACAAAGCAAAAGGAGGATCCTAAGGCCACGGCGGCTCGAGAGGAGAGAATGGAGGCCATGCACGCCCAAGTAGAACTAGAAAATAAGGGCAAGGCCTTGGTGCAAGAGCACTTAAAGGAAGAAGAGGAGAAGAGAGGGTCAAAGAGGAAGGCAGAGGTATACACAGAGAAAATACAAGCCGTAGAAGAGGTGGCAAGATTTGCAAAGATCTTGAAAGAGGATGAGCCCCAAAAATAAAGTCCAAGTTCAACCTCTGAAGAGGCGCATGCATTCACAGAGAGCCTCCTTCAAACCCCTCCCTCACATATAACACCACAAAGGGAGGTAGTGGCAGAAAAAGAAGCCATACAAGAGCTCCAAAGAATGGTTGAGCAAGAAGCTACACAAGAACCTCAAACAGAGATGGTTGTGGAGCAAGAGGCTATGCAAGAGCCACAAGAAGTTGTACACAAACAAGAGGTTGTGCCAGAAACAAAAGAGGTTGCTGACAAGCAAGAAGAGCAAACACAGAAAGAAGAAGGATTTTCTCAGCTCACTAAGGAGCAACAAAAAGCCGTTGAAGAGGAGAAGAAAGAAACAAAAGAAGCTAAAGAAGAGGAAAGGGATAAAGAGGCTGATGAAGCAGAGAAGCATAAGGGCAAGGAGAAGGAAAAAGAGAAAGAGAAGGAACTAGCAACTCAGGAACCCTTAGTGCTGAGGAGAATGGTAAAGAAGACGCCGGTGGTCAAAGTCATCAACCTCGAGCCAGGTATTACCCTCGCAAAGCAAGACAAATAAAGAAGTAGCACCATCGCAAGAAGAAGGAGCAGCCTCCGTGGAAGAAGAAGATTGAAGCGGGGCGAAGAGAGTGATGAAGGGACAGAGGATGATATTGCCCACCACCTCAAATAAGGCCAGCCTCCGTGGAAGAAGAAGAGTGAAGCGGTGAAGTGAGTGATGAAGGGGCAGAGGATGATATTGCCCACCACCTCAACTGCATACAAAGAAGGATGGAGAAGATCAACAAAGCAAACCTAAAGAAAGATGCCCAATATGAAGAGCTATACAATGCAGCAGAAAGGCAACACTTGGTGGTGCTCAAACAAGAAAAGACAATCGATGATTTGATGGGCTTGGCAGCCATCAAGGAGAGCCTGTATGACGTTGAAGTAAAGAGAAGCCAGGAACTGAGCGAAAGGCTTAATCAAGCTCAACAACGAGCAGTCAAGGTGGAGCAAGAGTTAAAGGCGCAAAAGATTCAAAATGAACAAATGAAGCTCGCTCTAAAGACTGCCAAAACGAGAGAAGGGTATTGGCTGAGGAGGCATTGGACAGGATTCTTAATGATCCAATCCTTGCAGCACCAAGTACGTCCACCTCCGATGAAGCGATACACAAAGAACATGAAGAACTGGCAAGCATGCTAAAGGCAAAGGAGCGTCAAATCACGATGCTAACAGAAGTCTTTCTTCAGAAGAGTAGGAATTGCAAAAACAGATAAAGCAAATGCAAACAAAGCTGGAAGAGACCGAGAGGGAGCTAATCCTCAAAGAGCAAACAATAGAAGCACCTCTGGACCATAGTTAATACATCATTGCTACCAATGACAAATGATGATGCTCAACGCACACAAGTTAGTGTTTGAGGTATGCCCTTATCTTAAGATCGCACATTATTTTTCCAATCAATACATCCACAAGGCTGCTAGTGGTGCTTCCCGCGTCTTAACATTGTGGACTATGGCATATTCTATGGATTGCAATGGCCTTGCCTCATATATGCACTCACACATCGCAAGGGAGGACCCCCTTTCATTTGTATTATAGGTATTGAGCTCCCGACCAAGCTACCTAACATCAACTCAGGTGCTATAATAGAGGGGACTGGTCAATGACAACTGATGGAGTATGCCAAAACCTACCATGTTACTTATGTTATCTCAGTTAGTAAGTGGGAAGACATAGAACCTTCTTGTTTGCACATCTCACCAGATGAGGTGCTAATGGTCAACTCATTCAACATGGTGTGCCATCTCCACGATGAGAGTGTTGTCTCCTCCAGCCCTCGTGACCAGCTCCTCAGGAAAATACAAAGTCTCAATCCATAGCTCCTTTGCCACTTGCTTCATGAATGCATCCCGTAGTTCACCCTTCTTTGCTCCTCAATTATAAGAAGCATTGCATTGTTACTCCAACAAGTTTGATACCATTCACACCAGCAATAGACCTGCGAGAGTGATGGTTGAAAGAGAGGTGATGGGGCGGGCCATTCTGAATGTTGTGGCATGTGAGGGTGTGGAGAGGGTGGAGCGTCCTGAGACTTACAAGCAGTGGTAGACATGACTCAAAAGAGCTAGCATTCAATAGAGCCCCATCATTTTTAGTGTGTTGTCTAGAGCACAAGCTGTAATGAAAAGCTACCACAAAGACTTTAGCTTGCTCCATCCTTCAAACATATGGATGCTCTTGGGCTGGCAAGTCGTACTATGCACGCACTCTCAGCATGGGAGCCAGCATCTTTAACAATACTTAATGCCTATCTTTTCTCTTAATAATTTAGGTTAACATTGCTTAGAAGGGGTGGTGTCTATTGTTCGTCCCTTTGAAGTCATCGTGTCTTGATACAATATGTGCACTTTATAAACGATTTTGCTATGATTGAGGCCAGCATGTCTATGTAAAGAATTTTGAAGCCCATCACCTGTAGATGTATACAAAATCCTTAGTATGTATCGTATTTTCCATCCCTCAAACCTAAAAAGCAACAAGTAAGTGAATAAAGACCCTCTCATCGGAAACTACACTATGTTCACCACACAATTTATGAATGCAATTTGGACTTATGGGACTCCTTGCATCAAGAAGCATTTCTTATGCTTACTCTCTTGCTGAAGGTAAGCAGATGCATGTTCGTCATGTTCGTGTTTGATTCACCACACTCTAACGGGCACAGATTCTTGTCTCCAAAGGATTGTTTATGAAGGTGTATATAGCACTTGGAAAACGGGATATTGTGGGGCAATATTCAACGCAAAAAATTGGTGTGTGTGTGTGTGTGAGAGAGAGAGAGAGAGAGGGGGGGGGGAGGGAGGGAGGCAGGGAGATGAAGAAGCCTTTTACGTGCAGGGAAGGGCTTTTCTTTTTTGTACATTAATATTTTAAAACTGCCAACGAATATTTTACGTGTAGGGAAGGGCTCTCCTTTTTTGTACATAAACTTTTCAAAACTGCCAATGAAAGCATGCCAAGTGGGTGTGTTCTGCATCGAGGATTCTCGTAAACGTTGCTATCCGTATAAAATTAAAAAAAACAAAAATTGGTGCTCCCAAATTTTTATTATACGAAACCCGTAGGTTTTGGGAAACTTCTGGAAACTTTTGACAGTAGGCCTGGAGGGTTGCAACAGCGAGGTGTTGATTTTTCTGCCTCCATGGAGGATCCCTAGGAGGGCTTTGCATGGTAGGGAGAGGAAGTGTCTGCTCTCTACTCTCTCTCTCTCTCTCTCTCTCTCTCTCTCTCTCTCTCTCTCTGCTCTCTCACATTTTTACAAGAATAGTTGTAGGCATAGCTATCTCTCTCAAACTTTGTGTTGCATGGACGACCAAAACAGAGAGTGGCTTCTTCGCTCTTGCAAGCAAAAGACTTCCATCATGAAGGTTTAGGAGAAGGCTGAAGGTGCTTTTGACCTTTTGTTTGAGGACACCACAGATATGGCGAGAGTTATGCTAGTGAGACTTGCTAATTCAAAGGTGGCAGTTTAAAAGCATGTATCATTGAGATGTCGCCTGCAGAGTGGAAGAGTTTGTGGCAAAGTCCTGCTACCGGAAATTGCATCTCTACATCAGATTTCTTGAAGAAACTATACGATGATTCCATCTTCTCTTCACATGCATCCGAAACAGACTCTTCACATGCATCCGAAACAGACTCTTCCTCCCGTAGTTCTAACAGAGAAATGTCGAGTGGTGGGAGGAGCCAAGAAGAAGGCATTGCAGGTGGTTCTAATGGTGGTGGAGGTGGCGGTACAGATAAAGGTGATTCTAGTGGTGGTACAGATAAAGGTACTTCTAGTGGAGGAGGCAATAATCCATCTTTGTGCCACGCTGACAGTACTGGTGAGTTTGAGGGTGATATAACATGTTATATTGAGATTGAAGCTGAGAGTGTTTGAGTGTCTAATGCAGTCTTGTTTGTGTATTTAGGTACACAAAACCTTCAAATTACCATCATATTAGGATGCATGCCTGGATATGGTGTAGTTGATGAGACGGAAGCTCTCAACTTGTCAATGCAAGAGAAGAATGGGTGCTCGATTGAAGGAGTACTGGAATTCAACTTCACACAAATCGAGCAACCGCCGACTCTCGCACATCACACTCAAAAAGTAGTGAATCTCAACATCTCTTCCTCGTTCAATTTGTTGGGTCATGTTATTATTGAGCTGAAAGCCACCTCTGTACGGGAGCAGCCAACCCAGCAAGATCAACAAGACCAGCCAGCCCAACTAGAGCGTGAAGAGCAAGAAGAAGAGAAGTGTTTCAACTTGGGCGTCTTCCATGATGAGTTGAGGATGGAGTATTCATGTACATCCTCGCCACAAGCATTAGCATTATGGAGATGTCAAGCGTCGAAGGAGGCAAACATTGATATACAAGAGAAGACATCGGGCTCCACATCTCGTGGGTGGGTGGGCAGCAGGGGATCAAGTGTCCGTGATCGGGAGACTTCCTGCAAAAGCAAGTATTCATGGCTCAGGGTGGGTGGGCAGCAGGGGATCAAGTGTCCGTGATCGGGGGACTTCCTGTAAAAGCAAGTATTCATGGCTCAGGGTGGGTGGAATTATACTCGCCTCTCTCTTGATGCCAAGGAGCGCACCTCCTCTTCTAAGTTGTGTGCTGCAAGTGGAACAACTTTCATGGTTCGGGATGCTTCTCGTCACAGCCAAAACACTTCTAATGTCTTGGCATTCATCGCTGAACATCAGCCATATCTTCAAACGGTGAAGCGCTTAAAGGATTTGAGTTTGACCATCACTTCTAGAATTTCGATACATTCCTCGCTTGGAAGACCAGCAACAGTGTGTTTTGATGGGTCATTTTTTATGTTTGGTTCACATATGGAGACTCACAGATTAGCATTTACCCGAGTGTTGGGTGAGTTCTCTTGCCAAGAAAGAAAGCATTGGATGAGAAAGATAGTCAAGAAAATCAAGAAAGATAACAAGGTGGACTCGTTGCTTGTATGTGGGAAGCAGACTTACGAGGTGAAGTTTTGCATCAATCATGGATTTGCTTTGGATGTTTACTCAGGTGGAAGACTCTTTTGGGTTATCAACCAAATGGCATCTTCTCCAATTCAAGATATTATTCCTCAAGTAGAAGAGGGATAGGTATTCTACCCTTCCATAAATTTGTTTTATATCTGAGCTTGTGAGTGCGCTTTTACCATACAAGGAAGAATACTTTCTAGAATAAAATGAACTTGGCAATGCAATTTTTATCTTATTTTTGCCAATTTTTTCCAGGAGTTATTGCTGCAAGGTTTGGAAGTGGTGGAGGCCATCCACTGTTGATTTTGTGTCGGTGTTAGTTTTGTAATGGCTAGTGTGAGGTAGTTAGTGGAAGAAGAATATACATTAAAGTTAGTGGAAGAGGAACAACCATCATAGAGGAATACTTTTTGATTTGGACATTGATATAGTCTCTCTTTCTTCATAATACTCGTTGGGCCTTTGGACAATGTTAAGAGTGTTTTTATTTTGTACTGAGAATGGCCAAGCACATTGACTAATGCACTCCTCAGTGTCAATTGGAAGTTTCTTGCAAGATGCTGCCATTAGTGTGCAGACTCTTGGTTTTGATAGGCGGCAGCTGGCCCATGTCTGTTGATAAAAGTCTTCACCACACACTACATAGCATTGGTGTTTCCTTCATATTCCCAAGGGAACTAACTGTCTTGAGTTTGGATAAGTCTTTTAATAGATGATGCACTTCATTAGTAAGGAATTTCTTTTGCTATTTTAATTTAATCATATAAGTACTTTCTCATTAAAATCTACCTCTTTTTTGGCATAGTTATCATTTATGACACTTCCTAGACTCCATGAGTTTTTTTCTTTTCACATTGTGTTAATGATGAGGAAATTTACTACACTCATGTTTGTTTACAACTTCCTAGGCTGAAATTGTTAGAGCATGGCCTTTCACTTGATAACAATGCCAAAAATGAGGTAGATTTTAATAAGAAAGTACTTATATTATTAAATTAAAATAGCAAAAGAAATTTCTTACTAATGAAGTGCATCGTCTATTAAAAGACTTATCCAAACTCAAGACAGTTGGTGCCTTGGGAATATAAAGGAAACACCAATGCTATGTAGTGCCTGGTGAAGACTTTTATCAACAGACATGGGCCAGCTGCCGCCTATCAAAACCAAGAGTCTGCACACCAATGGCAGCATCTTGCAAGAAACTTCCAATTGACACTGAGGAGTGCATTAGTCAATGTGCTTGGCCATATCACATCCAAGATCATCAGTCAAACAGCATCGCCGGTACATCACTTTGAATGACATGCACAAATCAAAAACCTGAGTCTAAGTGTGTAGAATATATAAAAGCACTGTAATCAATTGCCCACAACATAAACACTATTCACTGCCACCAAGTCGGTAATCCAATTTCTTCACTACAAATCTGTATAAAAACAACGCTGACAAACAACAGAAAGGCAAACTATCAAGTGCAAACTATTAAATGCTTTTCTCTGATCAATAGATTTTCATGTCTATTTCCATGTCCACTTTAATTAGTTCTATAAAAATGTCCACTTTAATTAGTTCTATAAAAATGTTAATTTAAGACTCTCAGTACAAAACAAAAACACTCTTAACATTGTCCAAAGGCCCAACGAGTATTATGAAGAAAGAGAGACTATATCAATGTCCAAATCAAAAAGTATTCCTCTATTATGGTTGTTCCTCCACTAACTTTAACGTATATTCCTCTTCCACTAACTACCTCGCACTAGCCATTACAAAACTAACACCGACACAAAATCAACAGTGGATGGCCTCCACCACTTCCAAACCTTGCAGCAACAACTCCTCGGAAAATTTGGTAAAAATAAGATTAAAATTGCATTGCCAAGTTCATTTTATTCTAGAAAGTATTCTTCTTTGTATAGTAAAAGCGCACTCACAAGCTCAGATATAAAACAAATTTATGGAAGGATAGAATACCTATCCCTCTTCTACTTGAGAAATAATATCTCGAACTGGAGAAGATGCCATTTGGTTGATAACCCAAAAGAGTCTTCCACCTAAGTAAACATCCAAAGCAAACCCATGATTGATGCAAAACTTCACCTCGTAAGTCTGCTTCCCACATACAAGCAACGAGTCCACCTTGTTATCTTTCTTGATTTTCTTGACTATCTTTCGCATCCAATGCTTTCTTTCTTGGCAACAGAACTCACCCAACACTCGGGTAAATGCTAATCTGTGAGTCTCCATATGTGAACCAAACATCAAAAACGACCCATCAAAATACATTGTTGTTGGTCTTCCAATAGAGGAATGTATCGAAATCCCAGAAGTGATGGGGTTAAACTTTAATCCTTTAAGTGCTTCAACATTTGAAGATATGGCTGATGTTCAGCGATGAATGCCAAGACATCAGAAGTGTTTTGGCTACGACGAGAAGCATCCCGAACCATGAAAGTTGTCCCACTTGCAGCACACAACTTAGAAGGGGAGGTGCGCTCCTTGGCATCAAGAGAGAGGCGAGTATAATTCATGATACCTGAGCCATGAATACTTGCTTTTGCAAGAAGTCTGCCGATCACGGACACTTGACCCCCTGCTGCCCACCCACCCACGAGATGTGGAGCCCGATGTCTTCTCTTGTATATCAATGTTTGCCTCCTTCGACGCTTGACATCTCCATAATGCTAATGCTTGTGGCGAGGATGTACATGAATACTCCGTCCTCAACTCATCATGGAAGACGCCCAAGTTGAAACACTTCTCTTCTTCTTGCTCTTCACGCTCTAGTTGGGCTGGCTGGTCTTGTTGATCTTGCTGAGTTGGCTGCTCCCGTACAGAGGTGGCTTTCAGCTCAATAATAACATGACCCAACAAATTGAACGAGGAAGAGATGTTGAGATTCACTACTTTTTGAGTGTGATATGCGAGAGTCGACGGTTGCTCGATTTGTGTGAAGTTGAATTCCAGTACTCCTTCAATCGAGGACCCATTCTTCTCTTGCATTGACAAGTTGAGAGCTTCCGTCTCATCAACTACACCATATCCAGGCATGCATCCCAATATGATGGTAATTTGAAGGTTTTTTGTACCTAAATACACAAACAAGACTGCATTAGACACTTAAACACTCTCAGCTTCAATCTCAATATAACATGTTATATCACCCTCAAACTCACCAGTACTGTCAGCGTGGCACAAAGATGGATTATTGCCTCCTCCACTAGAAGCACCTTTATCTGTACCACCACTAGAATCACCTTTATCTGTACCGCCACCTCCACCACCATTCGAACCACCTGCAATGCCTTCTTCTTGGCTCCTCCCACCACTCGACATTTCTCTGTTAGAACCACGGGAGGAAGAGTCTGCTCCGGATGCATGTGAAGAGAAGATAGAATCATCGTATAGTTTCTTCAAGAAATCTGATGTAGAGATGCGATTTCCGGTAGCAGGACTTTCCCACAAACTCTTCCACTCTGCAGGCGACATCTCAATGATACATGCTTTTAAACTGCCACCTTTGAATTAGCAAGTTCCACTAGCATAACTCTCGCCATATCTGTGGTGTCCTCAAACAAAAGGTCAAAAGCACCTTCAGCCTTCTCCCAAACCTTCATGATGGAAGTCTTTTGCTTGCAAGAGCGAAGAAGCCACTCTCTGTTTTGGTCGTCCATGCAACACAAAGTTTGAGAGAGATAGCTATGCCTGCAACCATTCCTGTAAAAATGAGAGAGAGAGAGAGAGAGAGAGAGAGAGAGAGAGAGCAGAGAGCAGACACTTCCTCTCCCTACCATGCAAAGCCCTCCTAGGGATCCTCCATGGAGGCAGGAAAATCAACACCTCGCTGCTGCAACCCTCCAGGCCTACTAACAAAAGTTTCCAGAAGTTTCCCAAAACCTACGGGTTCCGTATAATAAAAATTTGGGAGCACCAATTTTTGTTTTTTTTTATTTTATACGGATAGCAACGTTTACGAGAATCCTCGATGCAGAACACACCCACTTGGCATGCTTTCATTGGCAGTTTTAAAAAATTTATATACAAAAAAGAAAAGCCCTTCCCTACACGTAAAATATTCGTTGGCAGTTTTAAAATATTAATGTACAAAAAAGAAAAGCCCTTCCCTGCACGTAAAAGGCTTCTTCATCTCCCTGCCTCCCTCCCTCCCTCTCTCTCTCTCTCTTTCTCTCTCTCTCTCACACACACACACACACACACCAATTTCTTGCGTTGAATATTGCCCCACAATATCCCGTTTTCCAAGTGCTATATACACCTTCATAAACAATCCTTTGGAGACAAGAATCTGTGCCCGTTAAAGTGTGGTGAATCAAACACGAACATGACGAACATGCATCCGCTTACCTTCAACAAGAGAGTAAGCATAAGAAATGCTTCTTGATGCAAGGAGTCCCATAAGTCCAAATTGCATTCATAAATTGTGTGGTGAACATAGTGTAGTTTCCGATGAGAGGGCCTTTATTCACTTACTTGTTGCTTTTTAGGTTTGAGGGATGGAAAATACGATACATACTAAGGATTTTGTATACATCTATAGGTGATGGGCTTCAAAATTCTTTACATAGACATGCTGGCCTCAATCATAGCAAAATCGTTTATAAAGTGCACATATTGTATCAAGACACGATGACTTCAAAGGGACGAACAATAGACACCGATATCTAACTAGAACCCTTTCTAAGCAATGTTAACCTAAATTATTAAGAGAGAAGATAGGCATTAAGTATTGTTAAAGCTGCTGGCTCCCATGCTGAGAGTGCGTGCATAGTACGACTTGCCAGCCCAAGAGCATCCATATGTTTGAAGGATGGAGCAAGCTAAAGTCTTTGTGGTAGCTTTTCATTACAGCTTGTGCTCTAGACAACGCACTAAAAATGATGGGGCTCTATTGAATGCTAGCTCTTTTGAGTCATGTCTACCACTGCTTGTAAGTCTCAGGACGCTCCACCCTCTCCACACCCTCACATGCCACAACATTCAGAATGGCCCGCCCCATCACCTCTCTTTCAACCATCACTCTCGCAGGTCTATTGCTGGTGTGAATGGTATCAAACTTGTTGGAGTAACAATGCAATGCTTCTTATAATTGAGGAGCAAAGAAGGGTGAACTACGGGATGCATTCATGAAGCAAGTGGCAAAGGAGCTTTGGATTGAGACTTTGTATTTTCCTGAGGAGCTGGTCACGAGGGCTGGAGGAGACAACACTCTCATCGTGGAGATGACACACCATGTTGAATGAGTTGACCATTAGCACCTCATCTGGTGAGATGTGCAAACAGGAAGGTTCTATGTCTTCCCACTTACTAACTGAGATAACATAAGTAACATGGTAGGTTTTGGCATACTCCATCAGTCGTTATTGACCAGTCCCCTCTATCATAGCACCTCAGTTGATGTTAGGTAGCTTGGTCGGGAGCTCAATACCTATAATACGAATGAAAGGGGGTCCTCCCTTGCGATGTGTGAGTGCATATATGAGGCAAGGCCATTGCAATCCATAGAATATGCCATAGTCCACAATGTGAAGGCGCGGGAAGCACCACTAGCAGCCTTGTGGATGTACTGATTGGAAAAATAGTGTGCGATCTTAAGATAAGGGCATACCTCAAACACTAACTTGTGTGCCTTGAGCATCATCATTTGTCATTGGTAGCAATGATGTACAATGGCGCAGCGTACTCGGTACTTCGAGCATCGTTGGAGGTCCTCGATCTACAAACAAAATTTGGTTGCAGCAACGCCAGTGTAGATGCACTCCTCGAGTAAGTCGTGTTACGTAGAGCAGATTTCATTGACTGTACCGCAATGCTTATATATATAGAGATGATCTGATTGATTGCTTGATTACAAGTTGATAGGCAAAATGCTCCCGAGAGATCACCCTTTACCCACAGATCGTCTTCGGGCGAGGTCCTATGTCACTGCACTTGGCATGGAGTACGAGCGCATCCATGCATGCGTCAACGATTGCATACTTTATTGCAATCAACATGCACACGCCACCGCTTGTCCTGTGTGCGAGGAGCCACGCTACAAAGCCAGCATTGTCGGATCTCCTACTCCCCGCAAGGTATTGAGGCATTTTCTGCTTATTTCTCGGATCAAAAGCAGATCTACAGTGGAGCTCCTCACATGGCACGCCACCAACCACTCGAATGATGGAATCTTACGTGTGCCTGCTGACTCACTTGCGTGGCAACACATAGAGACTCAGTGGCCAAAGTTTAAGCTTGAGCCGCGGTACTTGAGGCTTGGGTTGGCGAGTGATGGTGTCAACCCCTTTGGCACTAAGTCTACGTCATGGAGTACCTGGCCAGTCGTGCTCGTGAATTACAACATTCCACCTTGGGATGCAACCAAGAAGGGAAATGTACTTCTTTCCTTGCTTGTACCAGGAAAGTAAAAAGTGGCAAATATTGACGTCTACCTCGAGCCCCTCATCGAAGAGTTGGAGCAGTTGTGGGCGGGCATACCCGTTGTGGATGTATCGCTTCCTGCACAGAGAAGAGAGGCCAGTGTGAGGGGCATACTCATGTGGACCATGCACGACTCCGGTATGTTCATCCTCCATCTATCTTATTGTCCTTTCTTATTCGAAACGTGTATCTCGTCTCTCATCGTGTATGCGCAGGGTTGTCAACACAAGGCCACAGTGCTTGTCCTACTTGCGGGCCATCGTTGGTGACGGAGCGACCAGATGTCCTGCGGAACGTAATCTATCCAAACAACCATTGTTTCTTGCCTCACAGCCACAACAAATACAAGCCGCCTTCAAATGAGAAGACTCCTTTGAAGTACACAATGGCAGATTGGGCAACCCTTGGAAAGAGCACTACAACAATGATCCACCACCATCTACTCCGCCAAAAGGTATGTCGAGGCACTCCATATTTTTGCGGCTTCCATACTGGAAGCACTTAAAAATACAACACCTCTTGGATCCCATGCACATATTCAAGAATGTTGCTCATACCCTTTGGGACCACATTACAGGCAAAAGAGACTCCCCAGGGGCAAGGGAGGATCTGAGTGTTGGGTTTTATGCTGTGTATGCACCCACAGGAGTGCTAGTGATCATCAGTAGGTTACTGGGGCACTTTTTACTTCAGTTAGTGGAGGTTTTTTCCCCCAGTTTAGTTCATTTTCACTTATATGCAGTTTATAAGTGTTTTGGTCCACCCGGCACATTTATGGCCGGTCATGTGAACACTTATCCTTTAGGGGTCACTATCATGTGGCTTGTACTTCACCTTTTCATTAATTGAAGCATATTGGAAGTCGTGTTCCTTCATCTCTTTGTTTCCACGCCTGTTTGAGCTTGTGAAAACCCTAACCCTAATCCTTCATAGTCTTCATTTGGTATCAGAGCATTGAAGCTCAGCTCAAGCCCTGTCCGTACACTATCAGCATCAGCTGCCCGTACACCTGTGCGCCGTACTGCTTCCGTACCTGACAGCGCCATCGTACTGTACCAGCCGGTAAACAGTCAGCGCCGACTGTACCAGTCAGCACCGACTGTACTTGTCAGCGCCGCCTTCATCAGTACCTGTCTGCAGTCACCTTCAGTTCTGTACAGAACAAGTCGACTGTACCTGTATAGTACAGTCAACTGTACTTGTTCCTGTGGTGGACTGTACCTGCAGTACTGCTGCGTACACCTCAGTACAAGACTGCGCCGCCTTCAGCTACACCTCTGCGTCTGCTGCCCGTACATACAGTAAGCGCCGCCTTCAGGTACTGTACCTGCCCAGACTGCGCTGTACCAGCCCCGTACACCTATCAGCGCCGACTTACAGAACTGCAGAGTATCTGTTCGCATTGTTCAAAACAGTGCTTCGTAAGAGTACATTCACTGTACTTCAACTGTACCTGCAGTCTATTCACATTGAAGTCAACTTGTACCTGTCTGCTCAGATTCCGTACTGCTTTCGTACCTGCTTCCGTACAGCACCTCGACTGTAGTTGCTGTGTACCTGCACAATACAGTCGACTGTACTTCTGCTCAGCACAGAAGTGGTAAGCATTACATATTTTGAATATTGGGCATTTTTATTTTCTCTGTGAAAATATACAGGCACAACAGGCAGATTTTCTAGCCTTGAAAATATACAAGTTTTTAGCACAGTTTGGGTGCAGCAAATTTGGGCATTTTTGGGGCATTTTGGCATTGTGCACGCCATTTGCTGCTCTACTCAGTCATTGGTGCATTGAGCTGCACATTCAGAGGATTGAGAGTGCAGGCAGATTTGGGTGAACTGTATTCAGTGGAGTACAGTTGTTATCAGGGTTTTTGCTTTTGGGTTTTTTGGTAAACAGGTACAACATTGTGCGTAAAGCATAATGGCAAATCAACAGCAAAGTGATGTATTCACATATTTGTCTAAGGAAGACAAATTGGATGGCACGAACTACTCCTTGTGGAGTTTTATGCTGAAAAATGTGCTTGTGGCAAAAGGTCTTTGGGATTTTGTTAGTGGTGATGAACCACGTCCAGGTCCATTGGCTCCAGAGACTCCTCCTCAAGGGGGTGCTCGTGGACGAGGACAACAGGTACAGGCTCCAGGACAGCCATTGCCTGTTCAGAGAACAAATGCTCAAAAGACATGGGATGCCAGGGATGCACAAGCTTTGTCACTCATTGCATTGTCAGTTCAGAGGTCTATTATACCTCATATTCGTTCAGCTGGCACTTCACAGAATGCATGGGTGACTTTGGAGCAGATGTATGCTGCTCGTAATGAGGCTAGGATCTCATTTTTGAAAAGAGAGCTGGAAAATCAGAAAATGAATGAAGGAGATGATATGTCTAGCCACTTGAACAAGCTGCAGGATTTGAGAGAGCAACTCATCAATGTGGATGAGATTATTCCTGAGACACAGCTTGTGTCCACCATCTTGCACTCTTTGCCAAGATCTTACTTGGCTTTCCATACCTCTTTGAACCTCAGCATGAGGAATGCTGTTGAACCCCTCAAGTATCAGGAACTTGTTGCTCTCTTACTACAAGAGGAGCAAATGAGGAAGAATATGAACATGAACACAAATGCTGAACAAGCATTTGCTACAGGTCAAAAGGGGAAAGGGAAATCTCAGCCAAAGAATGCAAATCAAAATTCAGGTGATGGTGGTTCTTCACAAGATACCAAGAAAAGTGATGGACAGCCCAAGAAGAAGGGCAAATGTCATTATTGTAAGAAGCCAGGTCACTACATCACGGAATGTAGGAAGAGGATTGCCAAAGAGAAGGCAAAGGAAGCTGGGATGTCTGTTAATGATGCTCCTAAAGCTCCTCCAGAGACTACTTCTTTTGTTGAGGACAGGGATTACTGTTTCTATACATGCAGCTATGATGCCTCTTGGTCTTCACAGGCACTCAGTATGACAGAGCATGCATGTACTTGGTATTTTGATAGTGGTGCCTCAAAGCATATCACATCTCGCAGGGATTTGTTTAGTCATGTTGGCCCTGCTCCTGTTGGCAAAACTGTTCAGTGTGCCAACAATGCTTCATATCCAGTGTGTGGCATTGGGGAGATTCAGCTTACAGCCATTGATGGCTCCATTCTCCGCCTTACAGATGCCTTATATGTACCAGGGATAAAGAAGAATTTGTTGTCCATTTCTTCTTTAGCACATTGTGGAATGCAAGTCCACTTTGATGATGATAAATGCATGGTCAGAGACAAAGCAAATGCCTTGACCTTGATGCTTACTGGTACATTATGTCATGGACTTTATGAGTTGGATGCATTTCAGCCAGTGGATCAGTCTGCTTATCATGCATTCACTCTTACTTCAGCTATGGTTGATGCGGAGTTATGGCATGCTCGCATGGGGCATGTAAATTTTGGTAGTCTTATGCTTATGCAACGACATAATATGTTTACAGATCTACCTCTCATGGAGAAGCCTCCAGATCACATTTGTGAAGGATGTATTTTGGGAAAAATGCACAGGTTTTCCTTCCCACGTGATCAGGCTCTAAGAGCAACTGCAAAGTTGCAACTTATACACAGTGATCTTTGTGGTCCCATGCAGACGAAGTCATTAGGTGGTTGCTTTTATTTTGCAACATTTATTGATGACTTCTCTCGTATATGCTGGGTCTATCCTTTGACACAGAAATCACAGGTATATGATGCATTTTTGGCCTTTATAGCACTTGCTGAGACAGAGTCTGGATGCAAGGTGAAGACTCTCCGTTCTGACCGAGGGGGGGAATATATGTCACATGTGCTGAATTCTTTTCTTGGGAGTAGAGGTATAAAACATCAGTATACTACTCCTTACACTCCACAGCAGAATGGGGTTGCAGAAAGGAAAAATCGGTCACTCATGGAGATGGCCAGATGTATGCTAAAGGCAAAAAGACTACCACATATCTTTTGGGTGGAAGCAGTAATGTGTGCTTGTCATATTTTGAATCGATGTCCCACAAAGGCATTGGTTTCTATTACTCCTTTTGAGGCTTGGCATGGCCGCAAGCCTTCTGTATCGCATTTTCGTATCTTTGGGTGCCTTGCATATGCACACATACCCAAAGAGTTGAGGAGGAAGCTTGATGATAAAGCCACAAAATGCATTTTTGTTGGGTATAGCCGTGAAAGCAAGGGCTACAGGTTATATGACCCACTATCCAGGAAGATATTTATCAGCCGGGATGTGATTTTTGATGAAAAATCAGAATTATCCATGGCTGGTTATGAGGCAAATCAGGCTGAAAATGATGTATTTGAAGGTCTTCTACCCATGGAGTTTCATTCCACAGTTGGTGATCCAACTCATGAGGGTAATGGACAGCCAGCAAATGATGTAGGTGGTGCAGAAATTCAGCAGCCAAATGAGCCTGATTCGTTTGTGGATGCACGAGATAATGTGCATTGGAACAAAGCCATGCAGGATGAGATTGATTCTATTAAAAAGAATCAAACATGGGATTTGGTTGATCTGCCCAAAGGCAAGAAAGCCATTGGTACTAAATGGGTCTACAAGTTGAAAAGACATGCAGATGGATCCATTGACAGGTACAAAGCCCGTCTAGTTGCAAAGGGCTATGCACAGAAGAAGGGCATTGATTATGAGGAGACATTTGCTCCTACATCCCGTATGTCGACACTTAGGTGTGTCATTGCATTGGCTGCACATCGTGGTTGGGTTGTTCACCAGTTGGACATAAAGACTGCATTCCTACATGGGGACCTCGAGGAGGAAGTTTATGTATTTCAGCCCATGGGATTTGCAGAACATGGTAATGAGGGGAAAGTATGCAGGCTGAAAAAGGCCTTGTATGGTTTGAAACAAGCTCCACGAGCTTGGTATGCAAAAATAGATGCTTTTCTACTCACTCAGGGATTTGTGAACAGTCCATCAGAGACCACTTTGTATGTGAAGAAAGAAGAGACAGATCTGCTGGTCATCAGTCTTTATGTGGATGATCTCTTGCTCATGGGATCAAATGATGACAAAATTGCAGCATTTAAAGAGATACTGCAACAGACATTTGACATGTCTGACTTGGGCCTTGTACATTACTATTTGGGCATACAGTTTGTGCAGGATAACAGAGGCATTGGGTTGTTGCAATCACGTTATGTTGCTAAACTTCTGGAGAAGTTTAAATTTCAGGATTGCAAGCCTATTAGTACTCCTATGGAGCCTGGGATGAAACTGTCACTACAAGATGACAGTGTTTCCTTTGATGCCACTACATATGCTCAGGCTGTTGGGTGCCTCATTTACTTGTGTAATACAAGGCCAGATATTCAGTATGCAGTCTCTCAGTTGAGCAGATTCATGCACAGCCCACGGTTGTCACATTGGCAAGCTGTGAAGCGTGTGTAGGCATATGCTCACTTATAGTAGTGCTATGTGTGAACAGGGCTTAACCAAGGGCACTTTTTCCCATGTGGTTTTTCCCCTTGGACATCAAGTGTGAAAGGACACTCAACATATAATATTTTGTACCTCTATATTATATGGATGTGGCACACATGCAAGAGTTGACTTGCATTTTGTGGATACCACACTTTTGGCTCTCTCTCTCTCTCTCTCTCATTTCTGTGTGTGAGCTTCTCTACCCTGCACCTAACCCTAATGTGCAGGTTTGTGTGTGTGAGTGTGTGAGTCCAACACCCAACATTTGGTATCAGAGCTGGGAGCTGGGAGCTGGCCTTGGAGAACTGCTGCTGGAAAAATTTCTGTGAAATTCCGTCCGCAGGCTGCCATATTCCGTCGCCTGCGTTTTTCCGTCCGTCAGGTTCCGTCGTCGCTCTGTTTCCGTCCGCCGGTTCCATCCAGTAGCTCCACCGTCCGGCCGCCAGAGACGGGCGGCACTAGTGGGGAGCCCACCTCCTCCGCCCAGCCTCGCGGGCGGCACCGCCCTGAAGCCGGCGACCCACACCAGCGCCGCCCAGCTCCGTCGGCTCTACCGCCGTCCCGTTCCGGCCGGTGCTACTCCAACGGACGCAGCGCCGTCCCGTTCCGTCGACGACTGCGACTGCCCGTCCCAACGCGCCACGACTCCCGTCCCGTTCGGCCTCCGTCGCCGTCGCCTCGCCCAGCGTCGTCCGAACGCTTCCGGCCAAGCCTCTCCGTTCCGGTCGGCGCCTTGCGCTCCGTCACAGCAGCCGACGTCTACGCACAGGTACGCCTCCGACCCGTCGAAGTGACTCGCCGGCTCACTGTTCCGTCTGCTCCGTATCGACCCGTCCCTGCTCGACGTTCCGTTCCGGCTCGCTCCCGCCAGCGCCTACAGCGGTTTCCGCTTCGGACCTGCTCGCCCGACACCAACGTGCCCAGTAGCGCCCAGCGCTCCCTAAGCCCTCCGTGCTCGCCTTGCTCTGAGCTCCCGACTCCGCCTGCCAGGTCGCCTCTGCTGTTCGCACCAGCCGCCTAGCCAGCGCCCATTTGCTTTTCTCCCCGTCGGCTGCCCACAGCCAACCGCCGCCCTGCAACACTCCCTCTAACGGCTTCACCTGCAACGACTGCAACCGTCTACAGCTCTGCTCTCCTCGACACCTGCACAGCTCCACCGGCTCCCGCCGTCAACTCTATTTGATTGTCTGCTCCAAGCCTGCTGCCCTTGCAGGAAGGTATTTCTCTGTACACATTTTAGATCAAACCTAAATACAAAATTTGCAGCAGTTCCAGTGCAGGTCATATGCAGATTCAGCAGACACTTCTGTGCAAGTCAAATTCACAAGAAAATTGCAGGTCCAATTTGGGGAATTTCTCAATTTCAGGACAAATTGATAAAATTGGGCATGGCAATTTGGGGGTTTTTGAAATTGAGGTCAAAATCAGCAAATTGAACCTCTTTCACTTGCAGAAATTTGGGGCTTTTGTGAAAATTGGCCAATTAGATGCACATTGAAGCGATTGGAGTGCATACAAATTGGGGATTTTCTGATTGGAGCATGTAATTGGGCATTACAGCTGCGATTTGTCGCGTAAGTATACACATTGAGTGTAATTGGACAATTTGGTGCAGGTTTACACTTGCTTTGATTTGCAGGCATACATTTGCTCAGGACATTTGGTTGCCTGGCAGTGCACATTGGTGCTTGGTTTGCTTGCAGTTATACTTTGTTGACATGGCACAAAATGCTACAGATGTATTTGGTGTGCTCACCCAGGAGGACAAGCTGGATGGATCTAACTACTCCCTCTGGAGTTTTATGATCCGTAATTTGCTGGTAGCCAAAGGGCTTTGGGGCATCGTGTGTGGTGATGACACACGCCCACATACCATTCAACCAGCCACGCCTCAAAGGGGAGGTGCTCAAAGAGCTCCTGATGCAGATCCTGCTCCCACACAAGAGCAGAAGAGATGGGACTCTAGAGATGCACAGGCCATGTCATTGATAGCCCTTTCAGTGAAAAGGACTATTATTCCGCACATTCGTTCATGCAAGACATCGAAGCTTGCATGGGACACATTGGAAGCAATGTATCAGGTACGCAACGAGGCAAGAGTTGCCTACTTGAAGAGGCAATTGGATCTTCTTTCTATGGATGAGGGTGACTCCATGGCAGATCATCTCACCAAAGTGAAAGATTTGCAGGAACAATTGCTCAACATTGATGAGGTTATCCCAGACAGACAGATGGTCACCAACACTCTTCATTCTTTACCGCCTTCCTACTTGGGCTTTCATACCTCTCTCAACCTCTCGATGAGAGGAGGTGGTGATCCCGTCACTTTTGAAGAGCTCGTGGGTTTACTCTTGCAGGAAGAGCAAACAAGAGCAAACATATCGAGCAACCGTGGTGGAGAAAAGGCATTTACAGCCAAGGATAAGGGTAAAGCAAAGAGCTTTAAGCATGGGGGACAACAGTCTAGCAAGGCTGGTCATGGACAGCCCTCTTCTAGTGGTGAAAAGTCTGACAAAGGGGATGCAAACAAGCCCAAAAAGAAGGGCAAATGTCACTACTGCCATAAGCCTGGACACTACATCAGTGAATGTAGAAAAAGGATTGCAAAAGAGAAAAAGAAAGAAGCAGGCAATGCAGTAGCAGACTCTTCGGATGACAAAGCAAAGCAATCAGCTAATGTAATCCAGGAAGAGTACACTTTTTTGGTCACATGCACTAGTGACACACCAAGTGCTTCGAACACTGATATGTCTTGCATTGCATCTGACAGACAGAATGCATCATGGTATTTTGATAGTGGTGCTTCGAGCCACATCACTTCATGCAAAGATGTATTTCAGCACTTGGATTATGCTTCAAATGGCCGCACTGTATCATGTGCAGATCATACCACATATCCAGTAAAGGGAATTGGTAATGTCATACTTATTGCAGCCAATGGTGCCAATATATGTATGAAAAATGTATTGTATGTTCCAGGAATAAAGAAAAATCTGCTCTCCGTCTCAGCCATAAACGATCAAGGTTTAAAGGTTGAATTTGAAGATGGGAAGTGTTTGGTAAAAGACCCATCAAAGGGTTATGAAATAGTCACTTCTGGAACACGATACAAAGGCTTGTATAAGCTGGACAGCTATGACAAGCGCACTTATGATGCAAATACAGTGGCTGCCCACACTCCTGCTATGCATCATGCAGAGCTATGGCATGCTCGTTTTGGGCATGTAAATTTTCAGAGTTTGATGCTTTTGCAGAAGCATCATATGGTTGATAATATGCCGCCTCTTGAGTCTCCGCCAAGACATGTATGTGAGGGGTGTATTTTGGGAAAGATGCATCGGAAACCATTCCCCAAAGATGGAGCTGTTAGAGCTGAAAGTAAATTACAGCTCATACATAGTGATGTATGTGGTCCAATGAAGACACCATCCATAGGGGGGCATCTTTACTTCGTCACATTCATTGATGACTACTCCAGGTTTGCTTGGGCTTACCCTTTGAAAGCAAAAGAAGATGTGTTTACATGCTTTCGACACTTTGTAGCAATGGCTAAAAATATGTGTGCATGTAAAGTCCAAACACTCCGCTCAGATAGAGGTGGAGAATACATGTCAAATGCATTCAAGGATTATATGCTTCAAAAGGGCATCAAACACCAATGTACTGTGCCTTATACACCGCAGCAGAATGGTGTAGCTGAGAGGAAAAATAGATCTCTCATGGAGATGGCAAGATGCATGGTGAAAGCACAAAAGTTGCCTCACAAATTCTGGATGGAAGCTATAATGTGTGCAACTCATGTGTTGAACAGGTGTCCAACAAAAGCTTTGAAAACCATAACACCATTTGAGGCTTGGTATAGCCGAAAGCCAACAGTGGATTATATGCGTACATTTGGGTGTTTGGCATATGCACATGTGCCAGAACAACTCCGAACAAAGCTTGATGACAAAGCAATTAAATGCATTTTTGTGGGCTACAGCAATGAAAGCAAAGGATACCGTCTTTATAATCCAACTACACGAAGGATTTTTGTGAGTAGAGATGTGGTATTTGCTGAAAATTCAGAACAGCCCATGGTCAGCTTGTATAAAAGCAATGATACAGGCATACAGGACATGTTTGATGGACTTTTACCCATTGCAATTAGGGGGGATTCAGATCAGCCAGCCCCTACACAAGAAAATCCACATGTAGAACATGTGGACCAGCCAGCCATGGAGCCCCCTTCTGTAGAAGAAGTGGAAGATCTTGTCAGGGAAGAGCAAACAGCCATAGACACAGCCAAGTCAGTGCCAAGATGGTTGCTGAAAACTTTGCAAGAAAGCAAACTTGCAGCTCCACTCACAGGTAGAACAAGGGCTAGTTCCAGCCATGCCTTGAATGTACATCGTGGGGAGTCTGCATTCGCAATGGGTGGTCTCTTTGATTCAGAAGAGCCTTCTTCTTATGAAGAAGCACATGAGAATGAGCATTGGTTGCAAGCTATGCAAGCTGAAATTTCTTCTATCATGAAGAATAATACATGGGATCTTGTGGAATTGCCTAAAGGCAAGCATGTAATTGGCACAAAGTGGGTGTACAAAGTCAAAAGAAAGTCTGATGGTACTATTGACAGGTACAAAGCAAGACTTGTGGCTAAAGGCTACTCCCAGAAAAAGGGAATAGATTATGAAGAGACTTTTGCTCCTACTTCGAGAATGACCACAATAAGATCAGTGATTGCATTGGCTGCCCATAAAAGATGGAAAGTGCATCAATTGGATATCAAAACTGCATTCTTAAATGGGGATTTACAGGAGGAAGTATATGTAAATCAGCCCATTGGTTTTGTAGTTCCTGGTGAGGAACATAAAGTATGCAGGTTGCACAAAGCATTGTATGGGTTAAAACAAGCTCCAAGAGCTTGGTATGATAAGATACATGCTCATCTAACTAGCCAAGGTTTTGAGAATAGTTCAGCTGAAAGCACATTGTATGTGAAGAAAACCGATGCCGATATTCTCATAGTCATCTTGTATGTAGATGACATGCTCATTACAGGTACAAGCAAAGCACAAATTTCAGATTTCAAAGCTGATTTGAAAGCTGAATTTGATATGTCAGATTTGGGGCCTTTACACTACTATCTCGGCATACAGTTTATGCATACAGATGATGGCATTGTTATGCAGCAAACTAAGTACATAAAAAATTTGCTAAAAAGGTTTCACATGGATGAATGTAAGCCCATTTCTACTCCGGTAGAACCAGGTGTACGGCTTACTATGCATGATATTGGAGAGCCTTTTGAGGCTGGCCTTTATAGCCAGGCAGTGGGATGCCTCATTTACTTGTGTAACACGAGGCCAGACATATCTTTTGGGGTGTCTTTGTTGAGCAAATTCATGCACAGCCCAGGCACAAAGCATTGGCAAGCAGTCAAACGCATTTTTCGATATCTTAAGGGTACCCTGGATCTTGGTTTGTTCTATCCCAGGGGGGGCAGCTTGCAGCTTTATGCATATAGTGATTCAGATTGGGCTGGTGATTACGATACCAGGCAATCCACTAGTGGGAATTGTTTTTTTCTTGGCAGCTCATGCATATCTTGGTTGAGTAAAAAGCAACCCACTGTTGCTACATCTACTTGTGAGGCTGAGTACAGGGCAGTCTTTACAGCTACAGTAGATTGTGTATGGTTGAGGAGACTATTGGCTGATCTTCGTGAGTGTCAGCAGACACCCACCACCATTCTCACTGATAGCCAGAGTGCTATGGCTGTGGCACGAAATCCAGTATTTCATGCACGTACTAAGCACATAGAGATTCATTATCACTATGTCAGAGAGAGGCTACATGCAGGGGAGATCAGTTTATCTTATTGCCCTACACAGGATAATGTTGCAGATCTATTCACAAAGGCTTTATCTCGAGAAAAGTTTGAAGCTTTCCGCAAAGCTTTGGGCTTACTCTCATACAGAGAGTGATCTGCTACCTTGTACAGGTTCACACTTCCACTACAGGGGGGATTTGTAGGCATATGCTCACTTATAGTAGTGCTATGTGTGAACAGGGCTTAACCAAGGGCACTTTTTCCCATGTGGTTTTTCCCCTTGGACATCAAGTGTGAAAGGACACTCAACATATAATATTTTGTACCTCTATATTATATGGATGTGGCACACATGCAAGAGTTGACTTGCATTTTGTGGATACCACACTTTTGGCTCTCTCTCTCTCTCTCTCTCATTTCTGTGTGTGAGCTTCTCTACCCTGCACCTAACCCTAATGTGCAGGTTTGTGTGTGTGAGTGTGTGAGTCCAACACCCAACAGCGTGTATTCCGTTATTTGCAGGGTACCTTGTCTCTTGGGTTGCTTTATCCTGAGGGGGGTGACATGCAGTTACATGCTTACAGTGATTCAGATTGGGCTGGTGATTTTGATACCAGACATTCCACTAGTGGGAATTGTTTCTTCCTTGGCGCTTCATGCATTTCTTGGCTAAGCAAGAAACAGACCACAGTGGCCACTTCATCTTGTGAGGCAGAGTACAGAGCAGCCTACACTACTACTGTTGAGTGTGTTTGGCTGCGTCGTCTTATGACTGATATGGATATTTCAGTGGAGGAGCCTACACCTATCTATACTGATAGTCAGAGTGCCATTGCTGTGGCCAGGAATCCTGTGTTTCATGCTCGCACGAAACACATTGAGATTCACTATCATTTTGTTCGGGAGAGACTCCAGGCAGGAGATATCAGTCTGATCTACTGTCCTACAGATCAGAATGTGGCAGACATCTTCACCAAAGCATTACCACGTCCGAAATTTGAAGCATTCCGCAATGCTTTGAATTTGTTTCCTTTTGGTGGATGATGTCAGTGATCACATATCACTCCAGGGGGGTTTGTTGGGTTTTATGCTGTGTATGCACCCACAGGAGTGCTAGTGATCATCAGTAGGTTACTGGGGCACTTTTTACTTCAGTTAGTGGAGGTTTTTTCCCCCAGTTTAGTTCATTTTCACTTATATGCAGTTTATAAGTGTTTTGGTCCACCCGGCACATTTATGGCCGGTCATGTGAACACTTATCCTTTAGGGGTCACTATCATGTGGCTTGTACTTCACCTTTTCATTAATTGAAGCATATTGGAAGTCGTGTTCCTTCATCTCTTTGTTTCCACGCCTGTTTGAGCTTGTGAAAACCCTAACCCTAATCCTTCATAGTCTTCACTGAGAGCCTTGAGGCGTCTCCCCGTATCTGCCTGTCCACGCACTAAACCCAATGGGAAGATTGTCCTTTCTAAGGTTCCATGGATTCTAAGCAAAGCAGAGCAAGATCAAGTGAAGGCAACCATTGCCTCTATTCGCACACCCACTGGATACATGAGATCATTGAAGGGAGCTTTACCAAAGGCAAAGAAAGGTTGAAGCATACAATTGTATAAACTAAAGTCTCATGATTGGCACAAGATGTTATAGGTAATTACTTAATATTGTTTGGATCTTGCATTTTATGCAACCCTAAACCCTATCTCATTCTAGACTTCTCAAACTGCAGTTCATCTTGCCTGTGAGTATGTGCGGGTGCGGAGACAAAAAAGTGAGGGAAGCAATTTTCAAACTCGGCCAATTAGTAAGGTAAATCGTCGCTCTATTGTGTGTCAGTCTTCTATGTACATGTGGACCTAGGCATGAACTTGATTTATTCTTAATTATGGGTGATCTTACAGATTTGTAAGCTCCAAGGAAATAGAAATAGAAGGTATGTCCACTACGTAGCAATACGTGGAAAGCCTCCATGCCCTAACCGGGTCGGCTACGTCCTCGGATTAACAAATTCGTTGATCCAGGTTCTCGCTACATTACATACGTCACGATGAAGACCGATGGAAAACAGCCTTATTTTAGGAGTGCTACTTCCAACAAGGAACTCCATGCTAGGCTTATAGAGATACTCATGGTTTGCCCTTGTGTATAGTCTCATACCTTGTACAAATCTTATTTCTACATTTTGTACATAGTAATGAGCATCGCTATAAGAAATTTCTTTTTCAGTATCACCTTATCTATATTGAGTTTAAAGTGAAATTATTTGTTGTAGGCTCTTTTTCAAGATGCTCTTTGCACAAATGTGAAAGAGAAGAAACTCTTGCTTAAGCAAATGGAACCTCCTTCCTTCAATGGAACAAGACCACAAGTTGAGAGAGAGATATTGAGATTTGGATAGAGGATTTAGATAACTTTTCAGCTTCTAAAACTAAAATTGATAATCAAGCCATGCTTGCAAGATTTTTTCTTATTTGTGAGGCAAAGTTTTGGTGAAAGTAGTGGTGTAAGGATACCCCTTGGTTGATGAAATTTCCAATGATTTCTTAAAGGAATTTAAGGATTTCCTTGCTACATACAATCTCTTAGTTTGGAATAAGTCTATGAGCCTAAGAACTCTTCTTGCTTCAGTCAACATGGGTGTTTTACAACACATCTAATAAACAAGGAAAAGAAAATCTTAAAACAATTGGAGATCCATTACTTGTCTTACTTCCATGTAAAAGGTCTATGTGTTCACCCTTAGTAGGAGACTTAGTCCCTGGATGAATCAATTCATCGTGCAAGAACAAAAGGGCTTTATAAAGGGAAGACACATTCTTAGATGCTATTACCACTCTATGGGAGGCCTTTGACTATGAACTGAGTATGAGTATGTCTTCTCTAAAGTGGATTTTAATAAAGATTATGACATGATTGAATGAGAGTATGTATTACAATACTTAGCAGACATGGGATTGAATCTCTTCCATGCTTCCCTCTCTTGCAAATGCGTGGCCTTTGCACTTGTCCACAAGTCCACCCACTTGGTCATAATGTTTGCATTGAGGATGCAAAAATTATTGACCACTTGACGTAGATCCATGCCCATGATTATTGATTTCCCCTTCTTCCTCGGCAAGTGCGAGGCCACCCTTGCATCCTCCTCATCCGCGCATATGCGAGGCATAGAGGGATCTACAGAAGCCAAATACTCCGAGATATATAAAAATGCCTCTTGCACTATCCATCCTTCGGCCATGCATTCCTCGGGTTGGGTCCGCTGTCACACAAAATCCTTGAGAGTTTTCAAAAACCTCTCAAGAAAAAACATCCATCGTGTATGCACCACTCTACATATAGCTATCTCCTCGACCACATGAACTAGTAGGTGGACTTGACTAACAAGAATGGATCGAGGGAATGCATCCTCCATGGCACACACTGTTTCCACCGCAAGCATTTGAGCAGCAACTCAAATCAAGATGTGGGAGAAAGGGAAAATCCCTCTCAAAGCACAAACTTGCCATTCCATGAACCTACGAGGCATGTGCTAGATCTAGGCGTGATCTTAAGATGCAAGTGTGCTATGCTAGTGATTTTCTATGCTAAGAGATGCTTCTACCCGCCTTACCGGCCTCTTTTACAAGCCTCTTCAACCCTCTTCCTAAAGCGGTAAAAAGCTAATAACAAAGCATGAAATCATCAACAAAGCATCTCTAAGCATTCTAACAATCTTTCCTATCAATCAAACCTCTCTAATCACCGTAGAAAATCTATGATTAAGCCACTAATTAGGGATTTTTGCACTTACACTGAATCAAGCGAGGTAGACATGGAAGCATAGAGCTTGGCGAGGCGATCATGATGACGAGCTATCCCACGAAGCAAATGGGTGCATGTAGTGCTTGCAATCCTCTCTCAAAGCTCTCTTTCTCTCTTTCTCTCTCTCTTAATCTTGCTCAAAAATAATTAATCTGGGGATCCGAAAAATTACATCTTTTTGGCTTATATACCCCTGTAAGTGGGTATGGATTTTAGCCAAAATGAATCTATTGAACCTAAATCCACAGACGAAATTACAAAATTGGAAACCCGAATGTCCCGAAATTCAGAAAAGGCTTCTATTTACAAAATCCTGCAAGATTGGTTCCTAGTCAAAAATTACAAAATGTGGGGAGCAGAAGGGTGTCTTCTGGATCTTCAATCTATCTTCTTTAACACTCCCCCCTTCCTGCTCCGCGCACTCCTGGGCGCGCGATCTGCGTGTGGCCGCTCGTCTGAAGGAGTCTGTGAGGGCCTCCAGCCCTAGCATAAAGCTCTTGGTCCTCCCTCGGTTTTTTGCCGTCTGCCTGGGGGCAATCATTAGTGTCGCCTCTTCACAGGCAGAATATGCCACCTAGTGTGCTCGAGGGTCTCAAAGGAAGGGCTTGAATATTTGTGTATTAACCTAGAAGAAGCCGGTGTAGAAGGCTTCTTCCCAGGTTACCATGTAATGGGCTTCGCTGAAGGCCATCGTTATGTAGAGTCCGAAGAGGATTTCTATCTCTGGTTTGATTGTCAAATCCCAGGCGATACCGAATGGGCCTTCAAGAAAGAATAGCCACGGGGCTTTAGTATGTTCAGTGTTCTGCCAGGCTGTAATTGTTGTATGGAGCATAATGCTGATTTTCCTAAGCATCTAGCAGGCAACATCTGGCACATATTGTAGCATGTCTATCATGTCCTCCAGTACCTTGACTACATGCGCTTGGGTGGGTTTGGATACTGGTGAATTGAAGCTTGGATAGTTCAGCCAGAGTGGATGCTCCTTCTTTACTTCTGCATACCGCTCCCATGTGTACCGCCTTGGGATGGGGCACAGGGTTGGGTCGATTCTGATCGGTAGAGGGGCTCTCAGCCATAAGCGTGTATATTCTTTGTGTTTCTTCAGCCAATGAGCTCTCCACTCTCGCTGTCTGTTCTTGTCGATGGCATATCCACTTCTTCTTGTGTTAGTTCTACATTAATGTATCCTCCACCTTCTGCTATGGACAGCTCCGGGAGATATTCGTTTTGCGGCAGATGGCTTCATGCTTGAGGAGAGGGAGGGGCATCTTGGGTAACTCGTAAAACCATGTGGCTTCCCCCGACTTCAAGAAGGAGAGGCATGCCGATTGCATGACATACCTTTCGAATTGTAATATTCTCTCCTCGACGTCTTTGTTGTCCAACTCCCATTCCTCGGTCCATTGCTCTTCATCGTCTTCGGCATGCAGCCGACTGGGGGAGGGTTCTTCTCTAATTGTATGAGGCCTTTGAGGCTCTTTCCCCGTAGGTCTGTCTTCTTGTTCCATTCCTGTGGGGAGTTGCTCCCACTCCACTGTTGTGGCTGGTTGTGCACATTGCGATGAGAAGGGCTGCTCAAGGCTTAACAATTGAGCCTTGGGTCTTTCAATTTCCTCGTCTTTTTTTGCTTCTCTTTGCATGTAAGAATCGACAAGGACCTGGTGCATATGTTGTTCACGCCTCAAGCTTCTGTAGTTCCTTTATCTTGGCATTTTCTTGATCACTTCTTGGCCTTGAGGGGACCATTGGCATTGGATCAACATCAGAGCCTGGCATCACAAAGATCGCCAAGGACTCTTGAAGTTTCTTGGTCATTCCATGGGCGCGTGCCAACTCCTGGTCCTTTTGTTTGACTGCTTGCACCAGAGTTATGGCTCTACTTTCTGCGTGCTGTTTGGCCTCTGTGGTAACTCTGACCTCCTCTTTCATTTTCTTGAGCCTTTCTTTGACGTGGAGGCAGCATTTATTCACCAGTTTGATGAGTTGGTGGTTATTTGTAATCTCTTCGTGTTGGAGGTCTATTGTTATCACCGCCACCAGCTCATCAATTAAAGATCTGGCTGCTGCCGCCTTCTTGTGGAGGACTTGGACATCCTCCATCTCTTCTAGCTCCTGTCCTTGTGGCTCTTGTAGCTTTATTGGTTCTGGTTGGGCAGCTTCTTCAAAGGGTGCTGACCCTGGTGGCCTTTCTTTGCTCCTCCTCTTGTAAGGTTGGATGTTCCTCTATGAGGTCTATGATTCTATGAGGTTCGGTGGGGCTTTGCTTCTTTGGTGGTGGTGATTGAGTGCAGGAGGGTCCAATGGGGACCACCGTTTCCATCATGATGCCTTGTATTGCCATTTTTTGGCCCATGCCCATGTCGATCTCAACTTCTTGGAGTTGGGCTCGTGTGGGTTCCTTGGTTGGTGTGGATTCATAGTCCACCAGTGGTTCGTACTAATCATTCCTTATTTCTGGTGAAGGAGCCACTGGCGCTTCAGATTCTCCTTCTATTTGCTACACGTGCTCGGGTGTTCTCGGCCTTGATGTCGGACTATCATTGTGTATCTCGAATAGTTTCATTGTCTCTGACGACATGCTGCCCAATGCTTCCACCGTAGGTGGCGATTGATCCGTTCTCGGCCTTGATGTCGAACTATCATTGTGTATGTCGAATAGTTTCATTGTCTCTGCTGATGACATGCTGCCAAATGCTTCCACCGTAGGTGGTGATTGATCCATTTTCGGCCTCTTTGGAGATGGTACATCATCCGAGAAGGTGTCCTCCGCTTTGTTTTTCTTAGTCTCTTCCACCATGCCTGCTTCTTCCAGTATGTCTGGATGCATGTGACTTGGACGGCGCCTTCTCTTTTCTCTTTTGTTTCCCTTTGCATAGGGCTGCTGCGGCCTTGTAGTGTTGCTCATATGTGGCGTATGCTTTGGAGCGCATGGGATGTCCCCACATATGGCACTTGACCCTCTGCTTCTGCTTGTTCTTCTTCTTGGGAGGCCATGGGGTGCAGAGGCTCATACTGAAAGCCTTCATAAAGCTCTGCCCTGGCCCTTGCCTCTTCCTCCGCTGTTAGAGGGTAGTCCTCTATGTTGAAGTCTTCCGCGACGACTCCTCTACACAGGCTTTGCTTACTATTTCCAATGGGTGATCACCCAACTTCCTCACTGATCTAGTCTTGTGCTCAACTTTGGGCGATATTGGAACTGGCTTGGCCAAACTTGCCCAATAGGCATGGTCACTGGCACGTGGGAGTTGAAAACCCAGTGGGAAGTGAGCAATCTTCGTGATGAGTAATTCACTGGTAGCTAGGAAAAATCTGGTTTTATTGCCCTGCCTGTTGTATAGGATCATGCTATCTAGGATCCACTTCAACCAATTATATTACACTATGTGTTCAGTGGTAGCCGCTTTGTGGAAGACTAGTGCCAGGGTTACTGAGGGTAAGGTGATCAGCTGATAAAAGATTGACAGGGCTTCCGCTGCTGGCTTATTCTTCATATTCTTGAATGTCTTTACACTCCTGGGCTCGATCTCAGTCCAGACTTTCTTGGCTGCACCTGGGGCAATTTTTTACTTGACATCTACCCTACCAGGATTGAGCTGTAGAGCTTGTGGCACTAGATCTGGCATGATGACCACTGGGATCGGTTGGTCCCAGAAATTATGCACTATGGCCTTGCCCTGGTCGTCAATGGAATGTAGAATTTGGTGGGCCCTTTGGATGTCGATCCCACAAATTTTGGATGCTGCGAATCTAGCCAATCCCATCCGAAACTAGATGATGTAGTGTCTGATACACAACTTTGTGTAGTCCAAGGGGATGATGGAGTATTCGTATGTCGTGTGGTCTTCATCTTGGTATTGGCAGGAGAACAACTCAATTGCTTGCTCTTCTAGGAGGTGGTCTTGAGTCCAGCTGGTGCCTAGTGTTCGGAGATGTTTCATATCTGGGACGTAGGGAGAGATTGATCCTGCGAATCTAGCCAATCCCATCCGAAACCAGATGATGTAGTCTGATACACAACTTTGTGTAGTCGGAGGGGATGATGGAGTATTCGTATGTCGTGTGGTCTTCATCTTGGTATTGGCAGAAGAATAACTCAATTTCCTGCTCTTCTAGGAGGTGGTCTTGAGTCCCCAGCTGGTGCCCAGTGCTCAGAGATGTTTCATATCTGGGACGTAGGAAGAGATTGATCCTCCTCGGGGTCTTGTAGTTGCTCTCGAAGAGCTTGCCATGCTATTAAACAACACAAATAGGCAAGGTTGATTGCTTATTTGTGAGTTGCTCAATCTTTTGGGCCCTGCTTTGCCATTTTTAGGCGTGTTTTTGTGCTCATTTCCCTGAGTGCATGTCCTATATGTGTGCGTTGCTAAGTCCCTCGAACGGTTGTTGAATCTGGCTCTTTTGTAGTTTGGTCTACTACATCGCAATGTAGCAGATCTGGTGCATCGTGATGTAGTGAATCAATTGCATCGCGATGTAGCAATGTACTGCATTGCGATGTGATGATGTCAGCTACATCGTGGTGGGTACTGGGCCCTACATCGCAATGTAGTGATTTTCTTTCTGTTTGTGCTGCTGCTTGGCTTAGTGAGGTCGCCTTGGGTCCTGGAGCACTCTATAAGCATTTTGGAGGGTTGTTGGTGCCAACTGTTTAGCTACATTGCGATGTAGCTCAAAATGGCTATATTTTAACTCATGCCCTGACTGGTGGGGTCGCCTAAGTGCTCTGAGTGCTGCCATGTGTTTCTTTTCATTGAATGTGCTGACACGGGGGCTCGACGGGTCTTTTTCCTTCGCGGCCTTCGCCGGCACTTTTTCTCCTCGTTTTTCCCGGGCCTTGCCCGTCCTAGGTGATGAGGGTTTGGCATAGGATGCTTACCTATAAGCTCGTAGGTCAGTAGTGCTCGTATGTGTGTGTGGGAGTAGGAGGTCGTCGGTTGCTTTCTAGCTTTCTTCCTCGGGCTTGAATTCAAATGAGGGGCTCATTATAGTGTTGAACTATATTAGCTTACCTCGAGCCCGGTTTGCAAAATAAAATGACCATACCTACCTTTCCAAATGGGCTTTTAGAAGCTCTATGCTTTGTTACCATGTCGGGCTGCCGAATTTGAGCTTGAAAATTTGACCTGCTCCGATTGGAACCAAATTTTCTCTGCACACTTGTTGGATCTTGGGTTTGATGACCACAATTGGTTCAGTGGATGCCCTCTTTCGCTTGGTGATCGGCTTCACTGCAGAGACCATGGTCTCGGTCTTTGAGCTCTTTGGTATCCACATGGTGTGGTTTTGCCTTAGAGCATCCACTAGTTTTTTAGGTACCCACACTTGATTGAAGTTTGGCCTCTTTGCCGGATTTTTTTGAGTAGGCTTTGAGGCTTTTTTTTGGGTAGCTTTCTTAGCAGTTGAGTGCTTTCTTTGGGGTTGTTTATGGGTGGTCTTGGGTATCCAAATAGCTTTGTTCTTCTTTTGAGCTTGTATCATGTTCTTTGGTACCCACACTTGTTTTGACTCCGGCTTTGTTTCAGGTTCCCCCTACGGCCTTTGCCGTAACGTATGCAATATAGCGAGGATGGGAATCAACAAATATGTCAATCCGACCCGGTTAGGGCACGGAGGCTTTCCACATACAAGTATGCGGTGGACATGCACTCTAATCACAAAGACTAAGCCGTGGGAGAAAGGGGAAACCTTCTCGATGCCATCTTCCACTAAACCATGTACCCATAAGGCATGCGCAATGTTTGGACATGATCCTAAGATGCTTATGAGCTATGTCTATGATCCTCAATGCCATGTAATGCTTCCTACCGCCCCTTTTGGCCTCTTTTAAGCCTCTACCCTCTGCTTAAGCGGCACCAAAGCTACTCACAAGACATGGAATCATTCACAAAGCGTCTACAAACACCCCCCTTCCTGCTCCGCGCACTCCTGGGTGCAATCTGCATGTTGCCGCCCTTCGGAATGAATTTGTCAGGGCCTCTAGCCCGAGCATGAAGCTTTTAGTTTTTCCGCGGTTTTCAGCAGTCTGCCTGGGTGCCACCACCATTGGAGTTGCCTCTTCACAGGCTGCATAGGCTACCCAGCGTGCTCGCGGATCTTTCATGAACGGTGTAAAAATTTGGCTTTGGACCTGGAAGAAGCATGTGTAGAACGCTTGCTCCCAGGTCACCATGTAGTGTGCTTCGTTGAAGGCAGTTCTAATATAGAGTCCAAAGAGGATCTCTATCTCTGGATTAATCGTTAGGTCCCAGGCTATTCTGCCGAATGGGCCTTCAGGGAAGAAAAGCCAAGGGGCTCTTGTGTGCTCAGTGTTCTGCCATGCCGTAATTGCATTGTGGAGCATTATGCAGATTTTTCGGAGCATTTGGCAGGCTACATCTGGCACATATGGCAGAAGATCAATCATATCCCCCAGTGCCTTAATGACATATGCTTGAGTTAGTTTGGACACTAGAGGATTGAAGCATGGGTAATTGAGCCAGAGTGGGTGCTCTTTCTTGATCTCAGCATACCTCTCCCATGTGTACCGTCGTGGGATGGGACACATGGTAGGATCAATTCATATCTGAACTGGGGCCTTTAGCCATAATCGTGTATATTCTTTGTGGCGCTTCAGCCATAGAGCCCTCCACTCTGGCTGTGTGTTGCTATCTATGTCATCAATCTCTTGTTGAGAATGCTCCACATTAATATAACCACTTCCCTCTGCTATTGTGAGCTTTGGCAGGTAGTCCTTTTGTCTTCTAATGGCCTCATGTTTTAGGAGATGGAGGAGTAGAGTGGGCAGCTCGTAGGCATGTGTGGCTTTGCCAGGCCTTAGAAACGAGAGGCATGCGGACTGCATGACATCTCTTTTGAATTGAAGAATCCTGGCCTCTATTTCTTTGTTATCGACCTGCCACTCCTCTGTCCATTGCTCCTCGTCTTCTTCATCCACTGCCATATGACTGGAGGAGGGGCCCACTGTACTGGGACTGGCCGTGGAGGCACTCTTCTGGTTTCCTCCTCCTCGGGTTGCATCTCCACTGGGTGGCTGTTGAGTAGTTGATGGCTGCTCAAGGCTCAGTAGTTGAGCCTTGAGTCTGTCAATTTCCTCTTGCTGCTCTGCTTCTTTCCTCATATATGAGTCTGTGAGGGCTCGTCTCATGTGTTGCTCTCGTTTTAAATCAGCCTGCAGCTCTTTTATCTTTTCATTTTCTTCTTGCTGTGCTGGTGCCTAGCTAGAATCATAGGCATCGGGTCGATGTCCGAGCCTGGCATTATAAAAATGGCCAATGAGGGCTGGAGCTTCTTGATCATTTTCTTTACTTTGTTTAGCTTCTGATCCTTGCGTTCCACTTCTTGGGCGAGAGCGTTGGCTTTATCTTTAGCCCATTGTATGGCATTGATAGCCATTTGCATATTCTCCTTTGCTCGCCGTAGTCTATCTTCTGTTTTGAGTCTCTGCTTGTCCATCATCTTGATGAGCCGGTGGTTCTCTGTTATATCGTCATATTTTAGATTGATGGCTGCCACAAGCTCATCGATCAGGGCTTTTGCATTGTTCGCCTTATCATATAAAATCTTGACATCTGTTTCATCCACGGCTGTGGCTTTATCTGGACCCTCTTCTTGAATTGGCTGTTTGCTTGTGTTTTCTTCTCTAGCCAGTTGATGTGTCCCTTTATCAAGTTGCTCTTGAACCGCCTCCTTCTCAACGGGTCTAGCCAATTGGGTACCTTGCTGTTCGTCTACCTTGAGTCGAGTAGTCTGCTCCTCTGTGAGATCAATCACTTTGTAAGGCTCTGGAGGGCTGCCCTTCTTTTTTGGTTTTGGCGACGACTGGGTACTAGATGGCCCGAGGCTGACAATAGTTTCCTGTACTCGGCCTTGGATGTGCATTTTACGGCCATTGCCTAAGTCTATTGCCACTGTTTGGATGGGGGCTTGTGTGTGCTCCCTTGGGGGTGTAGACTCGTAGTCCACCAGTGGCTCATATTGATCGTTCCTTTGGTCGGGAGAAGGAGGCACTGGTGGAGCTACTTCTTCTCCTTCTTTCGCCATTTGAGTCGTCTCTGGCGTTCTTGGCTTGGAAGTTGGACTCTCATTATGAACTTCAAAGAGACGCATCGTCTCCGAAGACATACTATCTAGTCCCTCCACTATCGGTGGGGATGGGTCTTCCTTGGTTCGTTTGGGTGATGGGATTTCGTCTGAAAAGGTATCTTTCTCTCCGGATTGCCCGTCTTCGCCCCCATGCCAACCTCTTCTAGAATACTTTCCAGAGACTGAGCCGCACGTGGTTTGAATGGCACCTTTTCCTTTCTTTTTCTTTTTCCTCTCCTGAGCACTTCAGCCGCTTCATGATGTAGTTCGTAGGTGGCATAGGCCTTTGAACGGACTGGTCGGTCCACGTATGGGACTTGGCCTTCTGCTTCAGCTTCCACCTCTTCTTGTGGGCATTCAGCTACTACTGAGGGGTGCTTAGGTTCGTATTGGAATCCCTCGTAGAGCTCCTCCACAGCCCTCTGTTCTTCCTCAGCAGTCATTGGCGACGGATAATCCTCCAGATCCAGGTCATCTGACCCCTCCTCTTCCGTAGCTTCTTCTACTCTGGGTTCTTCTGGCATGGTCTCTAGAGGGTGATCCCCGAGCTTCCTAGTTGACCTTGTTTTCTTCTTCTCCATCTTAGGAGACACTGGGATTGGCTTGGCCAGACTGGCCCAATATGCATGATCGCCTGCTTTGGGGAGTTGGGTATCCCCCAATCCTAAAGCGAAGTTAGCGATCTTGGTGAGGAGTTCACCTGCTGCCAAGAACAACTTGGTCTTATTGCCCTGCTTTTGTTTGTTATATAATATCATGCTTTCTAGAATCCATTTTGACCAGTTGTAGAAGATGATATGCTCTATTGTGGCCGCTTTGTGGAAGAGGAGGGCGAGGGTTACCGATGGTAGAGTGAATCTGATCGGGTACCCAAAGCTTGTCAGCTAATAAAAGATCGAAAGGGCCTCAGCAGCCGGCTTGTTCCTCATATTTTTAAACATTTTGACGCTCCTTGGCACGATTTTTGCCCATACTTTCTTTGCAGCTCCTGGGGCTATCTTGGATTTGATGTCCACACCTCCCTTGTTCAGTTTGAGAGCTTCTGCTATCAAGTCCTCTGTGATTACCCACGGGAATTGACTGATTTTGGAAGTCATCAATGAGTGCCTTCCCCTGGTCGTCGATGGTGTGGAGCAACTGGTGTGCTCTCTTGATATCCACACCACAAGGTTTTGCAACTATGAACTGTGAAAGACCCATCCGGAACCAAATCATGTAGTGTGGCGGACGCAGACTTTGGTGTAGTCCGAAGGGATGATCGAGTATTCGTACGTGTTGTGTTCCTCGTCTTTATACTAGCATGAGAATAGCTCGATCCCTTGTTCCTCCAGCAGATGCTCTTGGGTCCAGCTCATTCCCAGTGTGCGTAGCTGCTTCATGTCGGGGAAGTAGGGGGAGATCCCTACTTGGGGCCTTGGTGCTCGGGAAGAGCTAGCCATTCTGTGAACAACACCATTGAGAACGTTAGTTTTGAATTTTGGGTGTTGTTATTTCCGTTGTCCCTGCTTTGCCCTTTTTAGGCGTGAATTACGTGCATGATTCCTTGTGTGAGTGCCCTGCATGTGTTCGTTGTCGGGTTCAGGGTGCGTATGCCGAATCTTTTCCCTAACAATTTGGCCTACTACATCGGGATGTAGTGGAAACTGGTGCGTCGCGATGTAGTAGGACAGTTGCATTGTGATGTAGCACTGTTAGGTGCATCGCGATGTAGCTCTTGTGGTACATTGCGATCTAGTCATGATGACATTAGGAGCATCGCGATGTAGCTCAATGTTCTTTTGTGTTGCCATCTGCTTGCTGGGGGTCGCCTTTCAAGGGGAGAGCACTCTTTTAGCATTTCTAGCTGATTTGGACAACTGTCTTACTACATCGCGATGTAGTAGCTACATCGCGATGTAGCAAAAAGTGTTCTTTTTCCTACATGCCTTCACTGTTGGGGTCGCCTGGTTACACTGAGGGGTGTGATGAGGTTTATTTGCCCAAATTTGGGGCAACGGGGGCGTGGCGAGCCTTTTTTGCTCGCGGCCTTTACCGGCGTTTGTGTGCCCGGATTTTTGCCGTGCTCGGCGTTGCGGTGTGTTGGAGGTGAGGTCTAGAGGGCTTACTTACGATTGGATACTGCTGTGAAGCTCCTATGTGCGGGTAGGGGTGTCGGTCGCCAATGGCTCTTTGCGTGCTCTCTCTCTTGCTCAAACACAAATGAGGCTTTTTTGAGAGATTTTGCTATATTAGCTTACCTTGTGCCCGGTTTACAACGTGAACTACCCATACCTACCTTTTTAGAGGCCTCTTTAGAAGCTTCATGCTTCGCTAATTGCTTTGTTTGGACACCTGTGCTCCGTTTTAGACCTGCTTTACCCTGTGGAGCTGCCGAATTTGAACTTGGAAATTGGACTTGCCTCGAATTGAACCAAATTTTTTCTGCATGATTAATGTTGCGACGTTTGGCATTCGTTGGAATTATTGGACTTGCGGGATGGCAAAAATAATTATTGAGGCAAAAAATGGGAAAATTGCTCAACAATTACAAAATTGGCCAAAAATTAGACGAAAAAATTCTCAAAAATAATAGAGTACTAGGGGGAAATAATCTATCCCTTTTTGTGATTTTCTTGGAGTGATAGGTACAAGATGGGCCAAATTGGCTTAAATCTGGCTATTTTTTGGGTATTTTTTCTTAAAAATATGATATTCTACTTATGTATAATAGGTGATTTGTTAAGGGATTCTGAATATGACTTATATCCCTTGTCTAGGAGTTAGCTACGAGTATTAAAATTCAAAATTTGTGAGCAATGCTAAAATATTGAACGAAAAATCCTTAGAAGCGATGCCCTTAATATTCGATTGTGGCTCAGTTTCCAATGGCAACCTTGTAGCATTGGCCTTCCCCCTTCCTGCTCTGAGTCCTCCGGGCGAATATTGTGTACCTGCTTGTGCATGTGCCTGGGAGAAACAGTTGTATCTATGCATGGCCATGTAGGGTGGCCCTACGCATGATATCACAAAAAGTATGCAAAAACAAACATGCTGTGCTAGAGGCGTTTGAGCTATGTGCACAAGGGCTTTTGCTGACGAGGTTAGATTGAAGGTCTATTGGAAAGGTTTTGACTACCCTACTAGATGGTTCTTGAAGTGCTTGGGTCATCTCTAATAGGAATGGGTCTTCTTTTTCGGCCTCTATAGAGTTGGATTGGCTAGTGACTGTAGAATTTGTCCGTGCTTGACGAGCCATGGTGTCTTTGCGTCTCCATTCTTGCTTCCTATGGGTGGGAGGTGGCTTCGGATTGACTTGTGGTCCATTTCTTCTAGCTTTCTTGGGTACCCATTTCTGCTGGATTAAGCTCTTGGCGTGATTCGTTGTGTTGGGTCATACCTGTGTAGGTTGATCTTTGTGAGTCCTAGGCCCTGATTTGGGAATCCAAATGGATTTTTTCCCTCTTTGGGCATCAATCACCTTCTCTGGAACCCACACTTGTTGGATCTTGGGTTTGGTGACCACAATTGGTTCAGTGGGACGCCCGCTTTGGCTTGGTGATCGGCTTCACTGCAGAGACCATGGTCTTGGTCTTTGAGCTCTTTGGTATCCACATGGTGCGGTTCTGCCTTTGAGCATCCACTAGCTTTTTAGGTACCCACACTTGATTGAAGTTTGGTCTCTTTGCCTGATTTTTTCAAGTAGGCTTTGAGGCTTCCTTTTGGGTGGCTCTCCTAGCAGTTGAGTGCTTTCTTTGGGGTTGTTAATGGTTGGTCTTGGGTATCCAAATAGCTCTGTTCTTCTTTTGAGCTTGTATTGTGTTCTTTGGTACCCATACCTGTCTGAACCTTGTCGTGCCTTGGGTTTTTGCCCTAGGCTATGAACCTTTTGGAACCCATACCTGTTTACAATCTGATTTGGCTTTTGGTTGTGATTTTACCAGGTTAGTGGCCTTTGTTGGCTGATTCTTTGCTGGCCTAGGTGCCTTCTTTGCTGTTGGGGTTTGGTTAATCATGCTTGCTGGAAGGTTGGACCCTTTAGGTGGACAGTTTGATGGTGAAGAACCTCTTTCGTTGGCCGGTTGGGTGTCCCTTGTGTTGGACTCTTGTACCTTGGGGTGACCAACTCCTCCTTTTTTGTTTAATGGCTCTTCTTCTTTGGCTAATGGGTTGGTTTTGGCAAATTGGATGTACGTCCTTGTTGCTTTTGTGCCAAAATACAACCTGTCATGCGTGCAATCGATATATGCCCTGCATTTCCTTTGCCATACCTATCCCAGGACAAGATCTACACCATCCACATTTGGAGGTAAGACATAGAACTTGTCCGAGCAATTTAATCCATTGATTACCATCGGTATATTCACATAGCCGAATGTCGTGGTGGTCTCAGAAGAGAATCCCACAAAGGTGAGTTCCTCTTTGACGAGCACTGCTTCCTTAAGATGTGTATAGATTGCAATGTGCATGGCTCATGCAGTTCTTGTGTGCTCCTGAATCAATGAGAGCAAATTGTGGGTGGTTGTTGGCTCCCAAATGGGCACATATGTAGGGATCGAGCTCATCATCACTATCTTCCGACCCCAATACGCTGCTTGTAAACAGAGAGAAGACTTCTCTCTCCATTTTGGACTCTAATTCTTGGCGTTTGTTAGGCCCTTGTGTAGTGCACACCTATCTTGGCCTTCTTTTCTTAAGCTTGGATTCCTCCCGAGCGTGAGGATCTTCCTTTCCTTTGCTCTTGCCCTGTTCTTGGGGCTGCATGGATCCTCTCGAGCATTTCCTGGGGGTTAGTGGGCAAATGATATTTCTTTATACCACATCCACTCATCCAGTTTGGCATGATTTCGCCATCCAGACTTGCTAGTCGAACTGCACCACTATTGGATATCTCATGCACTAGGAATGGACCTACTCCTCTTTTTTTGAGTTCTAGTGCATGTTGTTTGAGGGTGTACACAAGTACTTTATCACCCGGTTGCGGGTTCTTGGATTCAAGATGGGAATCATAGAACTGCTTTTGTCGGCATTTCTGGGCATACATGCCTGCTATAGCCTTTAGCCGAATCTCCTCTAGCTTTTCCAACTGCTCTAGGTGTTGCAAAAAGATATTCCCATCCCACTCTAGTTCTTTAGCAACTCTCAGCGTGGGATTCAAGAATTCTATGGGGAGGATAGCATTCGTTCAAGCATGACACGATGGCGACAAGGATCTCTACAGTTTCAAGCAACAACCTAAGGAAACTGTCAGAGATGCGGCCAGTCGATTCAAGCAATATATTACCAGATGCCCGGTATCCGAAGTTCCAACACAAATGAGGCTAGTTTCTCTATTTGTGGAGGGACTTACAAACACGACCCTGAGAAAGGATGTCTATATGAAGAGGTGTACAACCTTGGATAGTAGCATCAAAGAAGCTATAGATTTAGAGGACAATTGTGAGATCTATGGCTTAGATAGGGCTGAATCACGCCACAAGGACGATAGCACAAGCACAAAAAGCCAAGAGTGAGGGCATTTCGAGGAAAAACCAAACTGCAAACGTGGAAGCTATTGCAAAGGTTTTAATGCAAAAAATGAATCAATCCTTCAAGATAGCTCCACCAGTTCAGAGACTCCCACCCATGAGACCGTACAGATGCACGATATGTGGTGGAGAGCATCCCAACTCACAATGCCCACATTTGCCCAAGCAAACCAACGTATACCCTTCGAACAATAAGTGGTGTGGCATTGAGAGAAAGTATACCAACCACGAGACACATGAATGCTACTAACGGCCTAGGAACAATGCATATCACCCAGGGCAGGTAGGAGTATCGCAACCACCACCGCCAAGGTATGCAACTAGACAAGCCAACGCAATTCCAGGAGCAGAGAAGCCACAACCGGTATTGGGGCAATAGCCTCCATTACCAGGAGAAGCCAATGTGGTAGTGAGGTATCTCTATCCCACAGAAGAAGTGGAGGGGATTATGATTCCAAGCACGCCATATACTGATATAGCAGAACCACAACCCTACGAGGACTATTCCTATGAGTATGGTTTACCTTTAAGAGGCATGGTTGAGCCTCCACCCATGGTGAAACAAGGTGCTGATGACCGTTTCACAATGGATCATAAGACCTTAATGTTCATAGCCAACAATGGGATGAGAGCCCAAATCCAGCAGGTCCCATAGGCCCGTGCTATAAGTGTCAAGGAAACCACTACATGAGGGATTGTCCCAAGAATAGAGCTCAAGTGACTAATGGGTATTGCCCTGAGTGTGGGTAGTACAAGCACTTCATTCTAGATTGCCCAAATCACCCTGACCAAAAAGGAAAGGCTGTGGTAAATCTGATAGAAGTGGTGCAAGGACCGACGACATCAGAGAGTGATACCATAGTGCCAATCAGGGTAGTGACCAGGGCTCAGAAGAGAAACAAAGAGCAACCAAACGCTCAAGAGGCAGTAGAAAACAATAAGACCCAGGGCAAGAAATCCAAACGAAGCTGATGGAAGGCCTATAGAGAGAGACGTCAAGAACGGAAAAGGCTTCTAAAGGAGGAGGAGAAGGCTTAAACGAAAAAGGATGAGTCTAGAGAGACGCAGGAACCTCCTCAAAGAGAACGAGAGAGCTTGATTAGGCAGAGTACAACAAGGGAAACGGGATCGGTGCTAGCCGACAAGAAATTTGAGACCTTAGATGCTCAGATTGAAGCCTTCGAGGCTAGATTGAAACCAGGAGAATCCATGGAGGAGCGTAGAAGGGCGTACCCCGACCCAACCTTAGAGGCTCAAAGGTTTGAGATGTGCCAAAGACTTATAGAGACGGCTCAAGCCTTGATGGAGTCAGTACCCCCTTGCCCGCAAGCAGTCGATAGTAATAACCGAGAGGGAGAGATCAACAGAACCAAGGCCACTCTGCCACAGCAGTAGATCCTAAGGACACTAGTCACAAAGGACCTATGGATTTTAATGAGGAGAGCGATCCCATCTTAATGGTTCCAGAAGTGGAAGGATCGTGGGCGGAGGAGCTTTGGAAAGTAGTTAGACAAGCCAATGAGGGAAGCATGACCTTATAGTCAGCCCCCCTCAGACCTTATAGTCAGCCCCCCTCACTGGAATTGAGGGGATGCCCAAACCATGAATGAAGACCTAGGATCCTTGTATGGAGATAAGGGATCGGAGGCGACCATTGAGTCCAAACAAGGAACATTGAGGACTCTGCCGTGTTACTTAGGAGATGAGGAAGATAGGTCAGAGATAAGGAAGATACCCTCGCAATGGAAGCGTACTCCTCTAGTGCTAGAAACGAGGAGTTTGCAAGAGTTACTGTCAACACCACTGAAATGCACAATCACATTGGTAGAGCTCTTGAAGTAAAACCTCAACTGTGGAAGGAAGTTGGGAAGTCCCTGGAAAAGATGGGGATAACGAGTGAATTTAACCCCACAGGGAATGAGAGAAAGGAGGTGGAAGGTGCGAAGGAGAACATCCGACCGGTACTGCTGAACAAAGTAGGCGAGTACTGTGAAGGAGAGGATGGGAATACACTTCTACCAGTTTGGTACGCGGACAAAAAGACCTTGGCTATCCTAGATAGTGGAGCTGGAGTTGCCATTGCAACTAAACAGATATGGGAAGCCTGGGGTAAGCCTGCCATCAAAAAGATGAGGATGAAACTCTAGTTTGCAGATGGATATATTGAGAAGCCATTAGGGATGCTCGAAAAGATTGTAGTTAGTTCCTGTCGTATCGAGTATGAACTCACCTTTGCAGTAGTGGATTTTGGGAAGAAACCCATGTACGATATCATATTGGGAAGACCATTTATGCGTCAACTCAAGATGATACAAGACTGGGGATACGACTGTATCTACCTACGTCAAACAGGTGTGATGACTCGGATCAACCTCAAGGATCATAGCTACAGATATATGGCTAGGACTCTGGTCCAGGACTTTGATTCGGCAACCAATGCTAAGAACGAGCTACCTCATGGATGAATGCCAAAACATATTTTTGGATGTGTGGAGCATCAGAGAAAGGCAGCGATTGGGAAGAGCGATGTGAAAAGGAACAATCGGAACATGATGAAGCTTATGTACCAGACCCTTTTCCGGAACTAGAATTTGAACCTCTGGAGTGGCAACATATACTTGCCACGCTAGATGTATGCGTCAACGAAACCACACCGACGAGGTTTTGTGATGAGGAAGGGTACGATATAATGGCCATTATGATGGTCCAAGCGCTCTTCAACCCATCCAAAAACCCATCAAACCCATCCACCAAGGAAGAGGTGATCCTAGAGTATCATAGAACACATGTCCACCAAGGCCTAGGATTACTTGACGAAGTTTCCATCAGAGACCTAACCGAGGGAGCGTCAAAAGAGGAAGACCAGTTCTTTGAAACGCAAGACCACCTTGAGTTGGATCACGCTAATGATGAGAGGTCCAGTGAGTCTGACAAAGAGAGAGAGACGTACAGACGAAGGAGATTCTTTTACCGGAATGGTGAAGAAAGGTTTTTTGATTTCCCTAATCAAAAAACTAGAAGGCAAAATCACTTTCGAAGAAAACGAGAGAACAAGGAGATACGAAAGTTGGAGGCTGCAAGTCAGCCCATGCCTCAATTTAAGGCAAAGAATCAATACCTGGCTCATGTAGAGGCAAATGATTGCATCAAAGATGAAATTTCAGGTATCTACATGACTCAAACAACCAATAGAGGATCAAAGAAAACGAGGTCAAAAAAAGGACCACCAAAACCTCAAACAAGCAGCTTGTCATGCTTGGAGAAGAAGAAGAAGAAGCACCAAGAGCTAAAATGAGCTCTTAAGGATGTTTGGACCACAGAGTGTGAAGGTGACTCTGAGAGGGACCCCAACCTAGAAGATAAAGAGGGGGTGCCAGAGCATTACAAACGCTACACGATCTAAGATTGCAGGGTAGTAGTCCACTAACAGCCTCATAGAGTGCAAGATAACCCAAATCAGTCCTACGATGGACTAGAGGATGCCAAGAGAGTGGACTTAGCTGATCTAGGAGAGGAGGCCTAGCCAGTTTACATTGCCCCACAGGTCTTACACCAGAAGAAGAAAGCACCTTATTGGACATTCTTCGTCTTCGCGTGAGTACAAGGATGTTTTCGCATGGTTTTACAAAGACTTGAAAGGTGTAGATCCTGAGATTTGTCAACACACCATACCTCTTAAGACTGATTTGAAGCCATGTAGACAAAGGCCATACACTTACAATGAGACCTTTACTAAGAAGATCAAAGAGGAGATTGATAAACTCAAAGACGCTGAGTTTATCTACTATACGATATTGAACATACTGAGTGGGTTTCACCGATTGTGGTGGTTCCTAAAAAGAATGGGAAGCTAAGGGTTTGTGTAAACCTAAAAAAGGTCAATGCAGTGACCATTAGGGATAACTACCCCCTTCCCACCATCACCAAAAGAGTGGTTGGCAAGGAGACCTACAACTTTCTAGGTGGATTCTCTGGATACAACCAAGTCTCTATCAAACTAAAGGACCAGTACAAGACGGCATTTGCCATAGAATGGGGGATTTTTGCATATCGAGTCATGGTCTTTGGGTTGACTAATGCCCCTGTAACTTTTCATAGGCTAATGAGTCACGCCTTCAAGGAGTACCTTAGGGATTTCTTGGAGATCTACATGGATGATCTCTGTGTTCACTCCATAGTGAGGCTCAATCATGTTCCTCATCTGAGGCAAGTGTTTGAAAAATGCTTGAAAAATGCTGAACCTATAGAATCTGCCTAAATCCGGGCAAATGTGTGTTTATGACACGCCAAGGCAAGATATTGGGACACATTGTCTCAAAGAATGGCATTTCAAGAAATCTGGAGAAGATTAAGATCATAGTTGAGTTACCACGACCAACTAATGCCAGAGGGGTGCAAGCCTTTATGGATCATTGTGGGTACTACCGCAGGTTTATCTACATGTATGCCATAATAGCTAAGCCCACCATCTATAGCTTGATAACCAACTTTGAGTGGATAGATGAGTGCGAAGAGTCATTTCAAAAGCTAAAGCAAGCCCTCATCTCTGCTCCCATCTTAACACTAGTTTGGTACTAAAAAGGGCACTTTAGTATCCTTTTTTAGACGTTTTATCTATAATTGCTACACAAAACGTAGAAGATATCTCAATAAATCCTTTTACAAGCCCATAATATGGTATCCAAAGTATCTATAGAAATTCTTATCCTTCACTTTCATGCACAAAATTTTAAGTAACTACACTCATGAATAATACCTACCTGAAACAGCAGTTGACATTTCTCAAAAACATGTATCCTGACCTAAGAAAAAAATTAAAAAGGGTGCATACAATAATCCATAGTCACTAATTATATGAATGCTTCCCTTTTTTGCAAGAATCACTTGAACCTAAATTCTTTTGTGTCTAAAATAAATTATGTAAAGTTGTCTGGATCCGAAATGCAACTTTTAAAAAAGTCAAAAAATGGCATTATGAAGCACTTTATTCTTGTATATATTTATTGTTTTATGCTCAACACATACTACCTCTAGCATTATGTTACTTAAGGTGATGCAACTCTATGTTTAGCCTAAGAAAGGTAAAGCATGCTTAGTCCTTTGATCATTTGGGTAGAGGATCCTTTTTACCCGTTGACATCCTTCCACAATGGGGTGACTAATCCCATTTGGTGCCTCGGAGTCTTAGACCTTCCAAGTAGCTTGGCAAAGTCTACTTGGTGCTTGGGAGTCAAAGCTGCCGCAAGCGTGTCTCATACATGCATGCCCTTTTAAACTTAAACTTTTGTAAACAAAAGAAATCTTAGAGTCAGCAAAGACAAAATTCTCTTTTTGTTTAACCCTTTTTACAAACCTATTCCTACCTTTGGATATAGAACTTAGTAAGAATTTACAAGGTTTGGGTATTCTTTGAGCTGGATGTCTTGCATCCACCTAGCATCTTCAAAAGGATAATTCATAAACTTGATAAGATATTGTCGGATAATCTTACCCCTTGGTAGAACTTTATCCTCATGTCTCAAGATACTTTCAAGCTGCAAGATTTCTTCTTGGCCTTCAAACTCAGGAGGCTCTTCAATGATAGGCTCTTTTGGTGGATCACCCTTAAATGGTTTAAGTAGGCTTACATGAAAAGCATTGTGTATAAGCCAACTTCACAGTAACTTTAACTTGGAAGTCATCTCATTGTTGATACACTTTTCTACTTGGAATGGGCCATAATACCTTTTTGCAAGCTTTGCATAGTATTTCTGGTGGGCATGCTTGCTTACCCTTCCCCGACGATGAATAACTCATGCGTACTTTAGGGGACTTTAGCAGTACCCAATCTCCCTCCTTGAAGGTTAAGGATCTTTTGTGGTTGTCACAGCAACAACAGCCTTATGCTTTTGTTGAGATATAGCTATAGCCTCTTTAATCTTTGCAAAAGATTCTTGGAGGTTTCGGCTATACTCATCTATTAGGTTGCTGGCTATGTGGCTGGCCGGACGCCCAACTTACTCACTAACCTCAAGTGTACAGATAACACTCGAGAGAGCTAGTGTACAGAGAGTGTGATTCTCATGTGTATGGCTATGGAGATTAGGGGCATGGCTCTCCCCTTGTAGATTGTGCCTTCTCTCTCCTCTCTCTCTCTCTCTCTCTCTCCTCACAAAAACAGCAGCTTCCATTGCGCACTCCGTGCTCTTCATTTGTTATCAGAGCTATGGCACAAAAAGCAGTCAAATGTGATGTGTTTTCTCCTCCGTGTGCGCTACTAGGAGTATAGGCAACCGTCGGTGGGCATTGTGCGGATCTCTAGACCTACTCACCCGGATAAGGCCGGCCATCTTGGCTACAAGGCTAAACAGGAACAGGGCTATGTTGTGTATCGCATTCGTGTTAGGAGAGCGGGGTAGAAGAGGCCTGTATCCAAGGGTATTGTTTATGGAAAGCCAAAGAACCAGGGTGTTACATAGCTCAAGTTTCAGCAAAGTCGCATACTTTGCAGAGATGTATGGCCCATTTGAACTCATTTGTACAGACTCCACTCTGTGCTGATTCCCTCGGTTGAGCTCTTGTGCATCCATTGCAAGGTGGTTCCAAACGTTATGTACTGTACGGATCCGTACGTACTGTACGTTGTTTGGTACGGAAAAAATTTTTAAGGTACGTAAAAATACGTACCATTGGTAAAAATACATAAAATCTCGGAAATTTCAGCCACCTACATAAAATTTCAATCCATGTCCACATTGACATATAAAACTTTCGAAATAGAGACACAACAAGGTCAAAAACCTACTAATTCAAAAGTGAGAAATTAGAATCACAAGTCAATGCATGATTACTCTGACAAATTCAATGCACAATGCCATACAATTTCAATCAGGATTCAGCAATCATGCAATGCATAATATTTAGTGGGCAGCTCAGCTCTGAGAGAGAGAGAGAGAGAGAGAGAGAGAGAGAGAGAGAGAGACTTGAAGGAGAGAGAGGCTGAGAGCTCTATGCACGGTCCACAGAGGGTGGGCTAAGGCTATGAGAGAGAGAGAGAGAGAGAGAGAGAGTTATGTTGCTGCCTTGGGGGCCTGAGCAAGGGTGGGTGGGTGGGTGGGTGGGTGCGTGGGTGGGTGGGTGGGGAACGCACCGGGAAAGAGGCGAAGCGAAAGGAAGGCGGCGGCAACGGGAAAGAGGCAACAGTAGCGAGAAGAGAGAGAGAGAGAGAGAGAGAGAGAGAGAGAGTGCGACTGTAGAGGCCCTTACCGGAAGGTGTGCGCCGTACGGAGTCCAGACGCTATCGCAGGCGAAACCCAAAAAAAAAAAAGTTTATCGCAGGCGAACGGTTATCTTGCAGGCAAGCAAAGCAAAGCAAAGCAAAAAAAAAAAAAAAAAAAAAAAAAAAAAAAAAAACGGCGTACGGATCGATCCGTGCGTACGGATCCCCGTACGGTACGGATGTACGGTACGGATTGGATCCGTACGTACGTTTTGATCCAACCTTGATCCATTGAGTTGAAGCAGCTTAGGAATCTCACCCTCAGCATGCAAGAAGAAGGCCTTCTCTCTTGCACCGATACTGCTGCATGCCATTCAAGCCATTTGCATATGTCAGTGCGTTTGGGCTGAAACGTGCAACAGGAGGCCATCCGCTGCCTTGAGAGGCTGTAAATCAGTCTTGGTCTCCGCTCACACATCAGCAGAGAAAAACCGTTGTTGTTGCTGAGTATGTGATTGCTTTGTCTCTGCGAGACAACCAGCTAGTGATATATATTTCTCCCACTATTGTCCCATAAAAGCTTTGAGCAATCAGAAATTTCGAGAGTTGTCCCAGGAGTTTTCTGATGTGGGTCTTATGACTGGAGATGTTACGATATCAGAAAACGCATCTTGTTTGGTGATGACTACAGATTCTTCGAAGCATGCAGTACAGGGGATCAGAGGTTATGAGGGAGGTTGAGTGGATTGATGAAGTACACTACATGTGAGAACGAAAGAGGGTGTGTGTGGTGACATGACAAGGCTGTAGCGATCCCTTGGCTAAAGGCTTGACACGGTCATGAAGAGCAGCTTGAAAGCACATAAGATCTCACGATGTGTTTGGGCTTGTGAGCATAGTCTTTGTACATGTCTCTTGTTGTTGATGCCGTTTGAGATGACGTGTTGACGCACATGCGTTCTTGGATGCCCGCCATTCTTGGCTAGTTTATGCGTTAGTTTGATGCATTGTTCAGCTCATGCTTGAGCTTGTCTCATACTCACTGCCGTGAGTTATTGTTTGTCAGTTTGCTCACTTTGATGTAAGAGAATTGGGTTACTCATCTGTCATTGTCACATGCAAAGTAACTTGGTCCCGAAAAAGTTTGCCGACCATTTGAGAGGGCCGTGTGAGGTTTTTTGAAGCCTTGTGGTGTGAATGGCTTGGTAAAGCACCACAAGGTGGATTAGGTATCGCTGGAGTTACCCTCAGGAGCCTCTCCATAGGTCACATGTATAGAGATTGTGGTCACTTGTGAAGCATACTGCTTATGTCCATGTGGACTTGACCGTATTTTCTATGCGCATGTATTGGTGATTTGGCAGTTTTGTGGATATTTTATGCGTCTTGGTTGACAGTTTACCGTCTTCATGCGTCATTGATTCACTAGTGACACTTCTTGTTTGCCTCATATTTTTGGGGCACATTTTGCTCGTGTACCGAAACTCTGCCCAAATTTTCCCTCTTTTGTGTTGCACCATTTAAGCTATTATGGCGATGACCAAAGATGTGTATGACATCAAGAAGTTTGATGGTTCAAACTTTGCTCTTTGGAAAGAGCAGATCCAAGATGTTTTGGTGCAAAAGAGGCAAAAATTGCCCATTGAGAACGTGCACCATCTTCATAATGACCACGAGAACGACCACATTGTTGATTGCCCTCTTTCTGCACATAATGAGCTTCGCTGCGTTGCGAGCTTTCCATGTTCTTGCATCTCATCTCCTCGGACAACAAGGAGGAACAAACACTCTCATATGCAAGACGTCCCTCTGGTGCAGAATTACTAATGGCTGTGCAGAAGGTTTCCCATGATGACGGCAAATTGCATAAGAGATGTATGGCTTTCATCTCGTCATCATCATCAATATCCAACGTATGAGCATGAATCTGGGCAAGCAGACTGTCGAACTCATTCATGTGAGTGGCCACACTTGCGGACTCTTTCATGTGTAAGTTGTAGAGTCGACACATGAGAAACACTTTGTTACTGGCCGTTTTATGCTCATAGGTTTCACATAACTTTGTCCATACCTCATGAGCTGTGGTACACTCCAAGACCGTGAAATACATCGACTCAGGCAGCAAGGTGTAAACATATGGTGGACCTAGCCATGGCATCCAACTCTTTCCACTCACGGTCTGACAATTCAACATCTTTCAAGCCCTGTTATGTGTGGCAATGTTAGAAAGGCAAGGGAAAAGTCTTTGACCATGACCAAAATAAAGAGGATGCGCCTAAAGGTTCACTTAAGATCCAAGAGATCAATGCGGTTGAGTCTCATGATGCGCATGCGAGTGATATGCCTCTAAAGCCTATTGATAGGTTTTCATGACGCACAGGATGTTCTATGCCTTTATAGTGCGTTGTCTACGGAGGTGCTAGTCAATGGTACATTGTCACATACATGGATTCTTGATTCTGGAGCATCTCTTCATGTTACACCACATAGAGAGTGGTTCACTTGTTATGAAGAGACTGTTGGCTCCGTCGTACTTAGCGACGACAGTTTTTTATGTGACATCGTTGGTATTGGCGACATTGTCATGATGTTGGACAATGGCTACTACAAGTTGGTCCTCAAGAATGTTTGCCATGTACCATGCTTGACTCGCAACCTCATATTTGTTGGCAGACTTGATGATGAAGGGCTTAAGGTCCTGTTCAAAGAGCAGTCATGGCGCATATGCAAGGGCAATATGGTTATTGCTCGTGGATCTAAAGTTGGTACGTTATACCCTCTTTATGTATCAGCTAAAGATAGTGTCTTGTCCGTTAACCGAGCTACCAAACGTTGCATTGTGGCATGGCCGGTTACGTCATATGTCAAAGAAATGTATGGAGACACTGTCTCGTTTGGGGTACTTGCCTTCCATGTCTTTTGATGACTTTCCTTTCTATGAGTAGTGTCAGTACGGGAAGCAAACACGTGCTCCTCATAATGTGTCGTTTAATAAGAACAAAGGCCCTTTATAGCTTGTCATAGTGACATATGCGGCCGACACAAAGTCTTGGTGGCGCATTGTATTTCATTATGTTCATAGACGATGCAACGAGAAAGGTTTGGGCATACGCATTAAAAGCAAAAGATGAGACATTCCCTTGTTTCAAGAGGTTCGTTAGTCTCATGGAAACTCAATATGGCCAGAAGCTAAAGGTCTTAAGGTCAGACAATGGTGGGGAGTACATCTCCCAAGAGTTTCATGACTTTTGTGTTGAGAAGGGTATCAAAAGGGAGTTCACTGCTCCATATACTCCTACATAAAATGGTGTTGCTGAACGTATGAATAGGACAATTCAAGAGCGAATCATGTCCATGTTGTCACAAGCAAGCTTGACACAAGGATTTTGGGACGAAGCGATGTTGACCAGTGGTGTATCTTATCAATCGTACACCACATACGTCGTTAAACTTTAAAGTGCCTGGGAGTTGTGGATAGGACATAAAGTGTCTTATGATAGACTCCGCACTTTTGGCTGTGAGGCTTATGCACATGTTCCGAAAGCGTTACGTGCTAAGCTGGATCCGAAGAGTCGAAAATGCATCTTTCTTGGCTACGGAATTGATGGTGAGTTTGGCTATCGTTTGTGGGACCCTGAGTCAAGGTCCATTGTCCATAGCAGTGATGTGGTTTTCAATGAAACCAAGATGTATAAACAGCCACTTAAAGAAGTAGAGTACAGGAGAGTGACATTCTCCGATGTATCATCTCCTGCCCAGCCAGCTAGAGAGCCAATTGTTGTTCCGCAAGATGTTGCACATGAGCATGATGTGGCTAACAATCAGCCACCACCACCACGTAGATCTCAAAGAGCACATCCACCAGAGATATTTGTTCCTGGTGTGGATTTTGTCTTGGTGACTGACAGTGGTGAGCCGTCTTGTTTACAAAGAGGCCATGCTAGCGGGTGATAGTGCAAAATGGAAACTTGCGATGAAAAGTGAGCTGGCGAGCATTGAAAAGAATGATACTTGGGAGCTTGTTCCTTTGCAAAAGGGTAAGAAAGCGTTACCATGTAGATGGGTATACAAGAAAAAGTATGCATCCGGAGTTGGAACGTACAAAGCTCGGTTGGTAGCCAAGGGTTTCAAGCAAGAGTATGGCATAGATGTCAAGGAAATCTTTTCGCCAGTGGTCAAGATGACGACCTTGTGTGTCATGCTTGGATTGGTTGCCAAGGAAGACCTTGACCTCGTTCAGATGGATGTTAAGACAGCTTTCTTACATGGTGATCTCATGGAAGAGATTTATATGCTACAACATGAAGGGTTTGTTGTTCTTGGCAAGGAAGATAGGGTGTGCCAACTTAAGAAAAGTCTTTATGGTTTGAAGCAAGCACCCAGACAATGGTATCAAAAGTTTGATACGTTTATGCTCTCCCAAGGGTTTGTACGCAATACTAAGGATCCGTGTTTGTACATCAAGAGACCATGGAATGGACAGATCATTATGCTTATCTTGTATGTGGATGACATGCTCATTGCTGGTCATTCCACAAAGGACATTGTTGACATCAAGCAGAATTGTCACGACAATTTGACATGAAAATAGATTTTACTTGGGAAAAAAATCAATGATGATATTCACCTCATAAGCAACCTAGGATATGAACATGACCTCTAAATCTTGTCTCTAGCTTCACCAAAAAAATATGAAAAATTGGTGGAAAAATAGGACACTTTAGTGTCTCTGGACACTTTAGTGTCCGATTACAGAACTAGTGTTAAAGGCACCTACTTGGGATAAGATCTTCCACGTGCATGTAGATGTTTCGGCCTATGCCATAGGATGCATACTAGCACAACCAGGGGGACCATGGATTTCCCAATCTCCTATGCTAGTCGTCAACTGAATAGTGTCGAGAAGAACTACACCACAACGGAAAGAGAAGGACTAGGAATGATATATGCAGTTAAGAAGTTTAGGCACTATCTGCTAGCAAATAAATTTACCTTCTTTGTAGACCATCAGGCTCTACTATACTTGGTAAATAAACCTTGCAACATACATAGAATAGTGAGGTGGTTTCTCATCTTACTAGAATTCGATTTCACGGTAGTGGTGGTGAAGAAAGGCACAACCCATCAGAGGGCCGACCATTTATCTCGTTTGACAAGTGGCAAAGCTCCTATTGGTATTGATGATGACCTACCGGATGCCTACCCCTTTAACATAGAACTAGTACCCAAGTGGTCAGAGGAAATCATTCCCCTTTCTCACATTTGCAAGATTCTCACCAGAAAAGACAGTTACTGAACGCAAGCAACTCATCAAACAATGTAAGAATTATCAATTGTGCTAGCAAGACGTCTGTACAAGAAAGGGAGAGATCTCATCTTGAGATTGTGCATAGAGTCAGATGAAAGAGAATTCTATCTCCAAGCAGCCCACACCAGTATGGGTACGTGGCATTTTGCTAAAGATCAGACCTTACAAAGGCTAGAGAGGTTAGGAGTGTATTGGCCAAGCATGAAAACGGAAGTGCATCTCCACATTCAGACGTGTGAGATTTGCAAGGCCAAACCATCCACTCCCCATGCCACATTGTTTCAAGTTGCTATAGCACCCAAGTGGAGCTCGTACATTATGGAATACTTGATGAATGGCACCTTTTCAAAGGATGCAAATAGGACTCGGCAAAGGTCTATAGCAATAGAGGCTAAGGAATATGCTATCATTGAGAATCAACTCTACAAGAGAGGCAAAGATTCACACCTAAGGTTATGTGCTGCGGAATCCGAATATGTTCCTTTACTAGAGCAAGTACATTCAAGGCAGTCGAGAGGCCACTTCTCAGTAGACACCACTGCTAAAACCATTATCCAATCATGGATATGGTGGCCCACACTGTTCCAAGATGTGGATGAGTATGTAAAACGATGCGATGAATGTCAAAGGACAAAGGCACCGGTTCGACGAGATGATATGCCATTGCGACCAATGATGGGAGCCAGAGCCTTTGCCAAATGGGGACTAGACTATGTAGGACCCATATACCCACCTACTGCTAGGACACATGCCCAGTATTTTTTCCTTTAGTACCACAAGTCTTACATGGCATCATGATGCTCCTCAGTGGTTGGCCACCTTACATATTGGGGTGATTCTATTCTTTTCCGGCTTATAGCTATGATTGTTGTATGTTTTTCTCATACTTAATAAAAGTCTCTCTCTGAATAAAAAATAAAAAATAATAATAATAATACCTTCCCTCTCTTAGAACCACAAATCAATCAGATATCTGCACACTCTCGGAGCATCACATTGATAGGAAGTATCCCATCCTCGCCCCATAAACAAGTTGAAATGGACTAAAACCTGTGGAAGACTTTGATGCCATTCTATATGCCCACAAAGCTTGATCAAGATAATTATCCCAATCCTTTGCCTTTTCCTCCACAAGCTTGAAAAGGATCTTTAATAGAACTCCATTAAAAGCTTCCACCAATCCATTGCATTGTGGATAATATGGCATGGAGAATCTATGCTTGATTTGAAGACTTTTTGTGAGCTCCTCCATGAGTTTGTTTCTAAATTCTCTCCCTTGATCTTTCACAAGCTCTAATGGTATGCCAAATCTACACCAAACATTCTTAAAGAGAAACTTGCATATGTCTTTAGAAGAGGCACCCTTGCTAGCTCTTGCCTCGTGCCATCTAGTAACATATTCAATGGCACTCAAGATGTAGTGCTTTCCATTAAGCATACCTGGCAAAGGCCCTATAATATCAAGGCCCCACTTCTCAAATACCTTATAGCTGATGATGTGCTTGAGTGGCTGGGGCTCCAACCTCCTCTTTTGGACTGGACACTCAATGACAACTTTTGCACCAATGGACCACATCTCTATTCAAGCTAGGCCATGACAACTTTTGCACCAAGGACCACATCTCTATTCAAGCTAGGCATGACAACTTTTGCACCAAGGACCACATCTCTATTCAAGCTAGGCCATGTGAGTCGAGCTTGAAGGATCTTCCTCTTTGTTATTTCTACACTGAAATGTCCACCACATCCTTCTTCATGACATGCCTTTTCAAAAGCAATCTTGAATTTCATCTTGCCACTACAAGACTCGACAAAGAATGCCATCAATCCCTTTGTGATATAATACATCTCCAATGAAGACATACCTCATAGCTTTCTTCACAATTTCAAATCGTTGTTGTGGATTAAAACTTCTTCTTGCAGCCCCCTCTTCACATAAGGCTTCTCATCCAAGGTATAAAGAACCAAACCTATAGCTATTACAAGAGAAACACTTTTGTCAAAAGGCATATTTGCGAGCTCATGAGATCTTGCATTACCATCCCTTGGAACATGCCAAACTTGATATGCTAGAAATTGGCTAAGAATTCTTCTCACCTTGTAGAAAAGCTCCTTCATAGAATCTTGATTTACCTTCCACGTACCTTGTATTTGTCGTATCACAAGCATACCATCTCCCTTGATGACGAGCTTTCTCACTTTCCTCCTCAAGCATTCTTCAAGGCCAAGTAGCAAGCTAGTGTATTCAGCCTCATTGTTGCTCTTCACAAGGATCTCTTGACTTCCACACTATAGCTCTCTCCCTTGGTTGTCTTGAAACACATAGCGCGCTGCTCCTTTGCCAATACTCTTTCTATAGGATCCATCAAAGAATAGAGTACCTTCCTTGTCTTGAATCTCCTTTGTAGGCTTCGTCTTCACATCAATCTCCTTGTATGTGAACATGCATTAGAGAATTTCAGTGGTCAAAAGAAGGAGGGAAGCATGACCTTACAGTCAGCCCCCCTCACTGGAATCGAGGGGATGCCCCAAACCATGAATGAAGACCTGGGATCCTTGTATGGAGATAAGGGATCAGAGGCTACAATCGAGTCCAAACAAGGAACATTGAGGACCTTGCCATCTTACTTAGGAGATGAGGATTATAGGTCGGAGATAAGGAAGATACCCTCGCAATGGAAGAGTACTCCTCCAGTGCTAGAAACGAGGAGTTTGTAAGAGTTACTGTCAACACCAGTGAAATGCACAATTACATTGGCAGAGCTCTTGAAAGTAAAACCTCAACTATGGAAGGGAGTTGGGAAGTCCCTAGAAAAGATGGGGATAACGAGTGAATTTAACCCACAGGGAATGAGAGAAAGGAGGTGGAAGGTGCGAAGGAGAACATCCGACCGGTACTGCTGAACAAAGTAGGCGAGTACTGTGAAGGAGAGGATGGGAATACACTTCTACAAGTTCAGTACGCGGACATAAAGACCTTGGCTATCCTAGATAGTGGAGCTGGAGTTGCCATTGCAACTAAGCAGATATGGGAAGCCTGGGGTAAGCCTGCTGTCAGAAAGACGAGGATGAAACTCCAATTGGCAGATGGATATATTGAGAAGCCATTAGGGATGCTCGAAAAGATCGTAGTTAGTTCCTGTGGAATCGAATATGAACATACCTTCGCGGTAGTAGATTTTGGTAAGAAACCAATGTATGATATCATATTGGGAAGACCATTTATGCGTCAACTCAAGGTGCTACAAGATTGGGGATATGACTATATCTACTTACGTCAAACGGGGGTGACGACTCGGATCAACCTCAAGGACCATAGCTATAGAGATGTGGCCAGGACTCCGGTCTAGGACTTTGATTTGGCGAGCAATGCTGAGACAGAGCTACCCTCATGGATGAATGCCAAAACACATCTTTGGATGTGTGGGGCATCAGAGAAAGGCAGCGATTCGGGAGAGCGATGCAAAAAGGAACAATCGGAACATGATGAAGCTTATGTACCAGACCCTTTCCTAGAACTAGAATTTGAACCTCTGGAGTGGCAACATATACTTGCCATGCTAGATGTATGCATCAACAAAACCATACCGATGACGACAAGGTTTTTTGACGAGGAAGGGTACGACATAACGCCCATTATGATGGTCTAAGCGCTCTTCGACCCATCCGAAAACCAATCAAACCCATCCATCAAAGAAGAGGCGATCCTTGAGCATCATAGAACACATGTCAAGGCCTAGGATTACTTGACAAAGTTTCCATCAGAGGGAGCATCAGAAGAGGAAGACAAGTTCTTTGAAATGCAAGGCCACCTCGAGTTGGATGACGCTAATGATGAGAGGTCCAGTGAGCCTGACAATGAGAGAGAGACGTACGGATGTAGGAGATTCTTGTGCCGGAATGGTTAAGAAAGGTTTTTGATTTCCCTAATAAAAAAACTAGAAGGCAAAATCACTTTCGAAGAAAACGAGAGAACAAAGAGATGCAAAAGTTGGAAGCTGCAAGTCAGCCCATGCCTCAATTTAAGGCAAAGAATCAATACCTAGCTCATGTAGAGGCAAATGACTGCATCAAAGATGAGATTTCAGGTATCTACATGACTCAAACAACCAACAGAAGATCAAGAAAAACGAGGTCAAAAAAACAACCACCAAAACCACAAACAAGCAACTTGTCATGCTTGGAGAAGAAGAAGAAGCACCAAGAGCTAAAACAAGCTCTTAAGGATGTTTGGACCACAGAGTGTGAAGGTGACTCGTAAAAGGACCCCAACTAAGAAGACAAAGAGGGGGTGCCAGAGCATTACAAACGCTACACGATCCAAGATCGTAGAGTAGTAGTCCAACAGCCTCATAGAGTGCAAGATAACCCAAATCAGTCCTACGATGGACCAGAGGATGCCAAGAGAGTAGACTTAGCTTATCCAGGAGAGGAGGCAAGCCAGTTTACATTGCCACAGATCTTACACCATAAGAAGAAAGCATCTTATTGGACACTCTTCCTCGCGAGCACAAGGATGTTTTCGCATGGTCTTACATCCCTGTACTCTTCCTCGCGAGTACAAGGATGTTTTCGCATGGTCTTACAAAGATTTGAAAGGTGTAGATCCTGAGATTTGTCAACACACCATACCTCTTAAGATTGATTCGAAGCCATGTAGACAAAGGCCATATACTTACAATGAGACCTTTGCTAAGAAGATCAAAGAGGAGATTGATAAACTCAAAGACGCTGAGTTTATCTACAAGATTGAACACACTGAGTGGGTTTCACCGATTGTGGTGGTTCCCAAAAAGAATGGGAAGCTAAGGGTTTGTGTAAACCTAAAAAAGGTCAATGAAGCGACCATTAGGGATAACTACCCCTTCCCATCACCGAGCATGTTCTCAAGAGATTGGCTGGCAAGGAGGCCTACAACTTTCTAGATGGATTCTTTGGATCAAGTCTCTATCAAACAAGAGGACCATATAAGACGGCATTTGCCACAGAATGGGAAATTTTTGCATACTGGGTCATGCCCTTTGGGTTGACTAATGCCCCTGCAACTTTTCAAACGCTAATGAGTCACGCCTTCAAGGAGTACCTTAGGGATTTCTTGGAGATATACATGGATGATCTCTGTGTTCACTCCATAGTGAGACTCAATTGTGTTTCTCATTTGAGGCAAGTGTTTGAAAAATGCCGAACCTACAGAATCTTCCTAAATCCGGACAAATGTGTGTTTATGACATGCCAAGGCAAGATATTGGGACACATTGTCTCAAAGAATGGCATTTCAACGAATCTGGAAAAGATTAAGATCATTGTTGAGTTACCACGATCGACTAATGCCAGAGGGGTGCAAGCCTTTATGGGTCATTGTGGATACTACTGCAGGTTTATCCACATGTATGCCATAATAGCTAAGCCCATCTATAGATTGATAACCAAGTTTGAGTGGACAGATGAGTGCAAAGAGTCGTTTCAAAAGCTAAAGCAGGCCCTCATCTCTGCTCCCATCTTAAAGGCACTTGATTGGGATAAGATCTTCCACATGCATGTAGATGCTTCGGCCTATGCCATAGGATGCATACTAGCACAACTAGGGGAGGGGACTATGGATTTCCCAATTTCCTATGCTAGTCGTCAACTGAATAGTGCCGAGAAGAACTACACCACAACGGGGCCACTTTTCAGCAGACACCACTAATAAAACCATTATCCAATCAGGGATATGGTGGCCCACACTGTTCCAAGACGTTGATGATGAGTATGTAAAACGATACGATGAATGTCAAAGGACAAAGGCACCGGTTTGACAAGATGATATGCCATTGTGACCAATGATGGGATCCAGAGCCTTTGCCAAGTGGGGACTAGACTATGTAGGACCTATAGACCCACCTGCTGCTAGGACACATGCCCAGTACATCATAGCAGCAACTGACTATTTGACCAAATGGGTAGAAGCCTCAGCAACAACCAAGAATGATGCACGCACAACTGCATATTCCTCTATGAGTAGGTTTTCACCAAATATGATCTGCCAATTGAACTTGTTAGGGGGACACACTTCATCAACGAGGTCATTGAGCACCTCTTGAATGAATTCATGGTTATCCATAGGAAGTCCGCCCCTTATCACCCTCAAGCGAATGGGCAAGCTGAAAGGACAAACAAAACTCTTTGTACTGTGCTCACAAAGATTGTGAATACAAAATGCTCGGATTGGGATTTAAAATTGCATTCGGCAATATGGGCTTATAGGGTAGCTTAGAAAACTGCGATTGGTACTACACCATACAACATGGTTTATGGTATGAATGCTATCCTCCCCATAGAATTCTTGATTCCCACGCTGAGAGTTGCTAAAGAACTGGAGTGGGATGGGAATATCTTTTCCCAACACCTAGAGCGGCTTGAAAAGCTAGACGAGATTCGGCTAAAGGCCATAGCAGGCACGTATCCCCAGAAACACCGACAAAAGCAGTTCTATGATTCCCATGTCAAATCCAAGAACCTGCAACTGGGGGATAAAGTACTTGTGTACACCCTGAAACAACATGCACTAAAGCTCAAAAAAAGAGGAGTAGGTCCATTCCTAGTGCATGAGATATCCAATAGTGGTGCAGTTCGACTAGCAAGTCTGGATGGCAAAATCATGCCAAATTGGATGAGCGGATGTCGTATAAAGAAATATCATTTGCCACTAACCCAAGAAATGCTCGAGAGGATCCATGCAGCCAAGAACAAGGCAAGAGCAAAGGAAAGGAAGATCCTCGATGCCCAGGAGGAATCAAAGCTAAAAAGAAGAAGGCCAAGACAGGTGTGCACTACACAAGGGCCTAAAAAACACCAAGAATTAGAGTCCAAAATGGAGAGAGAGGTCTTCTCTCTATTTACACAAGCAGCGTATTGGGGTCGAAAGACAGTGATGATGAGCTCGATCCCTACATGTGTCCATTTGGGAGCCAACAACCACCCATAGTTTGCTCTCATTGATTCAGGAGCACACAAGAATTGCATGAGCCATGCAATCTATACACATCTTAAGGAAGCAGTGCTGATCAAAGAGGAACTCACCTTTGTGGGATTCTCTTCTGAGCCATGCAGTCTATACACATCTTAAGGAAGCAGTGCCGATCAAAGAGGAACTCACCTTTGTGGGATTCTCTTCTGAGATGTGTATAGACTGCATGAGCCATGCAGTCTATACACATCTTAAGGAAGCAGTGCTGATCAAAGAGGAACTCACCTTTGTGGGATTCTCTTCTGAGACCACCACGACATTGGGCTATGTGAATATACCGGTGGTAATCAATGGATTAAACTGCTCAGACAAGTTCTATGTCTTACCTCCAAATGTGGATGGTGTAGATCTTGTCCTGGGACAAGTATGGCAAAGGAAATACAGGGCATATATTGATTTAACACATAACAGGTTGTATTTTGGCACACAAGCAACGAGGATGTACATCCAATTCACCAAAACCAACCCATTAGCTAAGGAAGAGGAACCATTACAAGAGAAGGACACAGTTGGTCACCCCCCAAGGCACAAGAGTCCACCTCAATGGACACCCAACAGGCCAACCAAATAGGTTCTTCATCATCAGACTGTCCACCTAAAGGGTCAAACCTTCCAGCAAGCATGATTGAAAAAACTCCAACTGCCATGGCACCAAGGCCAGCAAAGAATCGGCAAACAAAGGCCCCTAACATGGTGAAATCACAGCCAAAAGCCAAATCAGGTTGTAAACAGGTATCGGTTCAAAAAAGTTCACAGCCTAGGGCAAAAACCCAAGGCAAGCCTGTTGAAAGAGCAGATAAAGACCAAGAAGACCCCTCCTGACTCCAGTTTTTGTAAATTTTGACTATCCTGCGGGATATTGTAATAAAGCCTTTTTTTTATTTTCAGGGCCTTCGGGCTTCCAATTTGTAATTCCGTCAATAGATTTAGATTTAGTAGGCCCATTTTGGCTAAGAACCATACCTGCTTAATTTTGGGATATATAAGCCAAAATTATGTAATTTTTATGGATCTTTTAATTAAATCGATTAGAGCAAGAGTGTGTCACCAGCCTAGACATTTCCCAGGCTGAAAGAGGTCTGGTGGACTCCAGGATGTTTAAATATTTGGAAAGTACAAGCTTTGGGAATGGGGGATTATCCTAGAATACAAAGGACCACACTCCTAAAATTTAGGAGAGTTGCTATTTTTGGCCCGACTCCGATGGAAATTCTGTTCGCGTCATTACATCTGGAATTACGCAGATACCAAGAGTTGGCAAAGTGCCTATGACAGAATGTCTACCGGTTGGGATATTTTTAGAGATAAAGTTTATGGAAGGACCCATCTCTTAGATTGGGACATGTGGCAAGGAGGTGGACCAAAGTGAGACAAGTGGCCTGACACTTGTTAGAAAATGGATCAAAGTGAGACAAGTGGCCTCACACTTGTCACTTCAGCTATTGTGTGGCTCTCCACTTGTCATTGTAGCCTTCTCTTGCCATTTTAGCTCATGGGAGGCCCAAATCTATAAATTGGAGCCCTCTCTCTTCATTAATGGAGGCTCTCTTGCTGCACACTAGCCTCTACCACCGTTGAAGGCTTCTCTAATGATGGCTACTCTCTTTCTCTCTCACTTGAAGGCTGCCCATGAAGAATACCGGCTGTATGGGACTGTTTTGGAGGCTTCCATCGCGAAGAAATACTAAAGGCAAGGGTATTCAATCATTTATTATGATTTCTAGCCATTGTATGTGTTGTACCAGCATTTGTACTTGCTGTACTTGCTGTACCAGTCACCGTACCGATTGTACCAGCCAATGTACTTACTGTACCAGCCATTGTACTGGCTGTACCAACCACTGTACTTGCTGTACCTGCTGTACCAGCCACTGTACTTGCTGTACCAGCTTCTGTACTTGCTGTATCTACTGTACCAACCATCGTACCAGCTGTACCAACCACTGTACCTGCTGTACCAGCCAATTGTACTTGCTGTACCAACCATTGTACCTGCTGTACCGGCTGAATGGAGAGTTGTACTTGCTGTACCCTTTCTATTGCATGAAGACCCGTGGTTTTTGGGGAAGAATCAGTACCCACACGGAGGTATATGGATTATATTGTTGGCTCGGCATTTCTACAGCCTATGTTCCGGCTCAGTTGCCTTGTGTTGGGCTGTGTTATGGCATTTGTATAGGGATAATCCGGCATCTCCCGTGGGGAGAGTAAGGCCCTCAAAGCTTGTACATGATATTATTCTCCTTGGGTAATAAAATACTCCAAGGGGGGGGTCGGCCCATTCCGGCCTCTATGCGGTGTCACACGTGCAAGCTCCATTTTCAGCATTTGTGGATGTTTTGTCCAGCTTTATGTTTTATGCAAAGTGATGATGGATATGTGTTAAGGCTGTGGCCATGTTTAAATGTTTTAATATGCATTGATGGTATCAACAAGTGTGTCAAAGGCCCTAGTCCCCCGGGCACCGCCGCTGCGAGTTACATTGGTATCAGAGCATAGGCTTTCTTGGAAGCGGAGGCTTCCTTCTATTAATAAGGAAGAGAAAAGATCTCAAGTGGGGACCACACTTACCATCATTGCTATTAAACATGGCCAGCCACTTCAGAGCCTGTGAAGCAAGAGCATGAGCAATAGACAGCTTGGTCTAAGGATTTATGAATTCACAAAAGTTATCTTAGAAGTATGGAGTTGGCTTTATGTGCACACGTTTAGCACTCTTTCCATATGGATATTGTGGATTATATTATCAAGCTTATAGGCAAGCTATATGGAGATATATCTCAGGATATCTTAAGGATATGGTGACGAGATATTTTGGCTTCATGACCAACCTGGCAAAGAAAAGCTAAGTATACTTTGAGTTTGTAAAGTTGGTGCTTTTGCTATTTACTATGAAGTGTTTTTGATGTTCACTAACCCTTGTATAGCTATGCAAGGAGAAAGGTGGTGTTGTTTGCCTTGAGATGGTTTCAGGGAAACATTGTTTATGGCTCCCTTTAATGGGATGAATTCTTTTCATGGCTCTCTTTATTGGGATGGATTATATCTATGGAGATTTCTTTCTTGGACGAGATTTATATAGATATTGAGCTTCACAAGCAATTTCTATGGACGAATCTGTCCGAGTTTATAGAGAAGAAATCTTTGGATATCTCATGGATATCATGCTTTTATGGATAAAGTCCACCTCTACTCCAAGGTGTGTGGATAGCACGGAGTATGTGGTAAGAGTTATGGTATACAAAGATTATGGTATACAGGTCTATGGATTCCTGGACTTCTTTTCTAGGGATTTGGATCCATCCTCAGGTTTATGGATTATGTTTATGGCTCCCTTTTACTGGGATGGATTATTCTTTTTGGCTCCCTTTATTTGGGATGCATTGGACTTATGGAACTCATGATTCACATACCCTGTGTAGTGTTCTCTTGTCCTACGTGCTCTCTTGAAGATTGTTTCTACCATGTGAGGGTGGAACAATAGAGAGCAGATGGAAGGGAACATGGGCACTTCAAAGGGTAGTGACAAGCACAACATAACCTGTGTAGTGTTCTCTTGTCCTACGTGCTCTCTTGAAGATTGTTTCTACCATGTGAGGGTGGAACAATAGAGAGCAGATGGCTATCAACATGATGTCTATGTTCATGGAAATCCAGTCTCTGTCCACCTTTGTATCAAGAGAAACCAACCCTTGTCTACTCTTCAGCAGAGGGAGAGAGAGAGAGAGAGAAAGAGAAACTCTCATGCCCTGTACAGTCCAGCACCTCTGCAGTCCATCCACGTGGAGTCCATGCAGACACTCTCTTTGCGCCAGCTTTTCACCAGGAAAGGGAAGAGATCTACGCTCTATTCAGCCCCTACCCGACTGTCTTCTCCTCCACGCAGCCCACCTGAACCTGCAGTCCAGCCCACAAGCAGTCTACTGTACCAGCAGTCATACAGTATGGTACCTGCTGTCGTACTTGCCTGCGCTGCCTGTACCAGCAACCTGTACACGCCTGTACCTGCACAACCAAATCTGCCACGTGGACTGTACCTGCACAGCAGTCGTACACTGTACCTGCACAGGCCCTTCCATGCGCAGCCAACATGCATCTTTAGGCGACCAGCCCTCCTCAGCAAAAAAGCACACACTTCCTCCAGAGAGATAGGCGCCTCCTCCTTTTTCTGCCCAACAGCCCCTCTTTTACCAAAAAGCTCACACGTGGCCCCAAAAATAGCATAAGGGCCACGTTTCTTTAATGAAAGGCTTTATAAATGATTACAAAGGTTTTTAAACCTTTTAAGCTAAAATCTTTTTGCCCCCTTTCACACATGAGGTTATCCACACATGGGCTTCCATCTTCACTCCCACCTGATGCCATTCACACTGTCCACCATGTCCCCGTGCACACCTGCATATTATCCAGAGAAAAACATAGGGTCGTGACATACCCTCCTCTTGAAAAATGGCAAGCGTCCTCGATTGCACTCAATGGCACAGTAAAGCATCTCATGAGCAAGGATACCCCATATGGCAAAAACAATGGCCCTCCAATGCATCTGGGTGATAAAATAATCATCCTGCACAATAAGCCACACTGTCCTCTTGCTTGTTCCTTCAGAACCTACAGCAAAAGTCTAAAACCAAATGGAAACACGTTAACTGTGTTAGCCAAAAACAAAACCATGCATCATTCTACATATGACAAACATATGCATGACACACATGCATTCGCAAACAATATGCTCCTCAAAATGTTCTCCCTACTCCAAAGTAACAGTCTAAGGGCTGCTCGCAAGCCTTACGCCCATGGGCATCCCGCAGGACCCACGACTGATGGTAAAACATGAGCATATGAAAGCACTCAATGCATCCAAACACTACATCTACCAAGTACTTTCCCACATATGTCTCATGGCCATCCCGCAGGAGTTACACCCAATGGTGCATCCATGACATAATAAAGCACTTGATGCATCATACCAACATACATGCAGCACATGACACAATGCAGAGTATTTCCCAATGTATTCTCAATGGTACCAAGATCCAATGGCACCAGAATACAAAAATACCTCTACCTCAAAAAGTGTATGCATACATGCACAAACAGAGTTCGATCCATATTTCCATGAACCAAACCAACTCTAGGACTGCTCGCAAGACTTATGTCCTCCATAGAGTTATCCATAGTTGCAGTTAGAGTTCCAGGTGCGCGCGACTGTGAACCATACTCAACCATCTCATGTGTCTAGAACACAAGATCATAGAAGTCCCATAAGCAGATGTACTGTCAGCCTCAGTACCTTCGGGTGAATACAAAGATGTCACCAAGCGACTCCTAGATAACAACTGAGCCTATCTGTAACAAGGGAGCGGAGGTGCTACCCCCCTCTTGAGCATCAGGCAATGCTCCAGACCTATGCTCTGCTAAACCTGAATGAGCCGTAACAAGAGTCGACTCCAACTCATAGGCATCAAGATAAAGCTGCAACTCCTGAGGTGAATCTGCTAAGTAACCCTCCTCCATCCACTTCGCATCCATCAGTGAACCTCCTCCATCCACTTCGTATCCATCAGTGAACAGCTGTTGAACTTCACAGGATAGCAACGGGAAACCTTACCCTGTACCTTTCTTTCCTCATGTGCCAGTATATGCTCAGGAATAAGAACCTCGTCAAGTTCCTCCACTTCCATCTGAGCCTCATCTGATACATCCTCAGGCACCCAAAACCTGGTTGCACTCCACCCAAGTGGTAAGCACAAGTCCTCGATGAAGCATAGTAGATCACCACTGCTAAACATAGAAAGAAACTGTCTTCCGAACCCATGAAGCCTCTATGAAGATACCACCGGTGACAAACTGTCGAAAGCCATAGCCTTCAACGCATCTCTTGCACCATAACACTTCAACTGCTTCTTGTTCCTGGCCGACTTCTTCTTGTCCTTGGTGTCTTTTCTCCTGAGCTTCATCTTCAGCTCTTGCTCTTCACCTCATATAGGCAAAGATACACAATCCTGCACTGTGTCCTGCACTTCCTTTTACTTTCCTCATGTTGAAGCTTTTGATGTGACTCTCATGAGACAACCACGAGCTCGCCCCCTTAGGAAAGTTGGCGATTGTCCCGACCAAAGCAACCACGGACTCGCCTCCTTGAGAAAGTCGACGATGTGTCCCGGCAACGGAACCTTGAAACCGGCCTTTAGAAAGCAAAGGGCGGTGGAAACAAACAATCGCACATAAAACACTTCAACACCATTGAGGACCTAGAAAAGGAAAACAAACAGGGGGAGCTAGAGTGCTCCTGCAAATAGTACACGGACACCGATTGGCCCCAAATCGCAGTGGCGCCCCTTGCGGTATTTCTTTAATTGAATATAAGAGCTTTGATTACAATATAAGGCTGGGAACTTAGCCGTCGCAGTAGAACCCTTGAAGCCTGCAAAGAACCTGCATCTGGCTTCTTGTCCACACGGCATCCACAAACAAGTCCAGCCATTGTTCGCATCGAAAGACTCTTCTCACATTGAGTCTGCATACAGAAGCTTTCTCCCATGATCAAGGCTGCCACAACCATCCATAGCCTCTCACACTATGAACAGCATCACACCCTGACACATCCAGTGCTTCTGCATCACATCACAGACTCCCAAACTGTCTCTCATAAGAGAACTCGCATCACAGCACAGCATACCATACAGTCGACACACCTGTACCAACCCTCTCTACCTCCAAGGGTACTATCCATCTCTGTCATGGATTCCCTGACCCTTGCCCAATTAGTAGCAAGGCTGTACCAAACATGTGTCCATTCCTGTACCTTCTGCCTGCATGTGACCTATCTCCTGGAGAAACCCAAAAACATGTTTCCTCGAGAAACCTACGACCTGTTTCCACATGAAACCCTTAGGCCTGTTTCCCTTTGAAACTTCTGGCAACATAGAGATGCACCCATATCTGTAGGTCCCACTGTTCCTTTCTAGCAGGAAGAAAACAATCTGCTCCATGAGCACGCAGCCATGCGAGCTTGCTTCACTCCCATGCCAAGAAACATAACCAAATGACCTTGTACTTGCAGCCAAAAACCCAAGTACATTGCTGAATTTGCAGCCAAACAAAAACAGCCCATAAACTGTCCCAAAACAGTCCCGAACCAAAGCATAGAGAAGCTGAAAGTTCCATCAGATGAACGCCATCAACATGATGTCTATGTTCATGGAAATCCAGTCTTTGTCCACCTTTGTATCAAGAGAAACCAACCCTTGTCTACTCTTCAGCAGAGGGAGAGAGAGAGAGAGAGAGAAAGAGAAACTCTCATGCCCTGTACAGTCCAGCACCTCTGCAGTCCATCCACGTGGAGTCCATGCAGACACTCTCTTTGCGCCAGCTTTTCACCAGGAAAGGGAAGAGATCTACGCTCTATTCAGCCCCTACCCGACTGTCTTCTCCTCCACGCAGCCCACCTGAACCTGCAGTCCAGCCCACAAGCAGTCTACTGTACCAGCAGTCATACAGTATGGTACCTGCTGTCGTACTTGCCTGCGCTGCCTGTACCAGCAACCTGTACACGCCTGTACCTGCACAACCAAATCTGCCACGTGGACTGTACCTGCACAGCAGTCGTACACTGTACCTGCACAGGCCCTTCCATGCGCAGCCAACATGCATCTTTAGGCGACCAGCCCTCCTCAGCAAAAAAGCACACACTTCCTCCAGAGAGATAGGCGCCTCCTCCTTTTTCTGCCCAACAGCCCCTCTTTTACCAAAAAGCTCACACGTGGCCCCAAAAATAGCATAAGGGCCACGTTTCTTTAATGAAAGGCTTTATAAATGATTACAAAGGTTTTTAAACCTTTTAAGCTAAAATCTTTTTGCCCCCTTTCACACATGAGGTTATCCACACATGGGCTTCCATCTTCACTCCCACCTGATGCCATTCACACTGTCCACCATGTCCCCGTGCACACCTGCATATTATCCAGAGAAAAACATAGGGTCGTGACACTCCTCGTTTCCATGCCCGCCACACTTGATTTTGCATAGGTCACAAAATCACTAATTAGTGGTGTTAATCCTAGATTTGCCATGATTAGCATGTTTTTTTTGATAGGAAATGATGTTAAGATGTTTGTAGACGCTTTGTGAATGATTCCATTGGTGCCGCTTAAGAAGAGGATAGAGTCTTAAAAGAGGCCAAAAGGGGCGGTAGGAAGCATTACATGGCATTGAAGATCATAGACATAGCTCGTAAACATCTTAGGATCATGTCCAAACATTGTGCATGCCCTATGGGTACATGGTTTAGTGGAAGATGGCATTGAGAAGGTTTCCCCTTTCTCCCACGGCTTAGTCTTTGTGATTAGAGTGGATGTCCACCACATAATTGTATGTGGAAAGCCTCCGTGCCCTAACCGGGTCGGCTACATCCTTGGATTGACATATTTGTTGATTCCGATCCTCGCTATATTGCATACATTACGGCAAAGGCCATAGGGGGAACCCAAAACAACTGGCACCGTTGTCGGGGAATTGAGTCACCTAAGTTAGGTTGGACCGCTAGTCACTAGTCTTAAAGTAGATTAAATTAGATCCGCCATTGGATGCACATCTAGTGGTGTAATTTCGCTTCAAAATCCTCTAAAAAAGGGTTGGGATTTGCGGTGGGAAGCGGTAGTTTCTCAAGAGAGTTTAGGGAAGTTAGGGAGCTTGCCCTTGATTCCGAAGCATTAGGATAGGTAGCTCATGTGCATGGGAACTTTGAGTGAAGTCCGTGCATACTGGGATGTTTTTTGGGACATGTCGGATGCATGGGAGAGTGTAAGCTCTCTTGACATCCCAAACATTCACCAAAACAGCTCAAGGAGCATGTGTTTTTTGAGTTTTTTGTTTTGTTAGCATAGGTAGGATAGGATAGGATCCCATAGCACCTATGAAAGTCCAAAGTCCGCCCAAAAAAAGTCCAAAAACAAGCGAAAAGCAAATCTAAGTACCTATTTGGTTCTAAGTACTTAGAACCATTGCAACCAAATAGGTATACATTGGTGCTTTAGAGTACCTTAAAAGTACCAACTATCTTGAAGTATACATTGGTGCTACAAGAGTACCTTAAAAGTACCTATGAGTATACATTTCTGGTTTTTTAGCACCAATCCCTTTGTCATTGTAGTTCTACTTGTACCACATGTAGTTAGTGCACGCAATGTTACTAAAGCCTGAGGTACCTATAAGTACTTGAGGTAGCGTGGAGTACTTGTTCTTTCAAATGCAGGCTTCTACCTAGAGTGAAAGTCCTTTGAATCCTTCCACGTACCTTATTCCCACCTGAGATCATACATTGCTACCTTGCGAGTACCTTACATGGCAAAACCGTAATCTCAAGACACCCACGTCTTTATCCTAGTACTTTTACCAGGACCTATTTATGGTTAGTCCAGGTGATCTATGTACAAGACCAATGGTACAGGAGTACCAAGCCTATCGAGTCTTGGCTCTATGCATGTTTTTCCATACTTTTCTGCCCCAAAAGTACCAAAGGAGTACCTTTTGAAGCATACACACCTCTAGGACAAACAACATCACACTTGATTTAGTACTACTTATAAGCTTCTTTAAGTGAAGCAGTTTAGCCCATTGCCTTTGCTGGAAGTTTTGAAACTGCCTATAACACTGCATGCTACCCGAACTATTGCATGCAAGAGAACAATATAATTGAAGAACTTTTTAGAGCATACCTGTGACTCGTCAAGCAAATGTACACGATGCTTTATGTGAGCTTTTCTACCCACTCGTTTTCGGCACACATCCTTTTTGTTTGGTGACACTCGCGTCTCTGTTTGCCAAAAAGGCAAAAACAATGTCTTTTATCTCCTGTGTGATGCAACGACTTTGAGGCTTATGACGCCGGCATAATTGCAATGGAAATGATCCAGCCTCAGCCTGTTTTAATCGTGAATTGGCTGCTGCAAAATTTCGCCGATGCAACCCTGTGAACCTTGCCATTTCGGAATTGCTTATAGACCTTGACGGAACCCCTTCGCTATTTACCAACATCATGCATAAAGCTCTTTTAAGCTTAAGCTCCTCTTCAGACAATGATGCTTTGACTTTTGTGACTGTGCCTTGAATGTTAGAGAGTATAGACCTCTCAGATCCATGGTGCAATCGTCGAATAGCTGGCTGCTCTAGAAGCAGCCGAAAGGTGGCTTTCTTTGTCTCTCTTTCTCTCTCTCTCTATGCAGCCGGCTCTCTCTCTCTCAACTCTCTCTCTCTCTCTCTCTCTCTCTCTCTCTGCGCCTCTGCCTCTGTGACGGCATGCTGCTGCCCGCCTCCTGCAGCTAATTAAATCCATGACGAGATTGGATGGCAGGGACTGTGGCACTTGCACTCTCTCTCTCTCTCTCTCTCTCTCTCTCTCTCTCTGGGTCGTGCGGCACACACTGCAGTAGAGAGAGAGAGAGAGAGAGAGACTTTAAGCTGCACACGAGGGTGTGATGGATTAGCCCCTCGCAAGGGGAAACAAACCTTCTGCAATCCCCCTGCCCAGCACTCCCCTTCCTATGCAAAGGAGGCATCATGCCCAATGCCCCCTTCCCCTTGTCAATAAAAAGAGAGAGAGAGAGAATGTGTTGTACCTGCGCTTCTACTGCCTGCGCAATGGCGAGAGAGAGAGAGAGAGAGGATAAGTGAGAGAGAGAAATGTGCTGGTAGAAAGAGTCCCTTTGACACGAAGAGAGAGAGAGAAATGAAATGCTTTTTTTTTTCAACTAAAAGGTTGTTTTCTTTTTCAACTACCCCCCCCCTCTTATTTTTTTATTGAAAAATATCAACCATCCAACTTTACAATTTTTGGAAAAAGAGAATCTTCCTATCTAATTCATGAATTAAACATTTAATTAATTAATTAAAAAATTAGGTCTCCTTTCTTGAGTGAATGCATGCTAGAATTTTCACCTCTATGAACCACTTGGACACACACATCCACTAATGTAAATTATTTTGTTTCAGAATTATGTGTATCCCAAGAAGACTTTGTCATCGTCTCATGAGATTCCCTAGACAAGAATAAATAGTAGATAATTAAGGATATCTTACTCATAGTATCGCAAGCCCTTAGCATGCTAATGTAAGAAAATGGTTAAATTATTAACATGGTGATAAAGATCTTTATTTTTTTGATTATAGGCATATAAAAACTCCTCTTCATCATCATAAGTCAACCAAGGAGAAGATCATGGTGGCTTGCTAGAAGAGCTATCATGAGATATAAATAGAAAATAATAAGAGATTATAAGATATAAATAAAGAATAATAGTTAATGTTAATTGTTGTAATGAGAGATTACAAGACATAAATAATTATAAGATGTAAATAACTTAATAAACACATATACAAATATTGAAAATATTTGTGAAGTTTTTCATCAAATGTGGGAAAGAATATGTATGAGAAAGAAAGAGGAAGTAAATCATGATATATCACCTCAAATAGTATATATATGTTATGGTCAAATTGTTGATAATCATGGATGGATTTGATGTAGGGCATAGCCCAGGTTAGTGTTGATTTTTGACGGGTAAATGTGCTTGTCAAAATTTATGCATTTTTTAATATTTTACTATTTTTTGCACATTTAAGTGCATTTTTTGTGGGAAAATCAAAATTTCACCCTTCAAAAATAGGTAAAAACCCAAAAACTGGTAAAATGGGCAACAAAAAGCAACCTTGAAAGCCCTCTTGTGGTTGGGTGATCCATGCCTCAATAGATTATTAATTTTGATATTTTTCTTCCCCCCTTTTTTGCATTCCCTCCCAACTTAACAAAATGCAATTTGGCCTCATTTAATGCAATTTTCTTGCAACAAAAAGAAAACTTAAACCCATTAACTTCTTTGCATTGAACTAGTTAGTAAAATGTAAAAAAACCTTAGCATAATCTAAGGTTTATGCTAGGCCTATCAACCTCCTATGCCCTCCTCCTAGTACTCACTTCCATTCCATACAATTTCATACACTTTTCATTTTGAAGGACGGTGCTATATATTGATCATAAATTTATTAAGTTAACACTAGTTTGGTAATAGGACACTTTTGTGTCCTTGGACACTTTTATGTCCTGTTAACCAAACAAATTTCATAAATTATTGTAAGAAATGCACATTGAGTTTTGAAAAGTTCTATATCCACAAAGTTGCCTTTATGAGCTGAAAAAAAATTGGAATTTCTTTGGTATAATAATGCCACCATTAACCATGTGTGTGCAAATGATCTTTCAACGCAAACTGTGCCAAAAAAACGTGTGCTATTTTTTGCCATTTTTCATAATTTGGCAAGTAACTACTTGAAAACTTTCATATTTTAGAGTTCTAAAGTGCTATATTGCTACCTTTATTCATTCTAAACATGTGGTAATGTTTAAAAGGTATAGGTCATGTGAGTATTAAAAGTAATGCGCAATATACAAAAAATTGATCGTGCTGATTCTGAGGCAAAAATAGCACATTTGGGAATTTTAAACCAAGTGATGTAAATAAATAGAAACTTTGATCTGACACATGGATTCCATATCACATGAACCTTTTTTCTTGAGTTTTGTGGAGCCTAATATGCCAAATTGCAAAAGATATAGCGATGTGACCATTTTTCCCTTGTGTCATACTAAGGGTGATTTTAGAAAGACTATGTATTCTCTTTAAAACTTGTCATCTCAAAGCAAAACCATAATCTTTTTGCACCCTAGATGGAAAAACATTGATACATGTATGATTTTGCTACTAGGAAGTAGTTTCTCAACAATGAAAGGTAAAGCAAACATTGTGAGGCCAGTTTCTTGATGTGCACAGTTTTAGTAATTTATAAGTGCCTCAAACAATGTTAGAGTTTGGCAATATTCAAGGATTTTGAGAGCTTCTATGGAAACATATAATCGTCTAGGACAATTTTATATCATGATATCACCTGGTGAATGGTGAACATGAGTGTAAGTGTAGAAACATCAATAATAGGTCAGTAGATTGACAAAAATGCAACATTTTTTGGGCTAATTCTACTTCCAAATTAAAAATTGTGGTGATTCAAATACCATATATCTTGATCATAAACCCATTGAAGTTATTGGGAAAATAAAATCCCTAAGCTGGGTATGATCAAGCTCAACTTGCAATTTGGCTATTTTTTGCTGAAAAACCATAGTACCTTCACTTTGGAGGCTTTCCATGACCAAATGGTATGGAATTTTCCACATTATTTATTTTTCCCACAAGAGATGACAAAAAATGACCCCCTGAGGTAGGAGTAACTAATTTTTTTCCAAGACCCTGAAAGGGCACTTTTATGTTCTGTTAGGTTACCAATCTAGTGTTAAAAGGTAGAGCATGACCAAAACTAAATGCTAGTGCCAGCTTAATTTTTGTGTGTTAATTTTATGTTAATATTAGTTGTTATAAAGGCCAGGGGCACCTTGGAGAAAGATATGTGGTCACACTGGAACCATGGAGCGTCAACAATATGGGCTGCCGGGTGGAGCCAAGCAGGCGCCGACCAATCAAACAGGGCCATCGACAAACAAGACAGTCAATCCTCCAGGTATGAATGAATTGTTTTCATATTTAAACAACACTCCCAACTTTCCTTTTGATTTAAGAAAGAACCAAAGAACAAATGCAGAAAAGGGGAAAGAAAAAAATTTGGATGTGGACATGATTCTGGTCGATAGAATCCCACAAGATTGGGTTGAACGGGAAGTTTATCAAGACAAAATAGGGAACTACTATCTAACCAGAAACACCCACTAGACGATCTTCTTGAGAAAAATGTCTTGTTTGGGGAAACATGGGGTGGAACTAACACACATTATGAAGACAACTTGGGCCATGAGTACTCAAAGCTCAATTGGGAGGAAATCTTGACCCTCACCTATAAAGGTGTGCCATACTTTGTTGATTCCTCCCCAAGAGCTACGGCTAGACGTGAGGAGACATCTTACTTTGGTGAGACTGTTGCTCCTAAGCCTACTAGGGTTGAGACAAAGGGACAAGATTATGAATGGCCAGGAATGTCTTTAGGGACAACGGCTAGGAGACCTACTTTTGAACCTAGCGCACCTCCTCTAATGACAACGAGAGCGGATCGGTACCCCATACCAGAGCATAGAGGATATATGGATCGGAGAATAGAGGGCCATGCAGCTATTTTAGAGCCACCTAGGCCAACATGAGGGATTTATGATGCGCCACACCGTATAAGGGGAAGAGATGCGGGTAGGAGACATGATGATGAGTACACTCGAAGAGTACGACCATCGACCCTTCAAAAGCTAGTAAAGAAGTACGACGGATCTGGGGACCCCTATGACCACATAACTGCCTTTAGACAAGTAGTACATGCTGAGCAAGTCACAGACAGACATACTCAGATAGAAGGGTTTGGGTTGACTCTAGAAGGAAAAGCCTTGTCATGGTTTCAAACCTTGGAACCTAATGTCAAAGCCACGGTGCAGACTTTAGAGGAGGACTTCATTTCGGCCTTTTCGAAATGGGCGTAAAGCACAATGTAGTAGCAAAAATATATTCCTTCAAACAAGCACCCTACCGTCTACGAGACAGTCAGAGATTGCGCAAGTCGAATGAAGCAATACATTGCTAGATGTCCGGAAGAAGAGAAATTGAGCCAGAAGAGGCTGATATCTCTCTTTGTGGAAGGACTGACAAACAAGACCCTTCACGCACACTCTACGCTCAGAAGCATACTAGCTTCAATGAATGTTGCCTAGACGCCATGGACTATAATGACAATTTTGACGTAGATGACAAGTCTAGCCACCGCAACCGCAAGGATGAGAAGCCAACATCTGAGAAAAGCTTGGAGGCAAGTATAGTTTCAGACAAAGAGATCAATCCTGATGCTGTGACTGAGATAGTGTTAAAAAGGATGGGGCAATTGTATCGTCCACCGGCTCGACCTATCTATACTCCTCAAGCACCCCAAGGGCCATACCGATGTGGGAAATGCGGCGGTGACCATAAAATGGAGCAATGTACAGTGTACCCATCAAGAAACCTTCCCCCAGGAATGTGGTGTGATGTTTGTCAATGGAATTACACCCACACGACAAAAGATTGCAACCGTATCCCACGAATGCAAAGAGAACATAATTACCATACTGCTCCCCAATACAGACAGTATGAGGGAAACAGAGAGAGGGCTTTGGCACCTAACCAAACAGGAGTTCAGAAACAAGCTAGACCTGTCCTTGGATGTCAACCCCCTCCTCCAGGAACCACACCTCTACGGTACGTGGAAGCAAATGAGTTTGAGCCGAGTCTGGAGATGGTGCTTTCGCAACATTAATTTCAGAAAGAAGAGCCTCCATTGATAGACTTGAGCCCTGAACCCATGGGAGTACATCCAGGACAACCAGTATATACGAGCAAGGACACTGACTAGCTCTTGTATTACATCAACCAAGGAAATAGAGGTTATGGGCAGCAGCAGCCATTGCAACAGAGAGCTTACCAAACGAGACCTTTGCTTAAATGCTATAGATGCGGAGAGGATCATCTTGTGAGAGATTGCCCATACGATAAGCCATCACAGACAACACCTAATCTCGGGGCACCAGTTCAGCAGGCAGTCGCCCCACGTTTCCATCAGTATACGGATATTGTAAGGATTGCCACATTACTTAATGAAAGACTGCCCAGACAAACCAAAAGGTGAGAATGTCAGAGGAAAAACTATGTTGAACCTGGTAGGAGTGATACCCTCACCTCTAACCTCAGAAACAGAAACAGAAAATGTAAATGTTCCGTTACGGGTGGTAACTAGAAATCAGGCTAAGAATGTGAAAGAGTCTGAGATAGGAAAAGAAAAGAGCCCTAAGTATGGGAATGAGGAAAGAAAAGAGCCCTAAGTATGGGAATGAGGCACCAAAGGACAAGTCTGAAAAGAAGCCAAGAAGACGCCGGCCTAGGAGTAGAAGAACGAAGAGCAAGAAATCCACAGATAGTGCTAAACCTGTAGACGAAAGCGTTGCCTTGTGTCCGCAAGAGCAAAACACGACCCTAGAACTACCTGACGACATGGTTGTCTCTGAGGTTAGTTCAGGAGGCTCAGTCTTAGTGGAAAAGGTCAATGAGCCGTTGGATGCTATAAGGAAGGCCTATGAAAGTCGCATCACGGCCTTGACAAAAATTCCACAGAAGTTGCAAGAGTATCCAAACCCGAAAGCTGAAAAAATTAATCTCGCTGTACACCAGCAAATGATTAGAGAAACGCCAGCTTTGTTGGAAGGACCGCCTAAGGCTGTAGCAAGAGGACATGGTCCTCTTAAAACCTCACTCGAAACAATCCCTGAAGTTTCCTCTAGTTTCGAACTTGGAAGTGAACAACCAGTTTCTTCTACAAATGCAAATGGTCAACCAAACTCAGAAGTTAGGGAACAAATAATGAAGGACCGGTCTTTGACGACTGCAGATTTTGGGGACGAAATCCCAGAGATTGAAGAAATGATTGCAAGGGAGATGTGGGAGGCTGTAAGGTAGAAGGCAGATGAAGAAGCATCTTCTCCAAAAACCCCACCTTTCTCGGTTGTAGATTTCTTAGGAAAAACACCTAGATTTCTTAGGAAAAACACCTACTGACCAAATGGCTATACCGTTTGAAAGGGACCAGGATTCTGTATCCTCGTTCCCTAGTAAACATACCCTGAGAACTATGCCTTCGTATCTGGGTGACTATAAACCAAATTCAATGGTCTTAGTCTTAAAAGTGCCTTTGATGTGGAGTGTTGAGCGAAAAGAGAGCGACACAGCAAATCTACATGCGCTAATGTCCGCTCCAGTCACGTGTACACTTCCACTGACTGAGCTTTTTTTGAAGATTAAACCAGAGTTGTGGGAGCATGTGGCCAAATGCCTGACAAATCATGGCTTGTGGGACAAAAAGTTTTCTCTTGAAGATGCCATTGATACAAGAACAGAACACGACTTTCACGAAAAAGCGTTAAAACAACAGTTCCAGTAAACCAAGTGGAAGAAAGTGAGGATGATGAGAGCAATATCACCTTGCCTGTGTTAATCAACAAGGTAACTTTGGTTGCAGTTCTTGATAGTGGAGCAGGTGTGGGAATTGCCACTAAGGCTATCTGGGAGTCTTGGGGTAAACAACTATAAGGAGAACAAGGATGAGTTTGCAGTTAGCTGATGGAAGCCTGGAACGCCCAATAGGTTTGCTAGAAAATGTTATGGTTAAGTCTTGTGGCATAGAGTATATGCATACCTTGGCCATAGTAGACTTTGGGAAGAATGCCAACTACGAGGTGATTTTGGGACATCCTTTTATGCGACAGTTCCGAATGATCCAAGATTGGGGCTATAACTACTTGTACCTGAGGCATGAGGGAGTTATAACTAGAGTCAATCTGAGAAACCACGAGTACAGGGATGTAACACATTCCCCAGAGGAGTTTGACTCGGCTTCCTCTGAAGATCTGAAGGACATCATCGGAAAGCCTAATGAACTCTAGAGCCACGGGAGAGGATGAACCCTTGCATGAGGAGTTCTATGAGACTAATGAAGAATGATTAGAGCCACGGGAGAGGATGAACCCTTGCATGAGGAGTTCTATGAGACTAATGAAGAATTATATCTTGGTGATATGGTTTCCGTCAAGGACATAACCCCTTCTCATTATGACACGGCTGTGATCGATGAAAAAGAAGATGGCCTCAACGGCTCAGGAGGGTATGACTCTGATAATTCTATAGTCCCGGAAGAGGAGCTAGAAAAAGTTAGACTACTTCGAAGAGGAAGAGAAGAAGTTGCTTTAGAGTTTCCTCGCGACAGACCTAAACGCAAATTTTGTAAGAGTCACAGGAAGTTTCGAAAGCAAGCCCTTAAGGAAAAGAGAGAACAACAACGAAAGGAACAACAAGACCTAGACAAAGATCACTATAAACCGCCAGAAATTCCCCCAGAATTTCAGGGCAAGAATGAGTTTTTGTACTACGTAGGAGCCAATGACTGCATCAAGGAAGATGTGAAATGGAGATATGGTTTCCAACTAGTTCAAAATGTGCATGAGCAAAATGGAAATCCTAAGAAGAAAAAGAATAGGAAAGCAAGAAGTAAAGCGGGTTCCCTGCTGAGCTCTGCAAATTCTCAACCAACTAGGATTGAAAGAAAAGCGCTGGTACAAGAAAGGAAAAGGATTTTGAAGGCTGCTTGGTCATCTTCAGATGATGATTCTGACAGTGAGGAGGATGCGATTAGTGTCCCTCCTAACTTTAAGAAGTTCACTATCTAGGACCGGAAGATAATTCTGCAAAAACCTATCCGAGATAAACCAGAGACCCTAGGTGTCTCATATGATGGTCCTGAAGATGCTAAAAAGATAGATTTGGCTAAACCTGGAGAAGAACCATACTGTTGAGGAGAGAGTACGAAGCATGTTGTCTAATACTAGCTTGCCAAGCAGAAGCAGTAAGGCAATAGATGAGTATATATATATACACACACACACACACACACACACACACACACACTTTTTTTTTTTTGTGGAATCATAAGTATATTAGATTTACAAGATGACTATCCAAAGTACATAGTCTCAAAGTACATCAACTGAAGATGTCAATATAAGACAAATATACATCATGATCTATTTGGTCAACCTGCATGCAATCGAAGAAAGATTGATGCAGGGAGTACCGAAAGAAAGAAAAGGCAGAAAAAGCCGCATCACCGAAAACTCCATGGTTGCGAACTTTCCATAGTGTCCATAAAGCCCAGTAGCGCACCCATGAGAAGAAAAGAGGGAATTCTGGTCTGGGCAAATGAAGACCAAATAGCCAGAAAAACTTTCCAAATTTCATATTTGGAAATCTAGCCCGCAGAAGTTGGATGATAGGAAGAAAAAACTGACGAGAAGAAGGACAGTTCCAGAAAATGAGGAAGCTTCGAATGCCAAAGAGATCGCAATCGTCTTTTCCACCACAAAGACGACCGATGCATATGCCAGAAGAGATTTGCCCGTTCAGAAACCCCAGGCAATGGCAACAAATGTTTATACAGACCAGCAACTGTAATATCAGATAGCCTCAAGGGATGGCATGAAGAATCAGAAGAGGAGATAGTCCAATCCTGTAGGCGATCTCGAATTTCCAACAGTGGAATCGGCAAAAAAGGCTGAAGCATCTGAATTATATCACGCCAAAGACGACGATAGTGAGGTCCCAAGCCATAATGTGCAGCAGCCTGTGGAAAAGAAAGAGGGGAGCCATCAGGATGGATGACATCTCCCACTGAGGTAACACCCTTTGAGTGGAGAAAATATGAACGCCAGGGTTCTAACACCGCCAGGGGAACTGAAAATGCACACACACACACACACACATACATACATACATACATACATACATACATACATACATATATATATATATATATATATATATATATATATATATACACACACACAACCTCTTGTTTGTCTACAACTTCTTGTGGCTCTTGCATAGCCTCTTGCTCCACAACCATCTCCGTTTGAGGTTCTTGTGTAGCTTCTTGCTCAGCCATTCTTTGGAGCTCTTGTATGGCTTCTTTTTCTGCCACTACCTCCCTTTGTGGTGTTATATATGAGGGAGGGGTTTGAAGGAGGCTCTTTGTGAATGCATGTGCCTCTTCAGAGGTTGAACTTGGACTTTATTTTTGGGGCTCATCCTCTTTCAAGATCTTTGCAAATCTTGCCACCTCCTCTTCTACGGCTTGTATTTTCTCTGTGTATACCTCTGCCTTCCTCTTTGACCCTCTCTTCTCCTCTTCTTCCTTTAAGTGCTCTTCCACCAAGGCCTTGCCCTTATTTTCTAGTTCTACTTGGGCCTGCATGGCCTCCATTCTCTCCTCTCGAGCCGCCGTGGCCTTAGGATCCTCCTTTTGCTTTGTTTGGTGCTCGGGGTTCACCATCCTTTCTCCTCTCTTGTAGGTCAAGCCTTTTGCAGCTTCATCTTTAACCTTCTTCATGGCTTCATAAACCTTGTGGGCTTCCATCCTCCTAAATGCCTCAGACACTGGAGGGTAGTTGGGTTCTTCTTCTATTTGCTCATCCCTTTCTTCTTGTGAAGCTTGCTTTCTTACTGGCTTTCTTCTGCCTCTGAATAAAGTCCTCTTGCTCTTCTCTCTAGGAAGCACTATCATGCTAATCGGCTTGGCCTTTATGGGTCCCAGCGTGTTCGATGCCTCATCTTGTGAGATGGGTGGAGGGAGCTCTCCAATCATGCCTAGAGCCTAATATGCAATCCTTGTCAACAAATGGCCATTTGCCAAGTAAGGCTTTTCTTTCATACCTTTGCTCTCTTTGTGAGCAATCAGCTCCATGCAGATGTTCCTGCTGTAATCTCCTGGCATGGTTTGGTTTTGTGCCCATGCTTTCGTCATAAACCTTGCTACCCTCTTGCATGGCTGTGTATATTTCTGTGGCTTGCCCATAACAAAATGCTGCGAATAGAGCCGTAGGGGCAAGTTGATCTCCTTGTGGATGAGATCATTGAAAGTCTCTTTCTTCCCAGGGATCACCAAAAATGTAACCTTTTTGTCAACTTCTGAGAGCTGATGTGGCAGTTTTATCGCTCTGCTGGAGGAGGGTAGCTGGAGGGCTTCACTTATCACCTCTTCTGAAATCTGTACTTGTACCTCCTCTCCTTCCCTGTTGGTCGTCAAAGTAGCCACCCCATCCTCGTTGATGGTGGTCATGAGCTCGTAAGCTCACTGTGTGTCAATCCCCCACGGATCCAACTTGAAGTATCCATCTAATCCAACCATCTCAAAGACTTCCTTGCATCCGGGAGCTTGGTGGAGCATGAAAAAGGTGTCTGGAAGGATTACCATGCCCACCTTCCTCTGCTCTTTGTCATAAAATGTTCCTTTGAAGATACAAGTTTCTGCGGCTTCCAAGACTGCTTGATCCACATAACTCACGTCCATGATCTTCACATCCAAAGTCTTGTATGGCTCCGTAGCTGCTGGATCCATCTATTTTGCTTTCTTCTGCGGAGTCGCTCTTTTCTTTCTTGTGGGGCTGCTGTGGAGATGCTTCCTGTTAAGCAAAATTCCAAGAGATCTAGATTAGACTAGATAGAGCATGTGCATGCACTTGGTATCTAGTTTCATTTCTAATCCTGTTGCGTTAGTTGTTATTTAAATGTCAGCATTTAGCGTTCTCGTGCGGACTCTGAATTGAATTATAGCCTTATTTCTAGCTGTGGCATTAGTTCAGGTGATGATTCCATGCATATATGCAATGTACAGACCATCCCCAACAAGGCTATAGCTTCACAGGTGAATTTTGACATTTTGGCATGAAACACGCGTGTCTCATGAAACACGCGTGTTTAATGGGACATGCTTGTTTTTGCAGCTTCTTGGCATAGATGGCTTGGGTATGTATTGCTCATGTAAGATATGTGCTTGTTTGCAAAATGTGAGGTGCAATATGCAAGATACAGCAAATTTTGGGTGCAAGACTCTGAAGTTGATTATTTGGCCAATTCTGATGAATTTATGATGGCAAGAGATGATGTGAGATGCTTCCAAGCATGTAGACATGATGTGGAACAAGCTCATGAAGTCAATTTGTCAGTATGATGCATTTTCATGAAACACACGTGTTTCAAGAAACTTCATGTTTTTGATAATTTGAGAGCATGGCTGGCTTCCTTATGGCTTGGGCAATGGGAATATGTGCTTGGATTTGAATTTGACCTCATGAATGATGTGTTAGAGGCAATTTTGCAGCTGGACACTCCGAGATGTCAAGGGTATGAGCACACATATTTATCCTCTTATGTTCTTGGTGATGTGTGTACATGCATGAATGAAGAGTTGTACTTAGTCATACTTCATTGGGTGTACTGCACGAGTTTATGGCTTTGCATATGGTGTGTGTACGCTTGATGTAGCATGCAAGCTGTATGTGGAAACATGTAAGCTATATGGTCCAGGAGAGTTGAGAGAGGGAGAGAGAGACCCTATGCTGGCCACCCAGCCGGGAGTCCCTCTGTTTTGCTAAACACGGAGAGTAAGAGAGATATGCTTTAGTTGCCTAGAGCACGAGGCTAAGGACGAGAGGGATGGTGAGACCTTTACTCATTGATTGTTAAGGAATTTATCTTAGCATGTAGAGGAAAACTAGTCGACACATATCCTTCAAGTAGTCGTTTATGTTGCTCATGTCACGCTCAGTATGCTGGGTTTTTGTTTCAGGCGGGGATGCAAAAGCGACGAGCAAGGAAGTGCCCAAATCACCATCTCCTATGAAGAAGACCCCCAAAAAAAGTACTCCCCTTCGACATCCTTGTATTGTTTTGCACCCCTCAAAGCCTCGTGTATGCAAGAAATTGTGACTTTGTTCAATCTCTTGTAATGACAAGAATTAGTGATTCTTGATTTTTTGATTTTTGAATAAAAACACAAAAAATTTGTCGGCCTCCATTTCTTTCGACTTTCCTTTTTCTTTCAATGGTCGCTCTTGTAATTTTGGTTAGAAAGTTTTTAGTTTGTCCGTTTTCAACCCTAAACCGTGTATTTTTACAGAAATACCAAAAGAAAAAGGGACTCTCAAATTGCCAATCGAGGAAATACTAATCATCAGACAACCACCGCCATATTGCCCTCCGGCCATCACATCGCTGCCGTTTGACCTCCCTTCACGTCCAGCATTAATTTTTGATCGCAACGGTGTCCTCTGTGCTCCGTGGCACACCTCGCAGAAATCTACAATTCCTGATTTAGATGCCATAGAATTTGATAAGATCATGGAGTCAAGGGACAGGTTAACTGAGCCTTTTTTAAGTGTTGTTTTGTATATGAATGATTTGTGCATGTTTGTATATGTATGATTTGTGCATGCCCACCGAAGTGTTGTCGTTTTCAGGTTCTTATTTGTTCCAAAGGACGTGCAAGCATTCTTTGCCTGGGCTGTGAGCTGGGCAAATGTATATATATGGAGTTCAGCAATGGTGGAAAGAGTGGACAGAGTGGTCCACAAAGGTTTTGCGGGCATCTCCGACTACTTTTGTGGGTGGGCCGGTCAGCAGCTTTGTGATGTAGGCACATTCTGCATGGTAGGCGGAAAACCAGTCTTCTTCAAGTGTCTGCAAAATTTCCTTGCGGTGGTGGAGCGATATGATGTGGCAAACGTGTTATTGGTTGACAATAATACGTATAAATGCCATTTTAATCCTCCTGGTTCGTACATCGTTGTGCCCGGCATAGAGGACTGTCGGAGTGATTTCTTGTCCACGGACTTGAAGGAGGTTCTCACCAGCTGGCGTGATGCTATAGATCAGCCAGCCTGTGCTCTCAGCTTCAAGAATGCGGACTCCACCTCAGATGACAAGTTTGTGGCAACTGCACTCCAGCGAGGCTAGTTATGAGAGATATCGGAGAGGGCCACAACTTGGGCCAATGCTCTTCAGGCACTAGAATAGCTCCATTGTCATGTGAGGAGCATTTGTAAAAATCTTATGTAAATTAATTCTTGGAAGCCAAGCTTTGTACCAACCCCTCGTATAACTGTCATTATTGCTCCATTTTTGTAAGCTATTACTATCTATAAAGCCATGTACATGCCTAATTTTCAAGATGAAAGAATTTTGTGTGTTTTGCTTGGTTGTGAATATAATGTGTTGAAGTGTCTATAAGCTAGATTTGGAATTAGGTGCTTTTGGCAGACTCAAGTATGACAAAGAATAATTGAAGCAAATAAGTTGTATATTAGGCTCAGAACATACACGGACAGCCCCCTCTTCACCCCCACTGAGCATCTCGTTCAGGTCAAAGTCAGGTCTTCTCTGGAGTTCCCTTATGGCAGAAGTAATATTGTTGGCCACTTGCTTCTGTTCAGCAGAGGTTTTACTGACATCTATGCTGCGTATCAGTGTCAAGACTCTCTCATTGCCCTTCATGTTTAGAGAAGGTGAAACACTTCCTGAGGAGCTCCGCTTGGAACCTACCATCACCAATGCATCCGTTTCTTTACTTCCTGCTGCCTGCATCAGGCTCATCACAACAAAAAGCACCATTTCTATTCCGTCAGCAATTTCTCTGTGAAGTACTCTGGCTTCAGCTTTATACAACAGCCCACAATAACATCAAATTAGCAATAACATCAAATTAGCACCTTCTTTCCAAGTCAGAGAATCCACATGTACATTAGATGACTACGATGGTCTTGAGTCAAATTTGCCTGTCCTGTGCAGGGAAAAACCATAAGGAAGGGCGAGAAAAACCAGTCAAATGATACAAAGCTGTATGACAAACAACAGTTGAAGCAAAAAAGCTGTATATTAGCCTCAGAAGATGCAAAGATTGGCTCTGTGACCTACAACGCCATTGGGATGCTATTGTAAACATTTTCATAAACCTCTGGAGACAATTTGAACTGATGTGGATTGCCATGCAAGGGTTCTAAGGGTATCTTGATGGATCAAACCAAGTGTGATGCCAATAGCACTTTTGGGTTGCCACGAGGTACATAATAAACATCCTCCATACCCTCAACTAGCTCATAGTAGTAGCCCTCAACCAAATAAGAATTTGCACAAATGCAATTGTCCCAAGCATCTCGTAGTGCTCGTGCTGTTTTGTATTTCTCCTTTGAGCACCTCAAAAGGTAGAAGTCTGCTCCGTCTTCATTGGCATTCGTGGCAAAGGTATCACCTACCCATAGAGCCTCACAAATTGCATCATGGTGTCCACCATACACAGGCAAATCTAATCCTTCGTCGTCACTTGACTGATCACCTTCTTCATCATTGCCATCCATGGGTTCGATGGTGATAGCGAAGCGCGCACTTGTCATTCATGGAGTGTCCATTCACACAATGCAAAGAGCGTGAGCCTTCCACTCGCTTGCAATTCCATTTCCTCTCCCTGGGCACTTCAGCTGCTTTGACCTCCCAGGAAATTCGATTCACCCCTGATTGGGCTGACTCATCACATGAAATTTGTGCTTCAAGAAGCTGACCACATCCTTGGCACACTTCATGTGCCATCCATCAGGCTTCAATTGCTCATGTGTCAGAGCCCTTTTGACAATTGCGCCGGCCCCATCATGCTCTCCTTTGCCATGGCCTGATGCAAAGAAACTCCATAGCATCTCAATCTTGGTCAACGAGTAGTACCTGTTTCAATCACACATCTCAATGGCTGGGCAAGAACAAAATACTTGAAAGCATGTTTTAGAGTTATCAGAAGTGAGCATACCTTGACACAAAGAAAAATGGTCTAGCTGCCTTGAATTGAGCAGCGCATCCATCTGACCAGACCCAATGCCGCTTCAAAAAGTTGAATCCTTGCTCTTGTAGCCACACACTATGCACTTGCAGGCAATGCTGCACAAACGTCGTGTCGTGCTCTTTATCATCAGAAATGTAAAAATGTATGTACTTTAACACTCTGTCGGCCTCGTCCCGAACATAATTGATGTGCACCAAGATTGTGTCCTGTGAAGAGTACCAATGCATTGATTTGGATTTCATTTTGCTCCTTAAAAGAGTAATTCTCAGCAAAGTCGATAACCGAGACCACCACATCTCTGGGAAACCTTTGAATGCAGTCTTTGAACTGTTGAGATTGCCACCTGGCAATAAAATTGTGTTTGATGTAGGTGGTAAGATGCGTTTCTAGGAAGGACGTAAAATCCTTACATCCCATCTGCTTGACCAGGAGATCCTTGTGCTTCTTGCCTTCTTGATGGGTTGAGGCAACATCTTCAAACACCTTTACTGAAATTTGGATTGAATTTTCAAATTTTTCTCTTGGACAGAGCATTAACCGCTGCGATCCACATTGATGACATTCTCCCTTCAAGCAAGAAAGCTTATGAAAGGCAGACTCATCAGGCTTCGGACATAACACCATCTCAGCCAATGTGTTGATACTAGTGTGCGTGCATGTAGCAGCTCCACACTTTCCTGGTATCTCTTTTGTCAAGCATACAACACACATGCAACCACACAGTTCACCGTGCACCCCTGTCTTGCTTTGTCTCATGTGGTTGAATGCTTCCTTGAGGTATATCATTTGGATGTGAGCAATACAACAGCATGTGTACCGATCCTTCAGCTTGCGAACAAACCAAGGTTTCAATCCCTCAAAACATCTAAGAGAGATCTTGATGTGTGAATATTGCATTTGGAATCTCCTATAAAGTTTCACCTGTGCAAGGAAAATTGAAACTCATAAAAAAAACCTTCGTACTGTCAAGGTTAAAGTCATTGTAACTTATGTTGGTCATTGTAAAGTACCTATATGATTACAATGGTGGTTTTAAAATACCTTTGAGTATACATTAAAGGTCCAGGAGTACCTTAATAGTACTTATGAGTTTGCATTGGTGTTTTTTGAGCACCGATCCCTTTCACATGGTAGTATTACTAGCACCTACATGTAGGTAGTCTAAGGTACATTTAGCTAGAAGATTGGTAGTATTGAAGTACCTAGTCTAAGCACTTTCACTCAATTGGTGGTTCTAAGTACCTATGAGTATATATTGGTGGTTCTAAGTACCTATTTGGTTCTAAGTACTTATGCAACCAAATAGGTATACATTGGTGCTACAAGAGTACCTTAAAAGTACCAACTATCTTGAAGTATACATTGGTGCTACAAGAGTACCTTAAAAGTACCTATACATTTCTGGTTTTTTAGCACCAATCCCTTTGTCATTGTAGTTCTACTTGTACCACATGTAGTTAGTGCACGCAATGTTACTAAAGCCTGAGGTACCTATAAGCACTTGAGGTAGCGTGGAGTACTTGTTCTTTCAAATGCAGGCTTCTACCTAGAGTGAAAGTACTTTGAATCCTTCCACGTACCTTATTTCCACCTGAGATCATACATTGCTACCTTGCGAGTACCTTACATGGCAAAACAGTAATCTCAAGACACCCACGTCTTTATCCTAGTACTTTTACCAAGACCTATTTATGGTTAGTCCAGGTGATCTATGTACAAGACCAATGGTACAGGAGTACCAAGCCTATCGAGTCTTGGCTCTATGCATGTTTTTCCATACTTTTCTGCCCCAAAAGTACCAAAGGAGTACCTTTTGAAGCATACACACCTCTAGGACAAACAACATCACACTTGATTTAGTACTACTTATAAGCTTCTTTAAGTGAAGCAGTTTAGCCCATTGCCTTTGCTCTGGAAGTTTTGAAACTGCCTATAACACTGCATGCTACCCGAACTATTGCATGCAAGAGAACAATATAATTGAAGAACTTTTAAAAGAATACCTGTGACTTGTCAAGCAAATGTACTGGATGCTTTATGTGAGCTTTTCTACCCACTCGTTTTCGGCACACATCCTTTTTGTTTGGTGACACTCGTGTCTCTGTTTGCCAGAAGGCAAAAACAATGTCTTTTATCTCCTGTGTGATGCAACGACTTTGAGGCTTATTACGCCGGCATAATTGCAATGGAAATGATCCAGCCTCATCCTGTTTTAATCGTGAATTGGCTGCTACAAAATTTCGCCGATGCAACCCTGTGAACCTTGCCATCTCGGAATTGCTTATAGACCTTGACGGAACCCCTTCGCTATTTACCAACTTCATGCATAAAGCTCTTTTAAGCTTAAGCTCCTCTTCAGACAATGATGCTTTGACTTTTGTGACTGTGCCTTGAATGTTAGAGAGTATAGACCTCTCAGATCCATGGTGCAATCGTCGAATAGCTGGCTGCTCTAGAAGCAGCCGAAAGGTGGCTTTCTTTGCTTCGCAATTCATGCCTTTTGTAGCTTCTTGCCAGCACTTCACCATTGTTGTGCAAACCGTATTCATATCTTCCGCCGTTGACAAGCTTGATGCGTTACGCTCTCTTTTCCTTTGACGGCTCTTTTGCTTCATCATTGCCCAATATTGTCGCATCCTATGTGTCGCTTCCTGGCGAATCGTGATCGAGTACTCACTTTGGCCATGAGGGGGTAGCCCTAGATTATTGTACTCTACACGCTCCTCAGAGAACTCAGACCCCTGAATTGTATTTGAGGCTTGCTGATGGTGCGCAGAACCCTCAGCCACAACCATGGGCTGCCATCCAATGTGGAAATTGTGTGGACGCTGCTGCTGGGATCCAATTTCCCCTGGCAAACAACAATAAGCTTGCTGATGTTGCACAGAACCCTCTTCAACAATCATGGGTTGCCATCCAATGTGGCAGTTGTTTGAAGGCTGCTGGTGGTGTCCAATTGCTGATTCCACGGTTGTGGGCTGCATTTGAACCTGAAAATTGTGTAGATAATGCCCCTGGGGCACAGTTCCCTCTTCCAAGCCACTCAAACCTGCACTCATGGGCTGATATACAATGTGAGAAATATGTTGAGGCTGTTGTTGGTGCAGAATTTCCTCTCCCAAATAGCTGATACTTGCATTCGTGGGCTGCCATCCATGCTGAGTGTTATGAGGAGGCTACTGCTGGTGCACAGTTTCCTGTTGCAACATCTCCACACCACTGCCCTGTTGCATATTCTCCCCACCAATGTTCCTCAAGGCCCAACCTTCCTACACAGAGAGAGAGAGAGAGAGAGTCCATAGAGAGAGAGCTCAGCTACAGTGGTTGGGAGGGTGGTGACGATGAAAGGCAGACAGACGAGCAGAGAGAGAGAGAGAGAGAGAGAGAGAGCTCACCTACAGTGGTTGGGACGGTGGTGGACTGGTGACGATGAAACATGCCAGACAGATAGTTCGTTTGCAAGAAACCGTCGGAGGCTTTCTTTGACGTTTTTAAAAAAATAGTCTCACAAAAAAACTCCTGAAAAAGTGTACTAGAACACCAACCACAAGTGCCACACAAGAAGTGTCAAGGACACTACTTTTTGCACCACCAACCTCGCTTGAACCACCCAACAAACCCTCACCCAAAGAACCAAAAGAGAAGGGTCTATATATATAATATATATATATAAACTTAAAGTAAATATATGTTTATCATTTTTTGGAGTTTTTTAGCACTATATATAATACATATATATATTTATTATCCCCCCCTCTCTCTCTCTCTCTCGCGTCAACATTCTCTCTCTCTCTCTCTCTCTCCAACACGTGTAACTCCTCTCTCTCTCTGTCATCGCCAGCACCTGTGAAACAGCACCGCACTTATAAAACATGCAGGTCAGGGCGGATTTTCCTCTGAAAGAGCAGCACACTTATCAAAAATGGACATGGGGCCCACCATCTTCTGCTCTGTCATTCCCCTCACGCCACGCCACTCCTTGCCTTGCAAATTGCAATACCTTGCCTTGCCCAAACAGCAGGATGTGTGTCGGCAGTGACTCGGCAGACTCTCTCTCTCTCTCTCTCTCTTTCTCTCTCTCTCTGCAGCCGGCTCTCTCTCTCTCTCTCTCTCTCTCTCTCTCTCTCTCTCTCTCTCTCTGTGCGCCTCTGCCTCTGACGGCATGCTGCTGCCCGCCTCCTGCAGCTAATTAAATCCATGACGAGATTGGATGGCAGGGACTGTGGCACTTGCACTCTCTCTCTCTCTCTCTCTGGGTCGTGCGGCACACACTGCAGTAGAGAGAGAGAGAGAGAGAGAGAGAGAGAGTAAGCTGCACACGAGGGTGTGATGGATTGGCCCCTCGCAAGGGGAAACAAACCTTCTGCAATCCCCCTGCCCAGCACTCCCCTTCCTATGCAAAGGAGGCATCATGCCCAATGCCCCCTTCCCCTTGTCAATAAAAAGAGAGAGAGAGAATTTGTTGTACCTGCGCTTCTACTGCCTGCGCAATGGCGACAGAGAGAGAGAGGATGCTGCTGTTGGCCCGCGATCTCAGACAGTGAGAGAGAGAAATGTGCTGGTAGAAAGAGTCCCCTTGACACGAAGAGAGAGAGAGAAATGAAATGGTTTTTTTTTTCAACTAACCCCCCCCCCCCCTCTTATTTTTTTATTGAAAAATATCAACCATCCAACTTTACAATTTTTGGAAAAAGAGAATCTTCCTATCTAATTCATGAATTAAACATTTAATTAATTAATTAAAAAATTAGGTCTCCTTTCTTGAGTGAATGTATTCTAGAATTTTCACCTCTATGAACCACTTGGACACACACATCCACTAATGTAAATTATTTTGTTTCAGAATTATGTGTATCCCAAGAAGACTTTGTCATCGTCATGAGATTCCCTAGACAAGAATAAATAGTAGATAATTAAGGATATCTTACTCATAGTATCGCAAGCCCTTAGCATGCTAATGTAAGAAAATGGTTAAATTATTAACATGGTGATAAAGATCTTTATTTTTTTGATTATAGGCATATAAAAACTCCTCTTCATCATCATAAGTCAACCAAGGAGAAGATCATATCCAATGGGAGAGGATCGAGGACGTTGCGGGGATGAAGCATTAGTGGCTTCCCCTCCACAACAACCCCCACCACCCCCTCCTCCAGATCTATCTGATCGTCGGGAAGTTTGCCTACTAAGAGGCGAAGGGCGTGGTGGTGTAACAATGAGTGCACGGTGGGGTGATGTAAAGTGAGATGGGGGATTTGATGGAAGAGGTGATGGGAGATTCGAAGGCCCCGCACTAGATGGCCCATAGGCCGCGAAGCGCTGAGAGTATGCTAGATATCTAGCATACTTCTCATCGGTAAGTGCTTGTGTGGGAGCCCCTTGCGTGGGTGTGGGAATATCCCATGGATCTCTGCCTGCCATATTCCTAAACAAAAAATGCAAAACAAACTCATACTTAATTATCTTAAAAACTTATGACATAAACGCGTAGCATACAAAATTAATGTCATAATTACATATGAATTGCCACGTGTTCCCACTCTCAAGACGTGCATGGCTACATGAGCCACGACATCTACAGAGAGAGGGAGTAGAATAAGAGACAACGAGAAGATAAACAAAAAGGTTTTTAAATCTACATAATTGAATCCTACAAACTTGATCATGTGAGGGGAATGACGCTCTCGGGGGGGTCACTATATGTAAATCCTCTATATCACGTGCGTTCAAGGCCTATTTAAAAAGTCCCTTATCTGTGAATTTTTTAGTGAATATAATGTATCCTTTCCTATTCAAATCTGTAAATTTTTTTTAAAATACAATAAGTAAATCTCCTCTGTAAATATATTTCTGTAAGTTTTAAATATTTAAAATGTCCTTCTGTTGAACCCACGTGATACTTACATATTTATACGAGTGACCCCCCCGAGATGACGCTTATGCATGACGCTTATGGCATGATGCTTATGCATTGACGCTTATGGCATGACGCTTATGCATGATGCTTATGAGTGCACGCTTATGGCATGATGCTTATGCATGACGCTTATGGCATGTCGCTTATGGCATGACGCTTCTTGGGTTCTGGATAGAGAAGCTTATTGTTGCGTGATGAGTGGTGATCAATGCAAGGATGCAACACAAAGATGGAAGCAGGAAAACAAGAGACTTGACATTCTTATTTAGGGCTCTTGTAAAGAGTTCCAAGTTGTAGGTGAGTGTGGGAGTGGGCTTGAGAATAATCCCACATGGGAAGTTTTGGGAGTTTGAGGAGTTTTAGTATAAATAGTGGCTCATTTGAGAGCCTATGGACACATTGGGCTAAACTCATGCTTGAGCTCTCTTGAGACTAGCTCTCCTTCTTGTTCATAGAGGTGCAAGCTCTTCTCTCTCTCCATCTACACTATTGTATGAGCAATGCTCTTCTAATTGCAATGAGATGATGTTTTTCTCTCTTCTCATCTCTATTCTCTAGTGTGCATGCTTCTTTGTTGATGCTTGTGGATTCTCTATTAGGCTTTGTGTGGCAGTGGATTCAAGCTTAAGCTTCTCCATAGCTTGTAGCTTATCCATGGGCAAGGCATTGCTTGAGTAGTGAATGAGAATGCATGTTTATTTCCATTAAGCTTCAAGGTTTGTGTGCATGCTAGGGAGTGCTTGAGAATGAAGTATGCTTTGAGCTTGTGTATGCATTAGCTTAGCTTTCTTCTTCTTGTATTGGATGCATGAATGAGTGGGTTGATGAGTGAATGAGCTATGGCAAGATTGAGCTTGTATGTAAAGTCTATGTCAAGGTAGTGGTGTTCATAGTATTCTCTCCCGAAAGGGATAAGCTTCCATGCACCTAACCGGGTTGAATCCCCAAGCGATGAAAGGAGTGTTTATCATTCCATTGGTGAGCTAGGAGTGTAGTCTACTTGCCTATATTGCATACGTAGGGAGACAACCGTCTTTCCATTGGCGCCGCTGCCGGGGAGGAGACCTATGGTTGGTTGAGGATCCTTGGTAGCCATTACATTCTAAACATTGAGTAGTAACGCATGTTAGATACTTAGAAAATGCAGCTTGAGCTCATATGATCATCAGCAGCAGCTGCTGCAAGTTCAACATACACCCCTCAACTAGTGAATATATTATATATATATGCTAGATCTAAGGGGAAAAAGCATGGTCGACTCTTGTTGCTGCTTCAAGGAGGCCGCAGCAGAGAGGAGAAGGCGGCTGTAGCGAAGAAGTCGAGGTAGCTGTCGGAAGCGTCCAACGAGTCGACCTCGTCTGTGGTAAACTGGGCACGGGCGTGTCCTACGAAGTATTGGAAGTACCATTTGCAAGCGTCGGCGCTGGAGAGGCCGTGGATGAGCTGCGTCGTGTCTGCGCTGAAAAGAGTGCTGGAGCCGAAGGCGAGGATAAAGGCGCACTGGCGCACTGGAGGCGTCTGGCTAGATACCCCCCACTCGTGTTGATCAGGAGGCGGCGGCTACAGCTAAGGTGACTGCAGCTAAGGCGGCGAAGGTGAAGTGGTGGCCAGCAGTTGGCGGCGAAGGCGGCAGCTGAGCGGGGAAGCGCTTCCCCCACCTACAGTAGCTTCTGCCGAGGAGGAGTGATCATAGGAGTGGCCGGCGAAGGTGAGGCCGGTGACCAAAGGTGAAGGCCGGCGAAGGTGAGGCTGAGGGCCAGGAGGAGAAAGAGAAGGCGACGGGCTTCAGCAGAGAAGGTGAGGCCGAGGAGGCGAACGCAGCTGAGAGCAAGGAGGAGAAGGTGGCGTCAGCTCACCCGCAGCACAGCGGCGAAGGCGGCGAAGCTGACTCACTGCAGGAGGCGAAGGCGAAGGCGAAGATAAGGTGCCGGCGCACGATTCACAGGCGAGGATAAGGTTAGTATTTTATTTTTTATTTTTATTTTATTTTTAATTATTTTTTTAAGCACGTTAATTTTTAATTTGCATACCAATTTTCATGTTTTTTGCATTTTTTAAAAACATAAATAGTAAAAAGTTAAAAATAATAATAAAACAATAAAAATAATTTTTTTAAAAAGCTATAAATCAGGTGTTTTCTTTGGAGTCCACATTTTCTGCATATTCTGTATTTTTTTAAATTTTTGTAATTTTTTACATAATTAGTGTAATCTGCATAATTAGTATTTTTAGCATTATTCGTATTTTTATGTAATTATTAAAAAATATTAATAAAAAATAAATAAAAATAAAATAAAATATATATCTACTCAAATATTTTATGTAATTCGTATTTTTATGTAATTATTAAAAAAATAATATTAAATAAATAAAATAAAATAAAATAAAATATGTATCTACTCACATATTCATGTTAGTTGTATTTAATGGTTAGGTAGGGTTTATAATATATATATATATATATAAATCAAAAAAAAAATCAAAAAAACTGGACACTGCTACGAACTAAAAATAGCGTATGCATCTACGCTCGGGAACAATACTAGGGGGACGTAACACTAGTGCACCATCTAGGGTAACCACTCAAGGGAGCGGCACTCAATCGGTTGTTGGCAACTTGGAAAGCATTCTCGAGACATCTTCGGAGTCTCAAACAGAGAGCCTCTCAAGAACCGAGAGTGATATTTCAATGGACATAAACGAGTCATTTGGCATGAATAGACCGTCTACACCCATTGGTATGGCAGATTCTATTAATCCATTTGAAATCCCAGATGGGGAGTTGATTGACAACATGAGACTCCATTTCTTGTATACAAACGCGCATGGCGGTGAGATCTACAAAGATCCAATGAGCCGGTTTGTTGTTAAAATTGCAGACATTCATTCTGCGTTTGAACCAACACCATGGGTAAACTACCAAGACGATATGTACATGGGTAGAAATGGAGTACGCTACGAGGTCACCAAAAATCCTGAACAAGTGGATGCTTTAGGTGTACTTCAACCTAGCGCACAAGCAAAGCAGAAAAAGGAGCTTCCATCGGACCCAAATGTGCCAGGAACATCGCGCAGACCTGGTACGCCCATTTCTTTACTTGAAGAATTGTTTTCTGATCGGAATTGGGAGGATAGAGAAAGAACGGGAAAAGAAAAAGAGACCAAGAAAAACCCATGGGACATAGTAAGAGAAATTCCAGTAGTTAAAATCTATCAGGACGACCCAATTAAAGAGGTGTATAGGGATGTGGTAGAAACCTACTATGCAACCACTAAGCACCCGAGCTTAGAGCTTCCAGTCACGCATACAATAACTGTAGAGCATCTAGAAGGTTTCACTAAGCGTGTTCATGATAGATGGGGGAACGACTTTAGAACCCTTGAATGGCCAGAGGTTAGGGAATGACATGGAAAGGAAGGCCCCTTTTCACTGAGGTGTCTACCTTAGACACAGCACGTCCAGATGAATCTGCCTTTCGAGGAGAAACACTAGCACCACCATGGGCTAGAACCCCAAGTGTGGCTCGACCAGCACCTTCCATGCGAACAACTGCTAAAGGACCAGTCTTTCCAACGATTGATCCTACGAGGAGACCCGGGGCTATTAGAGAATCTAGGGGAGAAGAAAGACCACGCGAGCAAGTCGATATGTACCTCCAAGAGAACCCCATAGACCAAGTGAACTGACATTTGAAGAGCCTAGATTTAGAGGCCGAGACTCATATAGGAGACATGATGATGAATATTCTAGAAAAGTAAGACCATCTGCGCTGCAAAAGCTTATCAAGAAGTATGACGGATCCGGTGACCCATATGACCATATAGCAGCTTTTAAGCAAGCTATACATGCGGAGCAAGTCACGGATACGCATACGCAAATCGAAGGATTTGGCTTGACGCTAGAGAGTAAGTCTTTATCATGGTTTCAGACTTTAGAGCCTGAGGCAAAGCAATCTTTCGATGGGCTGGAAAAGAGCTTTATAGCTGCGTTTTCACGTTTTCAAAAATGGGAATTAAGCACAATGTGGTAGCTCAAATTTACGCTTTTAAGCAAAAAGATCAAGAATCTGTGCGCGAGATTACGTAAATAGGCTAAAGCAATACATCAATCGATGCCCCGACGATAAGAAGCCAAGCCAAGGAAGATTAATTTCTATCTTCCTGAAGGCTTACGAAACAAGACGCTTCACGCTCACTTGTACGCAAAGAAGCATGTCATCTTCAATGAGTGTTGCATGGATGCCATGGATTACGATGACAACTTTGACATGACTGGCATGGGAAACCAAGATAGTCATCCGGATGATAAACGTAGCTTTGGGAAGGGCTCTGACTCTAGTGTGCCATTAGTTAATCCAGATCAGATTGCCGAGATAGTATTGAAAAAGATGGGGCAATACTACAGACCTTCCTACCGACCCCCCTAACCATCATACATGCAAACTGTACCTACAGGCCCTTACGTCTGTGGAGGATGTGGAGGTAGCCATAAAACCGAGCAGTGCCCAACCTTCTCACCATTGGTAATCAACCAACAAAGAAGTGGTGCCAGCTTTGTAAATGGAACTACACACATGTGACTTCGGACTGCAATCACATTGCAAGGATACAAAGGGAACAAGCAAACAACTCTGCACCTAGGCAGCAAGTTGTGAACCATGAGAGAACCTTAGTTGCTCAAGAGCAAGCACGGCCGGTGCGAGGAGCTCAACCTCCTCCACCTGGCACAGCTTCCTTTAGATATGTGGAATATGAGAATCCTGAATTAGGAATGGAGATGGTTAGCTCTCAACCATGCTACATTGAAGTGGAGCATCCTCTTGTCGAACCCTACTTTGAGAACCCAACCGGACCAAGCCTAGTTCATGACTTTAATGGAGACCCAAGCTCTTTGATGCTTATAGGATCTCAGCCAACCAAGACTCAAGGTTATCCACCAGGACCATATCCTACAAAGAGTTGATTAGGGGGGATACTTAGACTCTAATAGACGGCACACCACCTATGTACGCAAGAGGACCTGCTTCTCTGAAGCCTAACTTAGAGACGATACCAGAAGCCACGCCAAGCATGGAAAAGGGAAGTGAAGTTGTATCTCTACATTTTCCAGAAATGCCTGAAGGAGATGATTTACCGCAAACCAATGCAAACGAGTCAAAACCATTGACTACCGTGGATTTTGGAGATGAAATTCCTGAAATACAGGAAGCAGTACCAAGGGAGATGTGGGAAGCGGTGCAAAAACAAGTTGAGGATCTAGCATCTTCTGACAAGTCACCACCGTTTTCTATAGTAGAATTCTCGAATCAAAGGGTTCAAGAATTTGATGCTTTATCTCTACCAGATGATGCTCAGACTGTTGTCTCAGCTCGGAGCAACAAGCTCACTTGCAAGACACTGCCCTCATATTTAGGACTGTACGAAGCACATAGCCAAATCATGCAAGTACCATCAATGACACGACAACCTCATCAGGAACGAGACATAGGGAGTTTACAAGCTTTAATGTCGGCACCAGTTACGTGTACCATTCCACTCGCAGAGTTCTTAAAGCTTAGGCCAAGATTGTGGAGAGAAGTGGCTACACAATTGCTTGTTTAAAATCCAAAACTTCAATTTGATCCAAAATATTTCACTACAAGAGTAGAAGCCTGTAGCGACCCTTACGGGGGTCGCTACAGAAGTCGTTCCAAAGGTCGCTTTCGTTTAAACGACCTCTATAGCGACGTTTTTGCGATGCATAAACGACGCTTTTTGGGTGGCATAAACCACGTTTTTAGGGTGGCATATGCATCGCGTTTGGGTGGCATAAACGACGTTTCGAGGGTGGCATAAACCACGTTGTTAGGTGGCATAAACGATGCAAATTGAGTGGCATAAACACCTAAGTTTGGGTGGCATAAGCGACCTTTTTTGAGTGGCATAAACGACCCTACGAAGGTGGCATAAACGACCCTATTTTGGGTGGCATAAACGACCCTGTTTGGGTGGCATAAACGACCTTACGAAGGTGGCATAAGCGACCCTATTTGTATTATTTTTTTTAGCCGTTGGGGTCGCTTAAAAGACCTTTGTTCTGAACGTTTTTTTTTAGCCGATGCGCATTCTCTCTCTCTCTCTCTCTCATACACATTATCTCCACTTGTGTCTCTTGCACACACATTCTCTCTCTCTTTCTCCCTCTCTCTCTCTCTCTCACACACACACACACTTCACATAAACATTAGTCTCTCTCTCTCTCTCTCTCTCTTTCTCCCTCTCTCTCTCTCTCTTTCTCCCTCTCTCTCTCTCTCACACACACACACACTTCACATAAACATTGGTCTCTCTCTCTCTCTCTCTCTCTCTCTCTCTCTCTCTCATACACACTTGCCTCTTTATCACACACACATCGTACGTATACAAACATCATAAAAAATCTCTCTTTCTCTCTCTCTCTCTCACACACACACACATACACACGCGCTTTCGTGTACGACAAAAGACCCAAGAATCGACATACATCGACTTTTGAAAAAGCAATGGCCGACATCGATTACGGTAAGTATAAATTAAATTTTGCAATCAATTAACATTTAAATCTGTAGATTTGGGAGGTAGACACTTCAAGAAACTCTTGATAGATGTAACACATGTGCATCATGGCCAAAAACACACATACATAAAGAAAATGTTAATGAAAGAGCGCCATCATTCTGAATGAGCGACTATATGTATCAAAAAATTATGTCCACAAACTTAGCACTAAATGGCTCTATCATTAATCGGAGTCATCGGAGGAAGAGTCCTCCTCTTGTACATTCTTGGGTGGTTGCGATGATAACCCTGCTGCTACCTGTCGAGCAACCTCGTCCATGTCGTTCTCACCATGTTGCTCCTGCAATTAAAAATGTCTATTAGCTATTTGTGTATAAAAAAAACCACATAACATATAACACATGCAGATTTTGATTGGTATAGAATTACTTACAAAAGCATCGGGTGTCGGCATCTCCTTCTGTAGCGCTCTGTAGCGGTAAATTGTGGCTCTCCGTATCTCGTCTGCAGATGGTGCTCGACCATAATCCTTTCTCTGTCATTTAAACATTGCATATATATAAGTAAGAAGTGAATTGAATACATATGAGATCATAGATACATGGATACATATATATATATATATATATATATATATATATATATATATATATATATATATATATATATATATATATATATATATATATGTATATACAAATAGCCATAGATAGTCGAACAAAAAATTTGTGCACTTACAAAGAGTGCTCGAAAGCCACTAGAGCCCATCCAGCCAAGCCGAGAGGTGTGCCCTGACTGCACACGAGCCTGTGCTACCTCCTGCAAATTAAATGCGCTTTTATATGAATATATAATTAATGCTATTCGAGAAGTACCTATCATATGCATTGAGTGAATTAACTTTGTGTACCTTCTGTTGAGGCTATGTCACTCTCAAGCGAATCTCTTTCCTGAAGTGCCGCTGTGAGGCAGCTCAAGAACAAAAGAAGGCCACTATAGCTCGCCGACTCACCACCTTCAGAACACTCACAAGCATAAGGGGCACCACCAGCTTCTCTAGCTGGAAAGAAAAAATCTCTCTCTCTCTCTCTACTACCCAGAGATACCCAAAGAAAGGCAATTCAACAGCTCACATATCTTATTATAAAAGCCTTTTATCTGTCAGCAAGGCTAAGCCATTCACATATCATCAACACAAACCCTGTTTGACCATCTACAAGGGATGATCCATCACCATAGATTTTATTAATTGACAAACTTCAACCCGCTCTCCCTCGCACTCTCCTTTATCACACACTCACAGCAAACAAACTCACACACACACTGCCCAAAGCTTGCTCTTGATTTCACACCAGAAGTCTCGAAACAAGGTAGCTGCCTCTAGTAGAAAACCAGCAGTTTTGCTTGCTTTGTCAGTAGAGCCACTTGAGCACGACCTTCTCTGGACCTGGTCTCCTTTCCACGCAACTGTCCCACACTTATCAGCTTCAAATCTTTGACCTGCTGTCTTCACTCGCCAACCTATGGCTCTGCCTTTCTCTCGCCAGCTCTCCCACACACAAGCTTCACCAACGCTGGCCTCTGCAACAACTTCACCAGGCTCACAAGGCGGCTCCTTCGCTCGCCTCCTCCTTGGTTCGATCACTTGGCGTTTCCAGCTTTGTGGCGACTTCCAGCACCAACTCTGCCCTCTCACAAGGTTGTTACTTCTACACTTCAAGCTTGTCTCGATAGTCCATCTGCAGCCAACGTTACCCCAGAGACCTTCCCTTGAGTTACATGGCGACCACCTTTGTCTTTGAAGCCTTTCCTCTGCAATATCACCCCCAGCCCTCATACCAGGTGGCTACCACCTTCGCTCCAGTCCTTCTCACTCAACTTCAGTCGCCTCTTTCTACAGAATTACCAGTGAGCTTCTCGTGCCCAAGGCGGCCACACTTGCAGCTTTCGAACAGCCCCAGCCCGTTGCCTTTGATGCCTTCAATACTTTTATGACACCCCCTTACACCTTTCATGAATGACTCCCAAAATGGACAAATTGACAACTCATTGGCATTTTTTCATATTCAATGCTCATTAGCCTTAATAAGTTATGAAAAAAGGTACTTAAAAATTAATCAAAGATTAATCGTTCCACTAATCTTTCTCCCTTTTGACCTATGTAAGAGCTCTAATTAACCACATCACTAATTAATTCACACCATTGAGTACATCATTGGATAGGACATGAAATTGCTAAGCTATGTGCCTCAAATAATGTGTAAATTATTCCATAACTAGAGACTAATTGAACTCTTGATTTTAGTCTCTTGTCTTTATGCAAAATAAAGCAAAAAGAGAAAATTTTCTCCAATTGATGAAGAAATTGATGTAATTAGGTGTTTTGATGCATCTAGATATTCTCAAAACACTCAAAAACACTAATTTGGACCTCTTACATGATCAATTTTAATCCCAAAAAACACATTTTCTAGTTTTTTTAATCTTTTGGACTGGATTAATCACTCACAAAAACCAGTCAATTAAGGAAGACTAGTCGATTTCAATTATTTTTTTAATGTTTTTGAGAATTTTTTTAAATGATTAAGCTACTCCTAATACTTGCTAACACTCCTAGTCGATTTCAATTATTTTTTAATGTTTTTGAGAATTTTTTTAAATGATTAAGCTACTCCTAATACTTGCTAACACTCTAATGCACACAAATCAAACAAAAATTAATGATTTTAGCTCTATGTTTAACTCTAAAGAGAGCTAAAAATCACAAAATTACAATGCATGCAAAATGGACCTAACACACTCTATGTGCAATATTAAAAAACACTAAAAACTAGATTAAAACTAACAAAACAACACATTTAAGCCAAAATTTTATCCTTTCAAAAAATAAAAAAAGAGAGCTATTTCTCACAAAATCACACACAAATCTCCATCAAAACCACATCTTTTTCATGGAAAACCATTAATAAAGACAATGGGCAATGGGTAATGCGTAGATTGAGATTAGCAAGAGCAAGACTCTATTGCAGAATGGGAGAGTTCTTTGTATTATGAGAGATGTTCACTTATATACATGGCCATAAGTGTTCACACACTTAAACTGTGGTCGGTCGGGCACTCTCATAATATATCCATGAAGTACATCACTTGGGACTTCATCCTAACTTACTACCGTACGCTCTTAAATCGGAAATCACCATAAGTATTCCATCGGACCACTACGGGCGCCCGTCCAAGTTGTAGATTTGGACACCATTGCTTCATATCTTGAATGTATGACCTTTTGGTGTATCTACCTTGAAACCTTGATATAAGATAATGGTAGTAGCTCTTGTTGACCCTAGGAATGGGTTAGGTGACATGGAGGAGAGGGATCTGCCTTTGGTGTATCTACCTTGACACCTTGATATAAGATAATGGTAGTAGCTCTTGTTGACCCTAGGAATGGGTTAGGTGACATGGAGGAGAGGGATCTGCTTTTGGTTCGGTGCCGCGATTGAATGGCACCCGAAGTTCATCACGCAAAGTTCATCACTTCGACCTCACGAAAATGGTTGAGATGTCTCACTAACTTATGGACGATATAAATCTCAATGTCGAAGTTCTTGCGTCCCAACACGGCACTGGCTAGGCTAGTCCAGAGTTGCTTGGGAAAGCGAATCCAGTTAGAGTTGAGAGACTTGAATTCACCAATGATCTGAACTTTCACATTCACACCCTTCCCTGAGCTTCTTATCCCAAAAAATCCTTTGACATATAGCCCTCCCCCCCCCTCTATGTATACGAAGGGCACCAACTTTATATGCATGAGACATGCATACACATTTTCATCCATAGAGACAAACTGTCTACAGCATGTAAAAACCTGACTTTGCTTTCAATGGATACACCCAAGTGTGCCTAGAGTACAAAATAGAGATACCCCTAATTGATGGTTGTCCTCATAGGACCACACACATCACTATGTATATGTTGTAATTTTGTGAACAATCAGGACTTATCAATTCATCTTTTAACAATGATGCTCATTGCATCTTTCCCAAAATGCACCCCTCACATACATCTTTGACATGGACCTCAAGATTTGGCAACTTTGACACCATCTCGTACCTTTTAAGGCGCCACAAATTGCCAAAATTCAAGTGATCAAATTAGGCATGTCGTTACTCAAAACACATGTGGTAATAATTGAATGAGCATTATATGCCAATCTCTGATATCTATCTAACCTGCAAAGCCCATGGCTTTAGAGTACCGGATACCACACTGCTCTTGCCATCAATTCAGCCATGAAATGTACAACTATTCATCAACAAATCCTAGCAATGGCAAAGCCCTTTGGCAACCAATACGTAACACATTATATAGGACTTTAATCATATAGTACCACAAAGGCAAATACATCACTACCTACCATTTCAGCCTGCAAATAATGAATCTTTGACACAAAATGCAAATATCCTAACTACCTTTAGATACTCTCAATGCCCACTGAATGCAACGAAGATGGCTATGCCTATAGATCACTGATGTGACGAAGGAAACCTACAAAGTGTATGAAAAATGGAAGAGTGTAGAAATGTTACTAGCAAAAACGTTGAAATCGATGACATTGATAACAATGCTATCAAAGATGTCGATCATGAGCTCAAAGATGTGACGTTGAAGACGACGACAATGGCCCTATCTCCACATTAAATGCTACTGCAGTGCAAAAAACCTAAAATTAAATAAAGATATTTCCAACTAACACTCCCTTGGGATGTCTACACAAACCTTACAGCATATGAAACACACCCGAAATGCCTCGAAACACACACAAAAATGCTAAGTTAGCATCACACTATGGGTATACCTTGTCCACCTAACAGGATAGCTCAATCTAAGACAATCAAGAGTAGCTCAAGGGCCAAAAGAACCTGCTCTGATACCTTTTGTTGGAGTGGATACAAAAGTAGCAACACACACACGCACGCACGCACGCACACAACAAGCAAGAGAGAAGCAGAACACTCAAAGTATATATATGAGAATAAGTGAAGTGCAAGTGAAGTGACAACATGATAAGGCTACTTACACATACTCATAAGAGTATGTACACATGCTTGGGGGGAAAAACCTCCGAAGGGAGAAAGTGCCCCGACCCATTTTTAGACTACGTTTACCATATACTAAATGGCAACATTTTCAGCTTGCTCCTACAAAACATAGCTAGATCATTGTGATCTAAAAGGTACAAATATATACCACAATATGAGGATCAAGAGATGTTTCAAAAAGCTTCGACAAAAGCCCTCCTTTAGACACACTTTATATGCATATACCACCTGCTGGCAATGGTCTTGGGTAAACAGGAAGGGAAGGGTTTTGGAAAATTTAGGTATATGCCCTTCTCATAAAGAAAAGCAAGTTAAGGAAAGCCCTTCAAAAGTAAAAATAGGGGCACCCTTCAAATTCTAGGCCTGCAAAGTATGATCTTTTTCTTTCTTATTTCTTTCATCTTAAAGAGACCTTAAATGGTCAAGGCTTTGTACATGCCATATTTTGGCTTCCCATGGACCTTAAAAAAGCTAAATCAATCTCTCTCTCTCTCTCTCTCTCTCTCTCTCTCTCTCTCTCTCTCAACATTTGAAAAACAATCAAATGCAAAAAGCCTATGAGAACACTATTTTATAGTAGAGTAAAAATGTATAAATTGTGGAGCATTCTTTGTAAAAACGTAGTATCCTAGAATTTCGACTTCAATATATTGAACATCAAAACACTGGATTGAATACTTGAAGTTCAGAAGAGAGATGTACATTAAATGAGGGGGAGGCTAAGCGTGCCATCGAGGAGGCGGACCACTGTGCTTATGGCGGGGCGGTCCAAGTGGGACGGGTGGAGACAGAGCGCCGCCACTGTTGCCAGCCTTGGAATGCCGTCGCCGCTATCGCTGGCTGCGACTCTTTGGTCCAGCAGTTGATGTTCACGCCCGTCAGCAAGCGCCTCCCGCCACCTACGCCGCCAGTCTGCGCCACCTTCGGCCGGGGGCGATGACACGCCTTCCAATCATGAGCTCTGTCAACACCAGCCCAAACTTGTACACGTCGCCCTTCGGACTGCGCCGCCTCCTCCGCTTTTACCATTACCAACGCCGGTGGCGCCGCCAATTCGATGGCGACCATATCCCAAATCCCTAAGCCGCCTAACTTCGCCACGCCTCCTTCCGCTACAAATATCGCCTCCGTGTCTAGCAGCCCGTGCACCATCGTGGCCTCGTGCAGCGCCGCCAGCGCCCTCGCCACTCCGGTCGCCACCTCCACGTGTTGCTGCCAGTTCAATGCCGCCAAATCTAGCCACCCATTGGGCGGAAACTCGTAAACAAGCACCAAGTTAGCCCCCTCTATGGAATAGCGGCATAGCCTCACCAAGTTCGGGTGAGCCATTCTTCCGATTGCCGCCACTGCAATTCTTACATTCTTCAAATCCTGGTTTATGAGAGTCAATCTCGTCATGACGACGCTAACGCCGCCTGCGAGAATGCCTTCATAAAGGGGACCGAGGGGACCTGCGGGCCTAGTTCTTCTGAAGTTTGAGGTAGCAGCTTCGACTTCTTTGTAGCGAAGGAAGGGCGGAAGGCCCGTAGGCTCATCGAGGAAGGCTTTTCTCTCGAGGTCGGCGTCTTCTTTAGATCTGCGCCTAGTTCTTCTATAATACCAGGCGGCGAGAGAGCACAGGGAGGCGGCGAAGAGGAAGCTTGCGAGGGCGACGATGGTTGGCACAGCCACAGAGCGCGGGCGGTGAGGCCGAGGCGCCGTGCTACTATTGAAGCTGGGCGATGATGATGCGCTCACTTTGATAAAAGCAAGGTCATCCGAGCTGCTGGTCTGCAGGAGCGATAACGCGGGGCGGCAGGACAAAAAGCACTTGCGTGCTGAGCCCTTGCTGTAGAGGAAAGCTCCGCAGTTACAGTCCGTGCCGCACAGCTCTTGGCACTCTTCAATAGTGCTGGCTTTCACCTACGGGAAGGAGTCAAGGCGCGCGGAGTACCCAGAGGGGAAGGAGTCGAGTATTCACATTTTAGTTTTTTTAAAAATTCGCGATGCATAAACGACCCAAAAACAAAAGGTGGTTTATGCATCGCAAGTCCGACGCATAAACCACTCATTTCCAGTTTGCAAGGGTCGCTACAATGGTGGCATACACAACTGCAATTTAAACATTGCATAAGCATCCACAAAAGCGACCCCCGCTATTTTCTTCATATTTATATGAGGGTCGCTATGTATAGACCATTCTTGTAGTGTTTATAGTGCACGCGACTCCAAAATTAACTGCATATATATGTGTGTGTATATATATATATCGACATATATCTTTATATCTTTCCTTATATGTCTTTGTTTGTGTGTGTGTGTGTGTGTGTGTGTGTGTGTGTGTGCGTGTATATATACACTTACATAAAATTATATATATATATATATATAGATACATACATATATCTTTATATCTTTGCTTATATGTCTTTGTTTATGTGTGTGTGTGTGTGTGTGTGTGTGTGTGTGTGTGTGTGTGTATGTATGTATGTATGTATGTATGTATGTATATATATAGATACACATATATGTACACCTATACATACATACATATATATATATATATACATATATCTTTACATACATACATATGCACATATATTTTTAGAGAAGGAGATAGAAAGAGAATTATATTCTTGATCAATTGCCACCTAACGTGCATCGAACCTTGAAATACCCTTGGTTCACACAATACGCGTTAAGTGGCAAAATAAGCAATACTAGAGCTTAATACATATGAGGGTAGAGAGACCGACACTGTAATTCCTTATATGGTTCAATTGTTTCTCGGATGATGGCAGTAAGTATGGCAAGAACTAAGGCTACCGCTCTCGTCAAGAAGGTTGTGGCCCTAGAGTTGCACAGCAAAGGCTGCTTGCTGCCTTGAAGGCTCCTAGAAGGAGGAAGCCTGTTCATATTATGAAGCAAAAAACGATACCGCAGGTTCTTCCAGCAGGTCACAATTCTAAGGGAAATAAGAGCTGCTCAGAAATCAACTGAGCTCTGCGTTCCAAAGCTTCCCCTACAAAGACTCATATTCAAGGAAATTTGTGACAATTGGAAGCTTGGATTGAGATGGAAGACATCACCTCTCCTATATATACAAGTGGTTGCTGAGACTTCCTAATTGAGCTTTTCACTGACATGTCTGTTCTAGCAGCCCATGCAAAGAGGGTGACAGTGATGGTGGAAGATGTTAATACCCTTAAAAGAAAAGTAAGCCCCTGGGGCCCTTTGGGATTTCATTCTGGAGCCTGCACAGAGGTATTTTCTCTGTCTGGTCCTAAGAGGAGGTCTCGTGTGGTAGGCCGCTCACAGTCGCAATGCACGGCAGATGTGAGTGGTTTACTACACGAGCATTGTGTGTGTGTGTAAGGCCATTCCTTAGAATGGTGCTTACCATGGGGCACTTGGCCGGTAACGCAGCTAGATAGTGTCCTAGGGTAGGTATGACACGCCGTAGTGGTACTATGTCGATAATGCCGCAAGTCTAGTATCGTTATTATGACGATGTCACCTTCCCTACCCTTTTCCAAAATGCAGGCATATGGTCGATAACGCGGCTAGATTATGTCTGTATCTAAGTGTTATTCCCATAGATTCGGGCGGCACTTGGTTGATAACGCGGCTAGATGGTGTCGTCTGCTAGTGCATATTTTGTTTATTGCATGTTGCGGCACTTGGTTGGTAACGCGGCTAAATAGTGTCGTAAATTTGTCTGGTTAGTCGGTTATGCGGCTAGCAATATTTTGTTTGTGCGTGGTCCATGTGATACTTGGTCGGTAACGCGGCTTGAGTATTACATCGATCATAAAAAAATTGCCATTCTTTTATCAGTGCCTAAAAACTTGAAACATCTTTTGTAATTCTCTCTATAATTGAGTCCAAAAAACAAAAACTTGCACGATGCAATCTCTATCTATATCAATAATACACTTGCACGATACCCTATTTTCAAAAAATATTCTCAAAACAAAATCATTTTTTTATCACTGTCTAAATATTTGGAACATATTTTGCACTTCTGTCTATAATTGAGTCCAAGGAATGAAAACTTGCACGATGCAATCTCTATCTATATCAATAATAATAAAATCATTACAAATGTAAAGTTACAATTCATTCTCTCTCTCTCTCTCTCTCTCTCCCCCTCCCTTTGGTTCATTAATTTCACCCTATTTAGAAAAACATTCATGAAACTAAATCAAAATTTTATCACTATCTAATTATTTGAAACATATTTTGTAATTTTTCTCTGTCATAGGCGTCAAGACATAAATACGTGCACGATACAAACTCAATCTTCTCTGTCTCCTTTTAAGTTCTTTAATGTATTTGATGTACGCCACTTTGCCAAATGTGACCTTGTATTCTCTCTCCATCTCTGTCCAAATGTATTGTGTGGTCCGTGTTTCAATTCTTTTGATTGATACTATGTTTTTTATTTTGTCAAAATGTCATCTTGTATACTCTCTCGAGTCTCTATCTAAATATATTATCTGATCCTGGCTTGAATTGTTTTGATTGATCAATACTATTTTTTTTTTTTTTGCAAAGACATTTTGATAGCTTCCTAGTCACCATGCTTTCCATCGACGAGCGAAAAGTTGTCATGCGCGCAATTCGTACGGAAGCTGTCATCTTCGTGTCGCAAAGTACAGAAGACGCCATCAAAGGGATCAATGAATCCGACGTCCTCATGAGAGATTGCATCCAGCAGATATGGGAGCGTACGCAACATCGGCTCAGAAGTGCAGGAAACATAGAGCTATGTCAGAGAGAAAAGCTTGGCGATTTTGATTACCAGCATAGAACTCGCACTGTTCTAGGTAGTATGCGTGTGGCGTACAACGACCTAAAAGAAGTAGCACCACCTACTGCTGATTTACGTCGACTTCAATTTTGGGACAGTACATGGGCGGAGCAGAAGGCGAAGAGCAAAAGAATGAAGGCACTTGACGCAGAGACGCTCTCCAAGAGAGTGCGCCTTGCCCAAGACGTAGCCGCAGCATCGTCGTCTCGGGACAACCAGATATGATAGGGACAGGCGCAATCATGCGCACAATATACAATAATCTCTGTACACATCTGATCAGTGTCCCGCATGAGGCCTTTATTGGAGGCCAATTAATAGGCTCAAGGTCATTTGGAGAGGTGAAGCAGTACAAAATTCAAGGCATTTCTTTCTTGCTCGGACATATTACATTCTGCGGAAAGCATCACAAGGGCGATAGTAATACAAAGTTTGAAAACTTTCAAACATAGCAGGGCATGCAAGTGTTGCATCCTTCAATCGTTAGGTGCATTGCCTTCACCAAGGAATCCCCGCCGTGGATAACAATTTTTCCTTTCTTCAACGGTGGATCACTTGGCGACCTGCTCTTGAAAGTGCCATTCAGATACAGTCATTTTACAAGAGCAATCTTTCGAGCAGATAAGGGATGGGATCGACCTCCTCCCCGTGACGCTCACCTCTCCCATAACCAGCTCGCCAAGATGAAAGAAGTGGTTTTACACATGCCACACATTATGCACGCTCTTGTGGATGGCATGGTGGCTGCTCATATGGCGGGCATTGTACATACAGATCGTCATCCATTTAATGTAGTATTAGATTTTACTAGAGACTTAAAGCCACACATTGGTATTATTGATTGGGGAGCATTGTTAAGATCCCCAAATCAAAGAATATCGCTCAATTTTGTGTATGATGCAACGAATAACCCGAACAAGGTGGCAGATGCCCAGTCCTATGCTGATAGAGAGCGGCATAAGCGACCGTGGCTAGCCTCGGAGCTTTACGATCCCATGGCGAGAGATGCATATACTATGGCGAGTGACATTTTTGCCCTAGGATACCTACTAGAGGTATTATATGATTTTTGGAAGGTAGTGCAAGAGCATTGGATGGATGGCACCTCTCATGATAAAGCCACCATAGACGCCATTGTACATAGGGTATGGAATTGGATGATGCCTGCTAAAGAGAGAAAGTCTCTTCTTCAAGTAGCATAATTTTTTAGATCTTTGAACACTCAACCAGCTAGGGCGCAACGTCCTCTAGTGGAACTCTCTCTCTCTTTCAATCCAATTTTGTAATGGATGATCAATGAATGCTCTTTTGATCCAATTTTATAATGATGGATGAATTCTCTTTCAAGTTTGTGTCGTTAATAGTGTGTACCGTTTGACATGTACTTTTGTTGATTGGATACGTCTTTTTGATTATTGCATTTCATCTCCCTATCCATGGTGTTAAAATTATCGAAATGTCTTACATGTTAGACTAATCTTTCAAGACAAGATTTAAGCTATGTGTATTACAACCAGCCAAAAAAATGTGCGGATACCGTCGCTTCAAGATTCTACTGGCATTCTTGTAATTTTTTGCGTTGTCCATCACAATTTGAATCACATTTGTGGCACCCACTTCCTCTATCACGGAGGTAATTACATCAGCAATGTAAGTCCTAGACTTGATCGACCCAGCGGAGTCCACGGCACGTACGAAAGTCTCACCTCGTGTGGTGAAACAACCATTATATTGATGAATGGTTTTCTTTGTACTACGTTGGACCAATCGTCGCGCTGACTATACTGCATCTAGAAAGTGCTATGTTGCTGAGAATTACTCTTTGATTGTGCTCTTTCACTTGAGCATAGCATTTTTCCAGTAGTTCATTGCGCATAGCATGGTACGTGGGCGATGAAAATCCGACTCCAAACTCGCTTATTTTCTTCCATGCTCTCTTCCAATGCTCACTGTCCACCATCATCATAGCACTCCCTGAAAAAAAAGATCGCTTTGGCAAGAGCGAGCTGTGCATCATCGAGTAAAATATTACGCATGCTTTCATGTAATGAAGTTTGACGCATGGGAACCTTCCCTGCATCAAAGTACCGCTTACAAGAAGACGCACTGGATTGATTGCTTTCAGGCTGTACGTTCACGTTTGGAGCACAAGCCGGCGATGCTTCTGCAGTTTGAGCATTAAAATTACAATGTTCTTGCGTCCTTGGGCCTACAGGAACAGATGTGTAAGATCTTCTTGCATCCTTCTTCTGCATTTCTTCTCTCAAGCATTTGGCCACCATGGCTGCACCGGGATGGGTACATGTGCGACCCATTTTCCTCGACGCTCCACCTAGAAAGTGTTCTCTGAGCCGGGGTGCCCCACCCGATTTCACTGCATGGCATAATTTGCACTCCCAGTTTATGAATCGATCGCCGATATTGACTGCATATTGTCACTCTATCCCAAGTGCCTTCTTTTTTCTATTACTTTGTGTTTGGGTTCTATCACTAGGTCCAACATTTTCTTCCATCTCTATTAAGCTATTCAAAAAGAATAAGAACAATGAATGAGCATTGAGTTTACAAATAAAGTAACAACACAGTCACTTATGAATTAGAAAACAAACATTTCTATTCAATTATGGATGCATTAGAGAATAAAAATATAAGAACTACTACAAACGTGACCATCAAGCCTCCGCATGTGCTTGTACGTACTATTAGAAGACCTAAATAGGAACTACTAGTGCCAACAATCAGAAATCTTATGTACAGAGATGGTAGCATCTTGAACTATGCGATTCTTAATAGATTTCTCTCTTTCTACCTCTCTTCACACACAAAGCATATTTGATCAAAAAACAAAAGCATAAGAGACACTATGTGCATGTGCATACTAGTATATCTAAGCAAGGATTAGTAGTGCAAGCAGTTTAAGACATGATCCACTTAGATATCATCACACTCTTAATCGTGGTAAAACCAATGGCACGCTGCATCCATATATGAGTGGTAGGCTGCACCACGATTAACAAGGGACTATACCCTAAAGAAGACGCTCATGCAAATCCCAGGAGCTATGCTCCCTAATAGAGCGGGTGTGTACTAAGATCCTAATGGATGTTTTAAAATTTTGGGCCTCTCAAATTATTATCATTCAAACTTTAGATTGCAATCAAATATAAATTTAAAAATTAAGCTACATAAAATTGATAATATGTATATTCTGCACATTACACCCCCAACGAAGGATGTTTTACATACCCAATTAAGGATACTTTACACAACACAAAGATCTATTTTTGCCCATTACTCTAGTATAGGATAATAGACCTCATCTAACATTGACAAATCAAATCAATTCAAGGATCTATTTCTACCCATTACTCTAGTATAGGACATTAGACCCCTGTCTACTATGGATCATGTCTAGTATCAAGAACCAATACAAGCCCCCCTGAGTAGGACTAATGGCTCCAATTCATAGGATAAAAAATAATAGCAAGCACAGAATAGATTACCTGCATTGCTCAAAAAAGCAAAGAGCAAATGGCTTTAGCTTTGTTCCTATATCTCCGCAGGTATTAGCTACGAACCACACCTTGCCCCCAATTCTAAGAATTGAGGACTAGTAGCTCAATAGCCTTAGGACACCCTATCGGAAAGTCGATACCCCCTAAAATAAGGACGTTCTTCCCCGAAGGATGTTCCTAGCCAACCGAAAGTTCTATAAGGCAATTTAAGGAAAGACTTCAGCCCCACAGTAGGACAGTCTTCCCAAAAAGCCAAAATAAACGTATCGGAAGTGTATATATAAAAAAAACACCCCGTCGGGATTTTGATTTTTCCCGACGGGGCTCGCCGGGTTATTGGTTTTCCCGGCGAGGCCCGTCGAAAAAAAAGCATATCCCAGCGGGACATTCTGGGACCCGCCTGGAAAAAGATAATCCCTTCAGGATTTACAACTTGAACTGGTTTTAACAAGTCATCAAAATTAACATGTGAATATAGGATGTGATCACACATTTTTTTATGTTAATAACATGTTTTGTTCACATGTTCACGCAATTGTGATCACGTTAACGTAATCCCTGTTACTAACTGTAAAAGGAAAATGATACAAAGAACCAATTCTTAACAAAAGGGTTGTGTGTTATAAAAGACCCATTCCTTAAGAAGGGCTGTGTGTTACAAGGTACAACTTGTTGTGTCAATTTAATCATGTCGATTACACCACCTCTGCACTCGAAAACACACCAAAACAATAATGTAGAGAAGGAATTTATAGGAATGATCCATTTTGTGTGTTATAAAAGATACATTCTATAACAAAAGGTGTGTTACAAAAGATCTCTTAACAGAAGGGTTGTGTGTTATAAGGTACATCTTGCAAGAGAAGCTCAGGTTATAAGGTTGTGTGCTACAAGAGCGGCTCAGGTTGGAAGCACTAAGCTTTGGCCTGAACTCTGCCTTGAAGGTCCTTGCACATCATCTATGATTCCCTTCTTTTCAGTACACGCTTTCTATTGTGTACGAAGGAGAAGTTCTTCTGGTAGCATATTGTTGATGTCCTTTTTGCGAAGCTCCACCAAAGCACATTCCTCTCTTATGCTTATATTGGTCAATAGAGATGAGGCCTCATCTACCACCTCAATGTCCATAACCTGGTTGGCTTGCAAGCAGCCTCTTGGTCCATTGAGGTGGTAGATGAGGCCTCATCTACCACCTCAATATCTATAACCTGGTTGGCTTGCAAGCAGCCTCTTGGTCCATTGGCACAAACACTCCATTGATATAGTGCTCCCGGCAATACCAAAATGATAGTATAAAAGTCTGGGTTGTGATCATGTACTTTGCCACAACTATATCAAGGACAATGTGGCAGTGTACATGTCCCACCTGTTTCATGAACCATTGGTTCGGCAATATCTTTGCCAATAATTCATTGTCCATTCATCTACAATCTAGCATTGTCTTGGTAACGTTAACATCAAACTCTCGAAACAGTTCCACAAAAATGTTGAAAGGCATAGATAACATGATCTTCACTAATTTTGTTGGAATGGTAGCCCGTAAATAAACATTGCACATCTCTGTATATCTTTCTTTGTGTGGATTCTACTCCAAAGCAATCAGGCGCACTGGCCATGCCAAATCTGTTCCTGTCTGCATCTAAAGGGAGTGCTTGGAGGTAACCTTTCGTGTGAGACCGGTCTTGAGGTTGGTAAAAATGATCATAAAAGAAGAGGCCTTCATCTGCAAGGCTTCCCCCAGTCCTGCCCTCATATTGTAACTGTCCATGAAGCACATGAATGACTCCTACAATGCACTCAATAGACCGCCACTTCTCTTAGGATGAGGGATAAATGTCTGAAAGCAGTGACACACAATACAATACATGTCCATAAAGCACATGGATGACTCCTACAAATTGAATGCACTCAATGGGCTGCCACTCCTTGTAGGATGAGGGATAAATGTCTGAAGCAGTGACACACAATATTCTCACACACAATACAATAAATATTTAAAGAAATGACAAAAACAATACATGAAAACCAAGAAGGTAAGCCAAACCTATAGTTTGGCCCGTGAGAGGTGGAAGCCTTGTCTCATATCCAGGTCTACCTCACCTTTTTGGGAACTGTCCTTTTAATGAATCGGCCTGGGCCCTAATTGTGAAGGTCTTTGGTCACTCCTTGTTGTGGAAACAAACCCTTTTAGGGGATCACGTGGAATCATATTCGAGCTGAATTCCTATGGGCCATTTGGAAATAGCATAACCATTATATATATGAGGATGTGTACCAAACATTTGGAAATAACGTATTCGAGCATTCGAGCTGAATTCGTATGGGCCATTTGGAAATAACGTAACCATTATATTTATGAGGATGTGTACCAAACAAGTTGTCCAAGATTTCTTGATGACATCTGCCTACAGATTGGGAAGCTAGAGTTGAGTTACTCTAGATTATATAGGAGAAGAGCACAGCTTATGGACATTGATGAAGAATCCCTCAATGTTTGGCCACCAACATAATTTGTTTTGCATAGTATTCAAGCTACCTTAGATTATATAGGAGGAGAGCAAAGCTTACCAAGGACATTGATGAAGAATCCCTCAATGTTTGGCCACCAACATAATTTGTTTTACATAGTATTCAAGCTACCTTAGATTTGTGTAATCCCGCCCATTGTGGCAAATTGTAAAATCTATCCTCATGTCTTGAGTGACTATAGTAGCTCTGTAATTTCTCTCTTTTAATTTCAAATGCTGTTTTGGTAATTTTTAAAAAAACACAGTAACAAAAAAAAAATCGGATTGTGTTGGATATAATCACCGGGTTAGTTTTTCAAAAGCGCATTTACGACGATCCTTTTCTCAGAATCGCGCCATCGCTGTCCCTCGTCCTCCTCCAGGATCTCAACATCCCCTTCCGCTATTGATGATTTTGCAGCAGCACGACACCACCACCACACCTTATCGCTGCCTCCTCCTATATATATCTGCTTACTATAGCCCACCATCATCATCATCTCCCCCGCACCTGCGTGCGCGGCAAGTATAACTTGTAATTCTCGAGAGCTTCCAATAATTATACCTGCGCCCCTCCTCAGTCCTCCCCCAAAATACCCGTCTAATTGTTGAAGACGACGCTGCACAATCTTCCCACATTTGTAGTATGCCCAGCTTTCCTCAAGGAGCTTATAGGGTTCCTGGTAATTAATCTCTGCTTCGCAATATTGATCAGTCCTTACCTCGCATGAAAGCTTGTTTAGGTCAGGTTTTGATGACGACAAATAAGGACTGTGCGTTACTTGATAGTATTGGATATGGCGGCACTCTTTTCACGAACCAATGCGCTCTGTCTCTGGTACGCACCCAATACAGTTATTCACCACGTCCAAACCTAATCTAAGCTACGTCATGACCTGCATGCTTGAGCTACTGCAATGCGTTTTGATGAATTACAGGATCGGCGAGGGCAGTATATAAGACAAATGGAGAAGAACAACAACGGCAGCAGCACGCAGGAAGTGCAAGGGCCGTTGATCCTTGAAAGCCTTTCGCCAACGAGCGTGCAGGAGAGGAACAACAGAAGCTCTGATAATGTTGGGGATATGGTGCGTCGTAATTGCAACGTCGTGCAGACAAGCTGCGATCAAGAACAGGGCTCCCTTGTTGATGGCGCAGAGCATGTACCTCGCCCTAATAAAAAACGCTACCATCGCCATGCCCCTGCCATAGTTTCCGAACTAGAAGCGTAAACTCTCTCTCTCTCTCTCTCTCTCTCTCACACACACACACACACACACACACACACACACACACACAAAACACCATTTTAAGAACAACTATGCTGCAGCAGTTACTTCAAAATATGTCCTCATCCTGATGAGAAGCAGAGGCAGGAGTTGAGCAAGCGCTTAGACCTTTCAGCTCGTCAGATCAAGTTCTGGTTTCAGAATCGGCGTACTCATGTGAAGGTGACCGGATATATACTGTGTTTTGTCAAGACGTGGAATCACCTTCTGCTAAGTACTCTTTGTTGTAACAAGTGATTGGCCATGGTTTGTCTTGAAATGGCTCAGACAAATGATAACCGGCGAGAGAACTCCAGCTTGAGGGATGAGAATGCACGTCTCAGAGCCGAAAACCTCACCCTCCGCGAAGCCATGAAGCATGTCTGTTGTCCGTCATGTGGCGGACCAACGAACATTGAGATGTCGATACAGGAGCAGCATATCAGAGTAGAGAATGCCCGCATGAGAGAGGAGGTCGGTACCAAACTCCTCAAATCTTACACTTCTTCTACATTGAACATCCTCACTTGATACATTCATGCAATATGTACACAGCTGGATGATTTCTATGCCCATGGTGCGAGGCGATACGAACGGCCAGCTGCCTTTGCTTCTTCATGTTTCAAGTCTTTTGTACAGGCAGACCCCACTCATGTCACGGGGAGCTGTAAGGCAGGCAGTATGTTTTTCCAGACTGATGCCTCCCATGACCTCATGACTAGTGCTCATTGCTTGGAAGCAGCCAATGCAGTGTCAGAGCTGCCCCCTTTTCTCACACCATTGGAGAAGAGCATGATCATGGAGCTTGCCATAGTGGCCATGGAGGAGTTCATCAAAATGGTGGAATTCAATGAGCCCTTGTGGGTCACCGCACCAGGCACACAGACAGAAGCTCTGGATTTTGATGAATATCTGCATCAGTTCCCTCGTGGCATTGGCCCAAAGCCCAGTGGGTACCGATCGGAGGCCTCCAGAGAGTCAAGCATCATTACAGTTGATGCCCACTTCATAGTAGAGTCTTTCCTTGACGCAGTACGTGGGTCCTTGTTTCTTTGAAGCTAATGAGCAGTGGGAGTGGGTATGTGTAAGAGTGTGCATGTAAGCCTATATGCATGTGTTATGTTTGTCTGTGTATAAGCATGAGTATGTTTGTCAGTGTGTGTGAGAGAGAGGGGGAGAGAGAGAGAGTATATGTATGTACGTATTTGCATAAGAGTGTGCTTTTCAGCATGTGTACTTGTGAGAGGTAAGAGTATGTGTGAATGAGCATGTGTATGTATCTGTCTATGTTGTGTGTGTGTGTGTATACGAGTGTGCACGTGAGTGAGTTTGTGCGTGTAGGGTGCAACTTTGGAGACTGAGGTTCTGTCTGTCACAACTATTCTGTCAACAATTTGAAAGCAGACTAATAGTGCTGATTGTTATGAATTTGTGGGGCATTTGAAGTGGTTTATCAGCCTTTATAGTGCATAATCTTGAAATAGAGGTTTGGCAAATAAAGATTTTTGGACTAAAAGCATGAGTGTGAGGGTGTTGTTGTTGTTGTTGTATCACGTGTGTGTGTGTGTGTGTGTGTGTGTGTGTGTTGGGGCCCATTTGCAGCTGTTTTAGGACTGCTTCTGAGTGTACATGTGCGCCTTAAAAGAGAAGCACATCCTCTGTCTAAATCCACCAAAATTTTGTACAAAGGAAAAAAATGATATCGTGTGTGTGCGCGCCCACACAAGCATGCGTGCATGTGTGTATGACACGCATGTGTGTGAGTGTGCATGTGTGCGTGTATTGTGAGTGTGTGTGCATGCTTGCACGTGCATGAGTGCATGTGAGCTCTTGAGAGTGCTTGTGTGAGAGCATGTATATGTCTTTGAGTATCTTAATAGACATTAGTTTCCAATCATCAATGTCCCTTGATGTATTCTCTTATTGTTGATACGTCTCCATTAACTTTGCACTCAGAAGGATTGGATGAATCTGTTCCCTTGCATTGTAAGCAAGGCGGAGGTGGGCGAAGTTATCTCAATCGGGACACCTGTAACCCACAACGGAGCCCTTCAGTTGGTATGTGAGTCAACTCATTATAGGAGCATGTTAGCATAATGTGTAGATAGTTCATGTGGTCACTTGTCCCTCTCTTTACCAGGCCTCATGACCAGTGTAATGTGAATGCAGATGTTTACTGAGCTCCAAGTTCCTTCCCCATTGTTACAGACTAGAAAGTTCTATTTTCTACGCTTCTGCAAAATGTTTGGGGAGGGTACTTGGGCCATTGTAGATGTCTCCGTAGACAATCTTCGAGGAGATTGCCCATCCAAGGAACACAAATGCCGGAGGAGGCCGTCGGGTTGCGTCATCCAGCAGCTGAAAAATGGGGTTTCGCATGTAAGGGCCGGTTCTTATGAATGAACTTAGAGATGTAGCGTACCTCTTTACTGAGATATGGATAAGGCAGCTATGAAACTGAGTTCATTTTCCCTTTTTGGGCTGGGGTCCCTCAGGTTTGCTGGGTGGAGCACGTGGAGTTTGATGACATCATGTGTCATAATCTGTACAAGCCATTGATAGTGAGTGGCAAGGCTTTTGGTGCTCAAAGATGGATGGCAATGCTTAAAAGGCAGTGTGAGCGCCAGGCTATTATAATAGCAAATGGACTGTCAAGCAGAGTTGCAGGAGGTGAGCTATCTATACTAATGCCAATTACTTCTGATCATCAAGAGTAGTAATAAGGTGATGTGATTGTTCAACTGAGGCACCACACGTCAGGTACGGTTGGGTGCCAGGGATCGTTTACCCAGGACGGGCTGCGACCAAAACATTGGACTCTCAGTGAGGTGGGTAGCTTCACTGGGAACCATTTCCCCTTAATAATAACATGCATGGGAGAGGTGAGCTATCTATACTATGCTACTTACTTCCGATTATCGAGTATCCCAGCCCTTATTGGTAACAAGCATAGGAGTCGTGAGCTATCTATGCTAATGGCAATGACTTCCAATTATCAAGTATCCCACCCCTTATTTGTAACAAGCATGGGGGAGGTGAGCTATCTATGGTAATGGCAATCACTTCCCATCATCAAGAATAATAATGTGTGAGGCACCACGTAGTTGGTCAGGTACGATTGGGGCGCCGGGGATAGCCAGCAATAGTTATAAGCCCAAGCAGGGCTGTGATGGGGCGCCGGGGATAGCCAGCAATAGTTATAAGCCTAAGCTGGGCTGTGACTAAATATTTATCCCGGAGATTGTTAACGCAAGGTGGATTTGACTAAATATTAGATTCTCAGTGAGGTGGGTACCCTCGGTAGTAGGAACCATTTGCCTTTATTGCTTACCTGCAATAGAAGTATTTCTGGTCATCCAATTGCTTCACACTTCAAGTTTTTCTATCTTGAAGATGCTAAATCATGCAACTTGATCAATCACTAGCTCAAGCCATACATGAGAACCCTAGGATTTGATCCCATGCCCTCACGTAGAGAGTCAGTGAGCAAACTATTTGCGTAGCAATGGATGGGTGCAATCCCACTCCGCTGAAAAGGTACTCAAACCAAAGAAAAGCCCGGGGGGAAGTGAGGGGGAGAGGGGGGATCGCAGTCGCTTTAGGTAGTGGCTGGTTGTTGGTTGCCGCCATGTACAACAAGAGTCTGAGTATTATACCATATTTTAAGATGTGAGCATATCAGGGCTAGCAGTCCCTTGCCCTCAAACACACCTAACTAGGTATGTTTTACTCTCCGTGGTAGCTTAGTGATGTTGAAGCCTGAAGTTTAAAACAAACCCTTTTCATATACGTGAAAAGAGACATACCCAAAACTGAATATGCATTACATCAGTCATCCTATACACACACACATGCTCACACATGCATGTATGTGCATGTATGTATGTATTCATGTATGTATGTGTGTGTGTATGTACACATGAGTGGGTGTGTGTTTGTGTGCGTGCACCCGCATGTGCATGTCACACACACACACACACACACACACACAATTCTTAACAGTCGGATCTGATTTACTCAGTGCTCGCCAAAGAGGAAGCCAACAAGGTAACGCTACTGAAGCTAGCACAAAGCATGACGGTGCAGCTTTGCAACCTCGTAAGTGCTTCATCGATGTGGATAACATTGTCACGAAGCAACGGCGATGAGGAGGTGAGGGTGATGACTTGCGAGAGCTCCTCTCTTTGTCCTGAGCCTTTTGGAGTGGTGCTTAGTGCTGCAACCTCCATCTGGCTGCCAGTGCCCCCCCAGCTGGTCTTCCAGTTCCTAACCAGCCCTCAAGCACGGAAGGAGGTGAGATAAGTATCAGCTCTGGTTAGCTCTGCTTAGCTTATGAATGAAGTGACTTACGTGGATTGGTGGGGCCCCTGCAGTGGGATATCTTATCTCTCAATGGCTCTATCGAAGAGCTGGTCAGCGTCTCTAAGAGCCAAGAGCCTGGAAACTACGTCTCACTTATGCAGGTAGTATATAAACACCATACCTAATTTTACAATAAGCATTCGGCATTTCCCCCTATGTGAAAAGGGGGTTGCTTCTTTTTTTTTGTTAGTGTTCAACATCATGAGCTTTTGCAGGGGAGGCTCTGCATGCTTAGCCAGGTGCTTTGGGAGACTTGGGACTGGTGGCCCCGGATAAGGGGGCCCCGTGGAAATGTGCTAGCTCAACAAACTCATGATGTTGTTTGTATTGTGGGAATCATGGTTGGAGTTTGTAACCATGTCTTGCCATCAGCATTTATGGCAGCACAGCATGAGTTTCTGCCATGGAGGCATCTTGTTTGTAGCAAGGTGGCCAGCAGGTTATGGGCAGGGGCCGGGCAGTCCCAGAAAGGGCCGTGCCTTGACCCACCAACCATGCGTAGTTTCAGCAGAAGCCTATGATGTGGAATACCATACAAGGAACAAAGGCCCTTTTCATGTAGGAAAAATGCCCCAAACTCACCTGCCTTCAGTGTGTTCCAGATATTAAGAGGGAAGCACATTGCTAATGCATATGATGACTCTTGAATGTGATCCTTTTGACTCGTCTTCATTGTGATCCTTTTAACTGGTCCTCGTTTTCAAGTGCAGCCTTTGAGAGGAGACATGCTCATATTCCAGGATTGTTGTAGTGATGCTTCAGGCTCCTCATTTGTGTATGCCCCCGTGGACCTTGCTTTCATGGATGCAGTTAAAAAAATTACTGAGAGTGGGGATGCCAATCCCTCATGTGTGCCTTTCTTGCCCTGTGGCTTCATCATCATGCCGGATGGGCGGGTTCCACATGAAGAAACAGGGGTCCCTTCTGAGGCGGTAGTGGATGCTGGCTCGCTAGTCACGGTGGCATTCCAGCTCCTCGTCAGTGGCATGTCCAGAGCCAACAAGCTTTCCCTGGAGTCCATCAACACGGTTAATGCTCTGATCCGCAAAACAGTTTGCAACATCAAGGGTGCCCTGTTGGCTGAAGAAGCAAGCATGGCAGAATGAAAAAACACATTTTTTTGATGCCTTCTCAAGGGAGACAAATCCTTGCTACTAAAGATGAGTCCCAAAGAGTTCCCTTTTTGCCAGCCCACTCACAACCACTTTAAGTCTGGTGTCTATGGTGAGCAGAGACGGATTCTTGCAAGCTTGGAGGAAGAGTATCTCACCAGCCACCTTCAGTTTTGTTTAACAGAATTTGAATATAACATACACATGCATACATATGTAGAGACGAACCATGGGCAGCATTACACTCACAATTATACACATACAATAGTTGTAGAGAGGGTAGCCACAGTTCTATACATATTACAATACAACTAGAGGACATCAAATAGGCTTGGTAGTGTTAACACTATAACTTTATGCCCCCTAAGCTTTTTGTATACATACCTTTTACTGACAAGGAACTGTCAAAAGCCAAGACAATATATACATAGTGGAGCCATAGAGGGATTCATCGTCTTGTATTTTTTGGTAGATACTCATTTTTGTTAACTTCAACATGTGCATGTTTTTGTCAGTCACTCTTAACATCATCTTCTTCTATATACATTAGTGGAAAGCTATGGCTTGTGCTTTTATGGAATCCTTATATAGTAAAGATGAATTAATTTATTTGCATCATGGGAAATTCAGTAGGTCATGCAAGCATGTGGTATTGTTGTATGGGAGCCCCCCTTTATTAGGGCTCAATGCCCTGATTTCAACGCTAGTTTTATGCTCAGGAGAAGTTAAGATGTAGCTCTCCCTGAGCTGCCTGCCTGAGAATTTGCCTGGAAGGTTTGTTCTACCGAAAGCTTTCATATCCAAAGGTCATTCATAAGGAAGAGTGAAAATACAAAAGAATTAACTTAAAGCAGATCTTTTATCAGCAAACACTTTTACTAGGCACACAGTCTTGGATTCAGAGTAATCTGTTTAACCATTGTCAAAAACCACTGAAAATTTGTTTTCTCTTTCCTTAATAGACGTCTATGTTTACCAACGTCCCATATTGTCAACGAGAATTGTTGGACTTGAAAAGGGTGATAAAATGATGAGGCCTCCTATTGGGGATGTATACATGGGGGACTGTGGGACATAGTAGCTAAGGCCTTGGGAAGTCGCCTCCATTCTAGCTCTTTGCTCCATGGCAGTTTTTTGGGTTGATCGGGTACTTAAGTTATCTATTGCAGTTCTAGCATAGTACTTCAGACCAAGTCACAAGCAGCACATGGTAGCTAAAAAATGAGACATCTCTCTCTCTCTCTCTCTCTCTCTCTCTTAATAAGAAGTTGTTCATTGACAAGAAAGGTCTTTGCAAACATGTAGTCTCAATGGCTCATTTCTTAATAGTCGGCAAGTAGCAGAAAATGTGATTTGGCATCATCCTATGAGGTCACAATTCTTGTACTTGGGAAGATCCGTGTGATCAGTGTAAATGTTGTGCAATGTTATGATTCCCCCAGCGGAACCTCGAACCTCGTAGACAGGTTGTGTGTGTAGATGGACCACTTATATCGGCATTACATCCTGCAAGATGAAGCACACAGTGGCAACTCTTGGAAAATTAACCCTAATAATAGTGATTGGAAAGCTCACAAATGCGTTTCCACATGAGCTGATTTTTGCACATTGCCTTGACACCAAAGATTTGTATGTGATGGAGGCCGGCGGTATGATTAGTGATTGGAGAGATATCTGGAGAGAGAGAGAGAGAGAGAGAGAGAGAGAGAGAGAGAGAGAGAATGCATCTTCTACCTTCAAAGAATCATGCACTGACCCTTGTGCTTACATTGGTATGGCCATGTCTTCTATTGGTTGTGTCTTTATGAGCCATGAATTTTAAAGGGGAATGTTTTTTCTGCAAGAGCTTACACCAACAGATGGAGCATATTTTGGACAGCAGCGTCCTTCATCTGTTTGAAAATACCCTTGCTGGTAACCCTAAAAGCCTCTAAGAAACTAAAATAGACTTGATTTAGGGGATATACGTGTGTGTGGGTTAAGTTGGGTCTATGGGTAGTTTAGTGTGTTTATACATATAGTATAGTATGTGTATGTATATATAGTTAGATATGTTATGTGTGTATTTGTGTGGATGTGTATGCCCTGGTTCAATGTCCGTATGGTAGATATGTATACGTGGAGTTTGGATGTAGGTACTCTTGGCGACCGGGAGAAGGGAGCTACACTGGAACAGAAGGAGAAAAAGGCAAGAGCGCATCTGGTGGAGGCAGCCATATACAGAGGAGAAGAAAAAGCGTGGGAAAAAACATCGACGCGGAGGAACCGAAAGAGAGCAAACAATTTCATCACAAGGGGACAACTACGCAGGAAATAGAGAGATAGAGTTGGAGGTCATTGAGCATACAAGAGGTTCAACGCAAGAGGGGAGTTCTGGTTGGAGCGAAAAGGGAAGAACTGTCGGCAGGAGGAAAGAGGTCGCAACCATGGTACTTGGTTCGTTGGGCAGAGGATGGCAAGGATGCGAAGCCTTGTGGGAACAACCTCTAGGATTTTTGGAAAAAGCAGCTTTTGTTTTTTATTAAGAGGCTCTATATATTCAAAGAGACACGCCGCGAATCTGGAAGGCTAGAGAGAGACGCCACGAATCAGTAAGCAGGAGACACCGTGAATCAGAGGAACCGTGAATCTGAAGGAAAAGGCGGGAGGAGAAAGAGCTCGCGTAAGAGACAGTGGGGAACGCCGTAGTGGAGAAAAAGGTGGCTTTTCACATGTAGTGGCAGCCTCAAATTCATTCGGGAAGAATGCGTTACTGAGAGCTGCGGCCTCGCTAAACGAAATCATCTAAAACTAGTAAACTCCTTGACGATCTATCGAGCAGAAGAGGCTATAGCTTTTATGCTTATACAATTGGTATCAGTCATCCTTACCGGAAACAATTAAAGAGCCTTCTTTCTTTTTACAACATCCATGGCCGGGTACTTGAAGCTTGGGCACATCAAAGCAAGAATTCGTCCTTAACTACCACTCCGGAGCACAATAAACCTCATTCCACATCAAACTACTCTTACCATAAAGAGCACAACACCACTTGAAGTAAAGTTTGAACACTCAATGAATCTCTCAGTGAATCTGTTTGCCGAAAAAGTTTGTTGCTTTGTGAACCATATAAGTGTGTGTCAAAAATTCACGTGACCGGGTGCTTTACATCCAGTAAATTTTGTTTGGGAAAGTGCTTGTGTGCTTGCAACTCATTGGAGTCCCTGCGACTTGTGGCCAGGGATTACGTTAACGTGATCACAACAACGTGAACACGTAAACAAAACATGTTATTAACACAAAAAAATATGTGATCACATCCTATATTCACATGTTAATATTAATGACCTGTTAAAACCAGTTCAACCTGTAAATCCCTAAGGGCTTATCTATTTCCCAACTGGATCCGAATTAGCCCGTCGGGATTTAATCCTTTCCCTACGGGCCTGCCGGGAAAAAGCAATAACCCGGCGGGCCCGTCGAGAAAAGATTAAATCCCGGCAAGCTTATTTATATATATATATATATACTCTCAGTACAGCTGTTTTGGCTTTTTGGAAAGATTGTCCTACTGTGGGGCTAAAATCTTTCCTTAAATTACCTTATAGAACTCCCAGTTGTTGGCTAGGAACATCCTTCGGGGAAGAACGTCCTTATTTTAAGGGCTAAAATCTTTCCTTAAATTACCTTATAGAACTCCCAGTTGGCTAGGAACATCCTTCGGGGAAGAACGTCCTTATTTTAAGGGCTATTGACTTTCCTATAGGGTGTCCTAAGGCTATTGAGCTACTAGTCCTCAGTTCTTAGAATTGGGGGCAAGGTGTGGTTCGTAGCTAATACCTGCGGAGATATAGGAACAAAGCTAGAGCCATTTTCTCTTTTCTTTTTTGAGCAGCGCAAGTAATCTATTCTGTGCTTGCTATTATTTTTTATTCTATAAATTGGAGCCATTAGTCCTACTCAGGGGCTTGTATTGGTTCTTGATACTAGACATGGTCCATAGTAGACAGGGGTCTAATGTCCTATACTAGAGTATTGGGCAGAAATAGATCCTCGATTTGATTTGATTTGTCAATGTTAGATGAGGTCTATTGTCCTATACTAGAGTAATGGGCAAAAATAGATCTTTGTATTGTGTAAAGTATCCTTAATTGGGTACGTAAAAAATTCTTCGTTGGGGGTGTAATGTGCATTGTATACATGTTATCAATTTTATGTACCTTAATTTTAAAACTTACATTTAATTGCAATCTAAAGTTTGAATGATAATAATTTGAGAGACCCAAAATTTTAAGACATGCATTAGGATCTTAGTACACAGGCACTCTATTAGGGAGCATAGCACCTGGTGGTTGCTTGAGTGCCTTCTCTAGGGTATAGTTCCTTGTTAATCGTGGTGTAGCCTACCACTCATATATGGACGTGGCATGCCGTTGGTTTTACCACGATTAAGAGTGAGATGATATCTAAAGGGATCATGTCTTTAACTGCTTCCACTACTAGCCCTTACTTAGATATACTAGTATGCACCTGCACATGCACATAGTGTCTCTTATGCTTTTGTTTTTTGATCAAATATGCTTTGTGTGAAGAGAGATAGAAAGAGAAATCTATTAAGAATCGCATAGTTCAACATGCCGCCATCTATGTACATAAGAATTTTGATTGTTGACACTAGTAGTTCCTACTTAGGTCTTCCAATAGTACGTACAAGCACATGTGGAGACTCGATGATCACGTTTGTAGTGGTTCTTATATTTTTATTTTCCAATGCATTCATAATTGTATAGGAATGTTTGTTTTCTAATTCATAAGTTACTGTGTTGTTACTTTATTTGTATACTCATTCATTGTTCTTATTCTTTTTGAATAGCTTAATTGAGATGGAAGAAAATGTTGGACCTAGTGATAGAACCCAAACACAAAATAATAGAAAAAAGAAAGCACCTGGGATAGAGTGGCAATATGCAGTTAATATTGGCGATCGATTCATAGACTGGGAGTGAAATCGGTTGGGACACCCCGACTCAGAGAAGAACACTTTCTAGGTGGAGCGTCGAGAAAAATGGGTCGCACATGTACCCATCCCGGTGCAGCTCTGGTGGCCAAACGCTTGAGAGAAGAAATGCAGAAGAAGGATGCAAGAAGATATTACACATCTATTCCTGCAGGTCCAAGGACGCAAGAACATTGTAATTCTAATGATCAAACTCCAGAAGCATCGTCAGCTTGTGCTCCAAACGTGAACGTGCAGCCTGAAAGCAATCAATCCAGTGCGTCTTCTTGTAAGCGGTACTTTGATGCAGGGAAGGTTCCCATGCGTCAAACTTCATGACATGAAAGCATGCGTAATAGTTTGCTTGATGACGCATAGCTCCCTCTTGCCGAAGCGATCTTTTTATTAGGGAGTGCTATGATGATGGTGGACAATGAGCATTGGAAGAGAGCATGGAAGAAAATAGGCGAGTTTGGAGCCGGATTTTCACCGCCCACATACCACGCTATGCGCAATGAATTGCTGAAAAAATGCTATGCTCAGGTGAAAGAACGTGTGCACAGAGTAATTCTCAACAATATAGAACTTTTTGGATGCAGTATCATCAGCGACGGTTGGTCCAACGTACAAAGAAAACCATTAGTCAATATAATGGTTGTTTTACCACGAGGTGAGACTTTCGTACGTGCTGTGGACTCCGCTGGATCGATCAAGTCTGGGACTTACATTGTTGATGTAATTACCTCCATGATAGAGGAAGTGGGTGCCACAAATGTAATTCAAATCGTGATGGACAATGCAAAAAATTGCACCAATGCCAGTAGAATCTTGAAGCGACAGTACCGGCACATTTTTCCACGGGAGCTGGTTGTAATACACATAGTTTGAATCTTGTCTTGAAAGATTGGTACAAAAACGATGATACCAAATGGTTTGCCGGGATTGTTAATACAGCTCGCCAACTTGTGAGATTCATGCTGAAAAGACAGCGAGTACTAGACATTTTCCATCCTCGCATGTCAATTATGCTCAAGCTTCCTGGTGAGACGAGGTTTTGTACTCACTTCTACACTTTTGAGTCTCTTCTTCGAAACAAAGATGCCATTTGCGAAACATTTACATGTATGGCATTCCATGATTGGGAGAGTACTCAAAGTGAAAAAGTTAAAGATAAAATCAAGATCTTGAAGACAGTGCTCATGAAGAGAACCTGGTGGAACAATGTGATAGATGTGTATCATGTTATGATGCCAGTTATGTATGCCATATGAAACCTTGCCCAAAGGGCACCCAATCTTGGAAAAGTATGGATGCAATGGTAGACAGTTCAACGGAGTTTGGAGTGCCCTGAAAAGTTGCAGCATTCGGTCATGGAAAAGCACTCGCGTGTACCATTCTCCAGTCAACAGAGAAAAATCCTCTTGAAATACTTCCATGCTAGATGGATTGGAGCGCACACCCCATTACACAGTGCCCTTACATGCTAGATCCTGAATACTGGAATATGGAATTGATGTCTAATGTTGAGGTGGTTCAGGATTTCTACGAAGTGGTAAACACTTTCTATGGGAATATTGAAGATCGTATAAAATGCATAAAGGAAATGACCTCATTTCATTTAAAAGAAGGTCTATTTTCAAATGCTCTTGTTCAGCAAATGGCTAGAGAACAACCGGCATGGAAGTGGTGGATGATGAATGGTGGTGAACACTACGCGTTACTACGTAATCTTGCAATGAAGGTCCTGAGTCAGTGCTCTTCAAACTCGAGTTCAGAAAGAAACTGGAGCTCGTACAAATACATTCACAGCACTATTCGCAAATCGACTTCTTGTAGAACGAGCAAATAAACTTGTATACATGTACTGCAATGAAAAAATTCTACAACACATCGAGAGCGAAGAATATGAAGAAGATATGCCCAGGTGGATGTATGGTTGTGAGGACATGGAAGACGAGCACTTTGATGTGGGACCTGTGCTGTGCACGAGTCTTGAGGTAGAAGAGAACCTCGATATTGAGTTCGATGACCTTAATGTAGCATGTGACAGAATACAGAATGAAAGAATACTAGAGCAAGATGTAGAAGTAGAGGAGGAGGGAACACTGCCCTTAAATTTGAAAAACTGAAATGTACATGGATTTTAAGTGAAATGTTTGCAACTTGTCGCTTCATTAAGAGTACTTGTACAATAAGTTTTCATCATAAAAGAGATTTCGAATAGCACGTTGTCGTGCTGTGGCACGTCTATGCAGTGAAAGCATGTTCAGGTATCCGCTCAGATACAGTGGCATGTGTTGGAGCACTTAATGTGTGTAGTCACCGAGGTCTACTAGCAAAAGACCGAGCACTCCCTATGAATATGAGCTCAATTATGGACGTGGTTCTAAGACAAAGTATAAAGTGATACACTGGCATGGTTGATTTCTTTTGGGATATACAGGGCATTTAAAGATGGGACACTCTAATTCATGTGGATGCGGCCAGCGGTGGTTTTGTGGTACCATTTTTGTACCCGGAGATAGAGTGGGATTTTAGGTTACCATGTGTGAGGAGCATTGATGTGAGTGGCCATTATTGAGGCATGAGAAAAATAAATGAAATATATAAGACAAGTGGCCAATAATATAAAGGGACACATGGAAGCTTTGTGAGGGGGCCAACGCAGCCGCCAGCATGTGAAGAAAACGACTAGAAGGCTGGCGAGCTGGGCACGTGAAAATTGCTGAGGAGGTGCAGGAAAAAGTACCGGACGGGCTGAAGCTGCTGAGGGGGGTCTGCAGAGAAAAAAGACCAGAGGCGCCAACTAACCAGGGGGAATAAAATAAAGGAGGCGGCTTCTGTTCATGCCATGCAGGGTTTCGAATTACTGAAGAAATCAGGCTGCTTCTATTGATACGCCTCCTAAAGCTTCAGTCAAGTGAAGAAGTGAGCCGCTTAGAGGAGGGAAGCTCTGGGTGACGTGCGCAGCCACAGGCATGCAGAAAAAGGAGAGCTCTTTGATGTAGCAGGTTGCCGCCTGAAGCGAGGCTCTGGGGCGTGTGCATAGGTGAGCATGATAGGGCCGTTTCGGAGGGGGCTGCTGGGGGATGCGCACAGGGGGACTTCCGGGGTGAAGGAAGACTAACACAGAGAAGAAGAAAGGGAAGGCGACTCTGAAGAGCAGCGACGCTGATAGGCTGGGGCGCAGCTGTCGACAAAAAGCAAAGAGAAGGCAAGGTGGGATACGGCTCTTGGCACACAAGCTAAGGTACGACGTAGGAAGGAAAGAAACATTGACCAGCCAGGGCCATAAGGCAATCAGCGGACGGCAGCAGCCTGCTGGCCGACCAAAGAGAGGAGAGGCGCACCACAACCAGGCCCAAAAGCAAAGAGGAGAGACGGCCATCATAAAGCAGAGAGAAGGCGGGGCTGAGAGTGGAGCCTACACAGCACGTCAAGGTGCATCCAAAGCAAGGAGCGAAGACGGGCCAGCCAATCGCACAGCAAGCAAAAAGAAGAGGTGGGGATGGGACAGGTGCATTGGCAGACAGTAGCGCTATCCCAAAGCCAAAGACAAAAGCCATAGATTACATCATTGAGGATTGGAGCTTTGAACAAAGAGGACTTGCTTAGCTCAAGAGATGAAGCTCCAGGTTCAATGAAGATTGTATCTGATATGATGAGGATGCAAGTTTGAGGTTCTACTTTCTTGAGTCCACTTGTGGATGTTCACTTTCATGTCTATGTTTTTGTTCTTCTCGTGTATGAGTCCCCTGTCTCAGGGTTGTTGAGACATCTTTTTTAGCAAGTGCAAAGATGACTGAGGATTTGGTTTGAACATATGATAAATGGGATGATAGTGATACACGATGATATTTCTATGATGTTTGAGTGTTGTTCTGGATGAATCTATATTACATGGTATCAGTTGTGGATGAGCATGTTGACTTGTTTGAAGGCTGTTGGGACTTTTCTTGGAATGAAGGTTTAAGGTACGAGGGTTACAGAACACATTAGTTGGATTGTAAGGGATTTGAAAGCTACTCTCACAGCCAGAAACCTCGCGCTTTCCCAGCGACACCGCCCACGTCACGACAACGTTTCCTCTTGTAACCTCGGTTGCTTGTATTCTCCTGTCATCCCCCCGAACATAGCATATACGCCTTGACTCAAAGACACACCGCACAGAGGACATGTGGATGCGTTCTGCATATGCCTCACCGAACATACAAGGTGATAATAATGTCCACATGGCAGTGAGTAGTGGCCACTCCACCCGTCGAATACTTTATCACATATAGGACATAAGTCGGTGGGGAGGAGCTAGCAACAGCCACATTAGGAACCCCCACAAGCTCAAGATGCACAAGGAAGTGCGAGATGTGGTTCCCTTGTCTCGCTGGCCTCAAGCGTTGTGACAGGCCTTGTACATCCTGGCTGAGCTGGGTGAGCTGTGCTTCAACCCTTTTGTTGGACAAGGGAGGGGGGCTTTGTAGCTGTGTCAGCCTCTGCGCCTCTTACTCTTTCTGTGCAAGCTTGGTCTCCAAGGTCTCTTCTACCTTGCTCAGCTCCAATCTAGCCCCTTCCACCATCAGAGCAAGTTCTTCTCTTGTAAATGTTACCGTTTCTTTGCGTATGTCATGTGTGCTGACCTGGTCTCTCTGGAGGCGAAGTCCACTGGAGTTCCTTCGACAAATTGAACATATAACATTTTGGCAAAGTATAACGGGGCATCTACATTATGAAGAGGATGACCGTATACTTCTAGAAATATTCGCTCGGCGTTCAATCTTATGTCATCTATGATGCACCGAGACACCTTCCATCTCCCCTTCTTTATCTTTGCTTCAGAGCACGGCCATATCTGTCTGATCATTTCTTTGGAGACCTGTTTATTGATGTCTTTCCATTGGGCATAAGTAGGATTTGCCCATTTTGATAACCTAGAAGCTGTCCTTGTTGTCGCGCGGGCGGTCAGTCCATGTGCTAGAGCTTTCATTCGTTCGTAGGCGTTCTTGGCTAACTCTTCACGCTCAATATGTTGTCTTTCCGCCATAGCTGCACAAAAAAAATTGATATAGTAATTAAATGAACCATTTTGTAACATATAAGACATTAATCATTGAGATAAAACACAATTTTAACACCATGGATAGGGGGATGGAATGCAATAATCAATAAGACTTATCTAATCAACAAAAGTACACGTCAAACGGTATACACAAACCAAGAGTTCATAAGAGGAAGTGGCAACACACTATCAACAACACAAACTTGAAAGAGAATTCATCATCCATTATAAAATTGGATCAAAAGATCATTGATGATCATCCATTACAAAACTACAGTGAAAGAGAGAGAAAGTTCCACTAGAGGACGTTGCGCCCTAGCTGGTTCAGTGTTCAAAGATCTAAAAAATTCGGCTACTTGAAGAAGAGACTTTCTCTCTTCATCACACGAGTAGATAGCAGGCACCATCCAGTTCCGGACCCTATGTACTATGGCGTCCATGGTGGCTTTATCATGAGAGCTGCCATCCATCCAATGCTCTTGCACTACCTTCCAAAAATCATACAATACCTCTAGTAAGTATCTTAGGGCAAAAACGTCACTCGCCATAGTATATGCATCTCTCGCCATGGGATCGTAAATCTCCGGGGCTAGCCACGGTCGCTTATGCCGCTCTCTATCAGCATAGGACTGGGCATCTGCCACCTTGTCCGGATTATTCCTTGCATCATATACAAAATTGAGCAATATTCTTTGATTTGGGGTTCTTAACAAAGCTCCCCAATCAATAATGCCAATGCGTGGCTTTAACTCTCTAGTAAAATCTAATACCACATTAAATGGATGCAAATCTGTATGTACAATGCCTGCCATATGAGCAGCCACCATGCCATCCACAAGAGCGTGCATAATGTGTGGCATTATACAAGGATTTTTTGTTCCTCTGATCACAAGTTTTTTTTTGTTAATAACATATGTTAACATGTTAATAACATGTTCACAGCTTAACATGTTCACAAAATGCCAGGTAGAGGGCCACCTGAAAACCAGCAAAAATCCCGCCGGGATTTTATATTTTCCCGGCGGACCCGTCGCCGGGAAATAGAGTAATCCCGGCGGTCCGCATGCGGAACCGCCGAGAAAACGTAAAATCTCGTGGCGGGCCCGCCGGGGTCGTCACACGAATCCCGGTGGGCTATATTTTTTATAAAAGAAAGCCCCCTGGGGCCCTGCACAGAGGTATTTTCTCTGTCTGGGCTTGGGAGGAGGTCTCGTGTGGTAGGCCGCTCACAGTCGCAGTGCACGGCAAATGTGAGTGGTTTACTACACGAGCATTGTGTGTGTATGTAAGACCATTCCTTAGAATGGTGCCTACCATGGGGCACTTGGCCGGTAACGCGGCTAGATAGTGTCCTAGGGTAGGTATGACACACCGTAGCAGTACTATGTCGGTAACGCGGCAAGTCTAGTATCGTTTATGACGATGTCACCTTCCCTATCCTTTTCCAAAATGCAGGCATATGATCGGTAACGCGGCTAGATTATGTATGTATCTAAGTGTTATTCCAATAGATTCGGGCGGCACTTGGTCGGTAACACGGCTAGATGGTGTCGTCCGCTAGTGCATATTTTGTTTACTGCATGTTGTGGCACTTGGTCAGTAACGCGGCTAAATAGTGTCGTAAATTTGTCTGGTTAGTCGGTTACGCGGCTAGAAATATTTTGTTTGTGCATGGTCCATGTGATACTTGGTCGACAATGCGGCCAGAGTATTACATCGATCATAAATAAATTGCCATTTTTTTATCAGTGCCTAAAAACTTAAAACATCTTATGTAATTCTTTCTATAATTAAGTCCAAAAAATAAAAACTTGCACGATGCAATCTCTATCTATATCAATAATACACTTGCACAATACCCTATTTTCAAAAAAATTTCATGAAACAAAATCATTTTTTTATCACTGTCTAAATATTTAGAATATATTTTGCACTTCTGTCTATAATTGAGTCCAAGGAATGAAAACTTGCACGATGCAATCTCTATCTATATCAATAATAATAAAATCAATACAAATGTCAAGTTACAATTCATTCTCTCTCTCTCTCTCTCTCTCTCTCTCTCTCTCTCTCTCTCTCTCTCTCTCTCTCTCTCTCCCCCCCCCCCCCTTTGGTTCATTAATTTCACCCTATTTAGAAAAACATTCATGAAACTAAATCAAAATTTTATCACTATCTTAATATTTGAAACATATTTTGTAATTTTTCTCTGCATAGGTGTCAAGACATAAATACGTGCACGATGCAAACTCAATCTTCTCTGTCTCTTTTTAAGTTCTTTGATGTATATGATGTACGCCACTTTGCCAAATGTGATCTTGTATTCTCTCTCCATCTCTGTCCAAATGTATTGTGTGGTCCGTGCTTCAATTCTTTTGATTGATACTATGTTTTTTGTTTGGTCAAAATATCATCTTGTATACTCTCGTGAGTCTCTATCTAAATATATTGTCTATTCGTGGCTTGAATTGTTTTGATTGATACTATTTTTTTTGTTTGCAAAGATATTTTGATAGCTTCCTAGTCACCATGCTTTCCATTGACGAGCGAAAAGTTGTCATGTGCGCAATTCGTACGGAAGCTGTCATCTTCGTGTCGCAAAGTACAGAAGACGCCATCAAAGGGATCAATGAATCGGACGTCCTCACATGAGAGATTGCGTCCAGCAGATATGGGAGCGTACGCAAAGTTGGCTCAGAAGTGTAGGAAACATAGAGCTATGTCAGAGAGAAAAGCTTGGCGATTTTGATTACCAGCATAGAACCCGCACCGTTCTAGGTAATATGCGCGTGGCGTACAATGACCTAAAAGAAGCAGCACCACCTACTGCTGATTTACGTCGACTGCAATTTTGGGACAATACATGGGCGGAGCAGAAGGCGAAGAGAAAAAGAATGAAGGCACTTGATGCAGAGACTCTCCCCAAGAGAGTGTGCCTTGCCCAAGACGTAGCCGCAGCATCGTCGGGACAACGGGATCTAACAGGGACAGGCGCAATCATGCGCACAATATACAATAATCTCTGTACACATCTGATTTATGTCCCGCACGAGGCCTTGATTAAAGGCCAATTAATAGGTTCAGGGTCATTTGGAGAGGTGAAGCAGTACAAAATTCAAGGCATTTCTTTCTTGCCCGGACATATCACATTCTGCGGAAAGCATTACAAGGGCGATAGCAATACAACTTAGTTTGAAAACTTTCAAACAGAGCAAGGCATGCAAGTGTTGCATCCTTCAATCGTGAGGTGCATTGCCTTCACCAAGGAATCCCCGTGGATAACAATTTTTCCTTTCTTCAACGGTGGATCACTTGGCGACCTGCTCTTGAAAGTGCCTTTCAGATACAGTCAGTTTACAAGAGCAATCTTTCGAGCAGATAAGGGATGGGATCGACCTCCTCCCCGTGACGCTCACCTCTCCCATGACCAGCTCGCCAAGATGAAAGAAGTGGTTTTACATATGCCACACATTATGCATGCTCTTGTGGACGGCATGGTGGGTGCTCATATTGCGGGCATTGTACATACAGATCTGCATCCATTTAATGTAGTATTAGATTTTACTGGAGACTTAAAGCCACGCATTGGTATTATTGATTGGGGAGCATTGTTAAGATCCCCAAATCAAAGAATATCGCTCAATTTTGTGTATGATGCAATGAATAACTCGGACAAGGTGGCAGATGCCTAGTCCTATGCTGATAGAGAGCGGCATAAGCGACCGTGGCTAGCCTCGGAGCTTTACGATCCCATGGCGAGTGACGTTTTTACCCTAGGATACCTACTAGAGGTATTATATGATTTTTTGAAGGTAGTGCAAGAGCATTGGATGGATGGCAGCTCTCATGATCAAGCCACCATGGACGCCATTGTACATAAGGTACGGAATCGGATGATGCCTGCTCCTCGTGAAGAGAGAAAGTCTCTTCTTCAAGTAGGAGAATTTTTTAGATCTTTGAACACTCAACCAGCTAGGGCGCAACGTCCTCTAGTGGAACTCTCTCTCTCTTTCAATCCAATTTTGTAATGGATGATCAATGAATACTCGTTTGGTCCAATTTTATAATGATGGATGAATTCTCTTTCAAGTTTGTGTCGTTAATAGTGTGTACTGTTTGACGTGTACTTTTGTTGATTGGATAAGTCTTTTTGATTATTGCATTTCATCTCCCTATCCATGGTGTTAAAATTATCGAAATGTCTTATATGTTATACCATCATGGTTCATGCAATTGCTAATGTCAATTTTTTTCGTCCAGCTATGGCGGAAAGACAATACACCGAGCGGGAAGAATTAGCCAAGAACTCCTATGAACGAATGAAAGCTCTAGCACACGGACTGACAGCCCGCGCGGCAACAAGGACAGCTTCTAGGTTGTCAAAATGGGCAAATCCTACTTATGCCCAATGGAAAGACATCAATAAACAGGTCACCAAAGAAATGATTAGAGAGATATGGCCGTGCTCTCTGAAGCAGAGATAAAGAAGGGAAGATGGAATGTGTCTCGATGTATCATCGATGACATAAGATTAAACGCCGAGCGAATCTTCCTAGAAGTATACGGTCATCCTCTTCATAATGCAGATGCCCTGTTATACTTTGCGAAAATGTTATATGTTCAATTTGTGGAAGGAACTCCAGTGGACTTTGCCTCGAGAGAGGCCACAGTCAGCACACACAACATACGCGAAGAAACGGTGATATTTACAAGAGAAGAACTTGCTCTGATGGTGGAAGGGGCTAGATTGGAACTGAGCAAGATTAAAGAGAAGAACTTGCTCTGATGGTGGAAGGGGCTGGATTGGAACTGAGCAAGATTAAAGAGACCTTGGAGACCAAGCTCGCAGAGAAAGAGCAAGAGGCGCAGAGGTTGACGCAGCTGCAAAGCCCCCCTCCCTCTCGTCCAACAAAAGGGTTGAAGCACAGCTCACCCAGCTCAGCCAGGATGTACAAGGCCTATCACAACGCTTGAGGCCTTCAAGACAAGGCAACCACATCTCACACTTCCTTGTGCATCCTGAGCTTGTGGGGGTTCCTAATGTGGTTGTTGTTGGCTCCTCCATCGACTTATGTCCTATATGTGATAAAGTATTCGACGAGTGGAGTGGCCACTACACACTGCCATGTGGACATTATTATCACCTTGTATGTTTGGTGAGGCATATGCAAAACGCATCCACATGTCCTCTGTGCGGTGTGCCTTTGAGTCAAGGCGTATATGCTATGTTCGGGATGACAGGAGAATACAAGCAACCGAGGTTACAAGAGGAAACCCCTAGTGTAATTCAAAATCTCTTTTTTGATGAAAACTAATTGTACAAGTACTCTTAATGAAGCGACAAGTTGCAATCAGTTCATTTGAAATCTATGTACATTTCAGTTTTACAAAGTTAAGGGCAGCGTTTCGTCCTCCTCTACTTCTACATCTTGCTCTAGTATTCTTTCATTCTGTATTCTGTCACATGCTACATTAAGCTCATCGAACTCAATGTCGAGGTTCTCTTCAACCTCAAGACTAGTGCACAGCACAAGTCCCACATCAAAGTGCTCGTTGTCCATGTCCTCACAGTCGTACATCCACCTGGGCATATCTTCTTCATATTCTTCGCTCTCGATGTGTTGTAGAATTTTTTCATTGCAGTACATGTATACAAGTTTATCTGCTCGTTCTACAAGAAGTCGATTGCGAGTAGTGCTGTGAATGTATTTGTGCGAGCTCCAGTTTCTTTCTGAACTCGAGTTTGAAGAGCACTGACTCAGGACCTTCATTGCAAGATTACGTAGTAACGCAGTGTTCACCACCATTCATCATCCACCACTTCCATGCTGGTTGTTCTCTAGCCATTTGCTGAACAAGAGCATTTGAAAATAGACCTTCTTTTAAACAAAATGAGGTCATTTCCTTTATGCATTTTATACGATCTTCAATATTTCCATAGAAAGTGTTTACCACTTCGTAGAAATCCTGATCCACCTCAACATTAGACATCAATTCCATATTCCAGTATTCAGGATCTAGCATGTAAGCCGCACTGTGTAATGGGGTGTGCGCTCCAATCCATCTAGCCATGGAAGTATTTCAAGAGGATTTTTCTCTGTCGACTGGAGAATGGTACATGCCAATGCTTTTCCACGACCAAATGCTGCAACTTTTTAGGGCACTCCAAACTCCGTTGAATAGTCCACTTGAACAGTCCACCATTGCATCCATACTTTCCAAGATTGGGTGCCTTTTGGTCAAGGTTGCGTATGGCATACATAACTGGCATCATTACATGATACACATCCATCACACTGTTCCACCAGGTTCTCTTCGCGAGTGCTGTCTTCAAGATCTTGATTTTGTCTTTCACTTTTTCACTCTAAGTACTCTCCCAATCATGGAATGCCATACATGTAAATGTTTCGCAAATGGCATCTTTGTTTCGAAGAAGAGACTCGAAAGTGTAGAAATGAGTACAAAACCTCGTCTCAGAGCAGGAAGCTTGAGCATAACTAAAATGCGAGGACGAAAAAAGTCTAGTACTCGCTGTCTTTTGAGCATGAATCTCACAAGTTGCCGCGTTGTATCAACAATCCCGGCAAACCATTTCGTATCATTGCTTTTGTACCAATCTTTCAAGACAAGATTTAAGCTATGTGTATTACAACCAGCCGGAAAAATGTGCGGATACCATCGCTTCAAGATTCTATTCGCATTCTTGCAATTTTTTGCATTGTCCATCACAATTTGAATTACATTTGTGGCACCCACTTCCTCTATCACAGAGGTAATTACTTCAACAATGTAAGTCCCAGACTTGATCGACCCAGCGGAGTCCACAGCACGTACGAAAGTCTCACCTCGTGGTGGTGAAACAACCATTATATTGATTAATGGTTTTCTTTGTACGTTGGACCAACCGTCTCGCTGACTATACTGCATCCAGAAAGTTCTATGTTGCTGAGAATTACTCTTTGAACACGCTCTTTCACTTGAGCATAGCATTTTTCCAGTAGCTCATTGCACATAGCATTTTTCCAGTAGCTCATTGCACATAGCATGGTACGTAGATACGTAGGCGGTGAAAATCTAGCTCCAAACTCGCCTATTTTCTTCCATGCTCTCTTCCAATGCTCACTGTCCACCATCACCATAGCACTCCCTGGAAAAAAGGACGCTTCGACAAGAGCGAGATGTGCATCATCGAGCGAACTATTACGCATGCTTTCATGTAATGAAGTTTGACGCATGGGAATCTTCCCTGCATCAAAGAATCGCTTACAAGAAGACGCACTGGATTGATTGGTTTCAAGCCGTACATTCACGTTTGGAGCACAAGCCGGCGATGCTTCTGGAGTTTGAGCATTAGAATTACAATGTTCTTGCATCCTTGGGCCTACAGGAACAGATGTGTAAGATCTTCTTGCATCCTTCTTCTGCATTTCTTCTCTCAAGCGTTTGGCCACCATGGCTGCACCGAGATGGGTACATGTGCGACCCATTTTCCTCGACGCTCCACCTAGAAAGTGTTCTCTGAGTCGGGGTGCCCCACTCGATTTCACTGCATGGCATAATTTGCACTCCCAGTCTATAAATGGATCGCCGATATTGACTGCATATTGCCACTCTATCCCGGGTGCCTTCTTTTTTCTATTACTTTGTGTTTGGGTTCTATCACTAGGTCCAACATTTTCTTCCATCTCTATTAAGCTGCAGCCTGCTATTCAAAAAGAATACGAACAATGAATGAGCATTGAGTTTACAAATAAAGTAACAACACTGTCACTTATGAATTAGAAAACAAACATTTCTATACAATTACGGATGCATTAGAAAATAAAAATATAAGAACCACTACAAACGTGACCATCAAGCCTCCGCATGTGCTTGTACGTACTATTAGAAGACCTAAATAGGAACTACTAGTGCCAACAATCAGAAATCTTATGTACAGAGATGGCAGCATCTTGAACTATGCAATTCTTAATAGATTTCTCTCTTTCTACCTCTCTTCACACACAAAGCATATTTGATCAAAAAGCATAAGAGACACTATGTGCATGTGCATACTAGTATATTTAAGCAAGGATTAGTAGTGCATACTAGTATATTTAAGCAAGGATTAATAGTGCAAGCAGTTTAAGACATGATCCTTCTTCTCTGATATGTCTTCTGCCTCTTTGACGAACTACATTTTGAAACTTTAGACTTTGGGGAACTTGGGTGCTCTATAATAGGCTCAGCAGCACATGGAAGCTGGATAGAGGGTGAGGGAGAAGAGACAGATGGTTGCCCCATGAAGAAGTACCGAGGTCACCTATTGCTTCCTAGGCACAGAAGTCAATCCCCCACTTTTTGCTCAATTCAAATAGAATTCTTTCTGCCTGTGCAGGCATGAAAGACTCTAAAGCTTGACTACGGTCCTCTTCACTGAGCATTCATTTACACGAGGAGGACCAATCCCTTCATTGACATCCGTAGATACAAGAGACACAATTTGTAAGTATTTGTATATACATGTATATATATGTATGTGTTTATACATACACACACACACATACACACGATTAACAAGGGACTATACCCTAAAGAAGACGCTCATGCAAACCCCAGTAGCTATGTACTAAGATCCTAATGGATGTTTTAAAATTTTGGGCCTTTCAAATACTGCTCATTCTAACTTTAGATTGCAATCAAATATAAATTTAAAAATTAAGGTACATAAAATTGATAATATTTTTATTCTGCACATTACACCCCCAACAAAGGATGTTTTACATACCCAATTAAGGATACTTTACACAACACAAAGATCTATTTTTGCCCATTACTCTAGTATAGGACAATAGACCTCATCTAATATTGACAAATCAAATCAAATCAAGAATCTATTTCTACCCAATACTCTAGTATAGGACATTAGACCCCTGTCTACTATGGACCATGTCTAGTATCAAGGACCAATACAAGCCCCTGAGTAGGACTACTGGCTCCAGTTCATAGGATACAAAATAATAGCAAGCACAGAATAGATTACCTGCGCTGCTCAGAAAAGCAAAGAGGAAATGGCTTTAGTTTTGTTCCTATATCTCCACAGGTATTAGCTACGAACCACGCCTTGCCCCCAATTCTAAGAATTGAGGACTAGTAGCTCAATAGCCTTAGGACACCCTATAGGAAAGCCGATAGCCCCTAAAATAAGGACGTTCTTCTCCGAAGGATGTTCCTAGCCAACCGTGAGTTCTATAAGGCAATTTAAGGAAAGACTTCAGCCCCACAGTAGGAGAGTCTTCCCAAAAAGTCAAAATAGACGTACCGAAACTGTATATATATTTTTAAAAAATCCCACGGGGATATCCTTTTTCCCGACGGGATATTTCGGGACCCGCCAAGAAATCGATAATCCCTTGGGGATTTACAGGTTGAACTGGTTTTTATAGGTCATCAAAATTAACATGTGAATATAAGATATGATCACACATTTTTTTATGTTAATAACATGTTTTGTTCACGTGTTCACGCAATTGTGATCACGTTAACGTAATCCCTGGTGGCATATGTAAAACCACTTCTTTCATCTTGGCAAGCTGGTCTTGGGTGAGGTGAGCGTCACGGGGAGGAGGTCGCGATCCCATCCTTTATCTGCTCGAAATATTGCTCCTGTGAAATGACTATATCTCAATGGCACTTTCAAGAGCAGGTCACCAAGTGATCCACCGTTGAAGAGAGGAAAAATTGTTATCCATGGGGCCTCCTTGGTGAAGGCAATGCACCTGATTTTTGAAGGATGCAACACTTGCATGCCCTGCTCTGTTTGAAAGTTTTTAAATTTTGTATTACTATCGCCCTTGTAATGCTTTCCGCAGAATGTAATATGTCAAGGCAAGAAAGAAATGCCTTGAATTTTGTACTGCTTCACCTCTCCAAATGACCCTGAGCCTATTAATTGGCCTTCAATCAAGGCCTCGTGCGGGACACCGATCAGATGTGTACAGAGAGAATTATAGATTGTGCGCATGATTGCGCATGTCCCTGTCACATCCGATTGTCCCGACGACGCTGCGGCTATGTCTTGGGCAAGGCGCACTCTCTTGGGGAGCGTCTCTGCGTCAAGTGCCTTCATTCTTTTGCTCTTCGCCTTCTGCTCCGCCCATGTACTGTCCCAAAATTGAAGTCGACGCAGATCAGTAGTAGGTGGTGCTGCTTCTCGTAGGTTGTTGTATGCCACACGCATACTAACTAAAAACAGTGCGGGTTCTATGCTGATAATCAAAATCGTCGAGCTTTTCTCTCTGACATAGCTCTATGTTTCCTGCACTCCTGAGCCGACGTTGTGTACTCTCCCATATGTGCTGGACGAAATCTCGCATGAGGATATCAGATTCATTATTCCTTTTGATGGCATCTTCTGTACTTTGCGACACGAAGATGATAGCTTCCGTACGAATTGCACGCATGACAACTTTTCGCTCGTCGATGGAAAGCATGGTGGTTGCTGGGAAGCTATCAAAATGTCTTTGCAAAAAAAAAAAAATAGTATCAATCAAAACAAATCAAGCCAGGATCAGACAATGTATTTAGATAGAGACTCGAGAGAGGATACAAGATGATATTTTGACAAAACAAAAAATAGAGTATCAATCAAAAGAATTGAAACCCGAACCACACAATACATTTAGACAGAGATGGAGAGAGAATACAAGATAGAGATTGCATCGTGCACGTATTTATATCTTGGTGCCCATGACAAATAAAAATAACAAAATATGTTTCAAATATTTAGACACTGATAAAATTTTGATTTCGTTTCATGAATATTTTTCTAAATATGGTGAAATTAATGAACCAAAGAGAGAGAGAGAGAGAGAGAGAGAGAGAGAGAGAGATGATATGACATATACATAGAGAGAATTAATTGTAACTTCACATTTGTAATGATTTTATTATTATTGATAATATAGACAGAGGTTGTATCGTGCAAGTTTTTATTTCTTGGACTCACTTATAGAAAGAATTACAACACATATTTCAAATATTTAGACAGTGATAAAATTTTGATTTAGTTTCATGAATATTTTTTGAAAATAGGGTAAAATTAATAATACAGAATAGAGAGAGAGAGAGAGAGAGAGAGTGTATGCATGATATGACACATACATTGAGAGAAGAAATTGTAACTTAACATTTATAATGGTTTTACTATTATTGATATAGTCAGAGATTGCATCGTGCAAGTTTTTGTTTTTTGGACCCAATTATAGAGAGAATTACAAAATATGTTTCAAGTTTTTAAGCACTAGTGATAACATAATGTCAATTTATTTATGATCGATATAATACTCAGGCCGCGTTATCGACCAAGTATCACATGGACCACGCAAAAACAAAATATTACTAGCCGCGTAAATGACTAACCAGACAAATTTATGACACTATCTAGCCGCGTTACCGACCAAGTGCCGTAACATGCAATAAATAATATATGCACTAGCGAACGACACTATCTAGCCGCGTTACCGACCAAGTGCCGCCCGAATCTATGGGAATAACACTTAGATATAGACATAATCTAGCCGCGTTACCAACCATATGCCTGCATTTTGGAAAACGGTAGGGAAGGTGACATTGTCATAACGATACTAGACTTGCCACATTACCAACATAGTACCGCTACCCTAGGACACTATCTAGCCGCGTTACCGACCAAGTGCCTCATGGTAAGCACCATTCCAAGGAATGGCCTTACACACACACACGACCGCTCGTGTAGTAAACCACTCACATCTGCCGCGCACTGCAACTGTGAGCGGGCTACCACACGAGACCTCCCAGGACCAGACAGAGAAAATACCTCTGTGCAGGCTCCAGAATGAAATCCCAAAGGGCCCTAGGGGACTTACTTTTATAAAAAATATAGCCCACCGGGATTCGTGATGACCCCGGTGGGCCCGTCGAGATTTTACCTTTTCCGGACGGTTCCGCATGCGGACCGCCGAGATACCTCTATTTCCCGACGGGTCCGTCGGGAAAACCTTAAATCCCGACGGGATTTTTGCCGATTTTTAGGTGGCCCTTAACCTGGCATTTTGTGAACATGTTAAGCTGTGAATATGTTATTAACATGTTAACATATGTTATTAACAAAAAATAACTTGTGATCACGTGAACAAAAAATCCTTGCTTGTGGCTTATTCGACAACAAACGCTCCGACACTGTGTTATGGAAATGTGAATTAATAATGATGTAATATTTGTTTGATGTTTATTGGCAAATGAGTAGATAGGGTACGGGACTCATTCACTTTGGACGGCGACCATTAGACAATTTTAGATTAGGATTTTTGGCTATTTAATTTAGGATAAACTCAAAAATATTTCTTCATAAAGCGAGTTCTACTTTTACCCAAAGTAATGTACCTCTGATTTTGAGCATATGCTTTTTCCTAATATATCTATAAATACATACGCGAAATTTAAGGTGCTCGCTCGCGCATGGGAGCAAGATTGGAACCTAACATAGTGTCGTCTCTCTCGTGAAGTTGTCTTTCAAGCTCTGTCTCGTCTTGTGTGTGCAATAGTAGGTGCGACCTGCAGAGCAAAAGAAGAGAAGTCGGTGTGAGCAGACTGCCATCGACGACCCCCCCCCCCCCCCCCCCCCCCCCCCCCCCCCCCCCCCACCAACCTCTCGCCGAAACTCTACCACCCTACCTCCTAAGCTAACGACCAAGGCATAGTCCTTGGCATTGATTCGTAGACATCCTTGGCGTGCCGTTGGCACCGTGTGCGAGGGTACATACTCCAACTTGTTGAAGGAGGACTTGAATCCACAATCTCAAAGTAAAGAGACAAGTGCTTTACCACTTGACTATTCACTTTTTGTTGCTACTAGTAACAAAGAAACTAGCTAAAAGATAAAGTGAAGGCCTTAATTTCCAAGCAATACTCCTTTCTTTTCCGCTTTTATCACATAGTCTTCAACATAACTCCCCCACAAAGTTTCTAACCCTCTGCATCATCATAGCAACTCCAACTAACAACGTTTTGGATGCCATGGACCCAAACTCTCCACCAGAAAGATCCGAATCACCTCTTCCAAAACCTTCACCCAACCTTCTCATTGCCTTATTATTACAAGAGCAATTGGTAGTGGAAAAGCATAAAACGAGTCACTTGAGAGTACTCTTGGGTGGCAAGAAACCCGCTTTTGATTTGCAAGATGAAGACCGACGATTTGTAAAGATTCTTTGCACTACCTTCTATCATCAACTCACCATCAAGGATTCCAAGATTAGCCGACGATCCTTCATCTTCAACAAGTATGATAGTAAGAAGAAGGGTGAGAATGTTCTTTCTTGGCTTAGTCAATTTGATGATTACTTTATTGGAGAAAATTTTTCGAAATGTGATAAGATGAAGTATGCAACTAACCACTGGACCAATAAGGCTTCTCTTTGTGGTAAAATGTGCTTCATCATAGTTCCAGTGTTCCAGAAACTTGGGAAGCATTGTAAGTTAACTTGAAGGAGTCCTTTTTACCACCTCAATTCCATCTCTAAGCATGGTGTGCTTGGAACAATGTTGGGTGGGCTGACCATGACTCCATTGCCAAGTATACGGAATGCTTTTGACAATTTCTTCTCAATTTGAGGATGCTTGAAGAGGTACCCAATGTATCTCTTCAACGAAAGTACAAATATGAACTACAAGAAGGTATACAAGCTGAACTCAATATACTAAAACCCTCTTCCTTATATGAGGCTATTTGCTTTGCCCATGATGCCGAAAAGAAAATCCAACCTCTTACCCAGCTTCTTCAAGCCTTTACTAATATCAATTCTTTTTCTCGATCACCATATTTCAACAACCAACGATGCTTCAATTCTTTTAATGGTAAGTTTAGGGGTTCACCACATAAAAACCACCACGTGTACCGACTCACCCTTATAAAAATGTATCCAAGGGTAATCAAGTGTCTAAGTCTTTTAATTTAAATTCAAATCCTTAGCCTAGATACAATGGTGCACAACCCTCACAAGGTATACCTAAACTTTGCTATAAGTGCGATTGTCTGAGATATATTGTTATCAATTGTTATTCCAAGTTTTCCATTAAGAAGCCGAACAACACAACTCCAAATCTCCTTACGCTTTAACGAACGAGCATGGATGATCCACATGATTGGACCGAAGATGCCTTGATCAACGAAATCAATAATGATGAGATCTTTAATTAACACTTGAACTAGTATGCTTACATACCAAATGACAGATGCCTACCAACCCCCACCCAATGGGTGGACAAGCACACGAGTGAGACGTAACACAAAGCTTTTACACAATAAAAAGACATCTTTTTTACAAAGTAAATAAAAATTGAATCTTTATATTTTGATTGGGTCCATATGCAAAAGGTACAACTTGTCCATCACTCTTTTGAGTGGCATAGGCAAGCAACTTACTAGTTTAGCAAGTTCACATGTCATGTTCATTGTTATAAAGGAGAGCGGATGCACACCATAAAGTCTTTTAATTTGTTTAAAATAAGCAAAGTGTGTGTTCGTCATTCTGTATGCAACCACCCTCATAGATCGTCGGTATCAAATTTGACACAAGAAGGTATGAACATTTTCTCATAAGAGAAAGGAGTCCTAATAACTTTAGGATTGTTTTCTTTTGCTTCACTATTGGCCCTTTTTCACCAATATCCCATATTTCAATGTGTAATTGTTGGAATTGAAAAAAGTATGATAAAATGACTAGGCCTATTGTAACGCCTCCGCTACGGCTGCGTCTTCCTCAAGCCGCCATAGCCTAGGCGTGGAGAAGAAGAGAGGGTGGAAGTCGGTTCACCTCCCAACCATATAATGATGAGTTAGGGTTTCTCGTTGGGTTTTATACCAAAACCCTGGCCTGTGTCCACACCTCCTAGCCCGGCCGCCCATCTTACTTAAGAGCCGTGCTAACTTAGATGTGTACACACATCGACCAAACCCTAACGCCCATTAATCCCTGAACCCCGCTAGCACTAATAATACTCTCGAGACTCCGAAAGCTATTAACTTATGCTAGGGTTCGACTTCCGTAGGACCATAGTCCTGACATTACTCCCCCCTTCGAAAAGAGTTTTCGTCCTCGAAAACAAAAGTGGGGAAACGTTTCCTCATCACACTAATGTTTTCCCAAGTGGAGCCTTCCTCTGGACGGTCCTTCCACTTGATAAGAGCTTGTTTCCGAACTTGGTGGCGAGTACGTAACATGTGGTAATCCAATACTCTTTTTGGTTCATGAGGCAGTATTGGAGGTTCCACATATTCTACCAAGAAAGAATCATCCACTGGCCTTTCATGACCCATAAGGCGTTTCCTCAAACGGCTTACGTGAAAGATGGGATGAACCTTGGAATGTGCTGGTAACTCAAGTTTATAGGCTACTGGGCCCACCTTCTTGAAGTATCTTAAACGGTCCACAAAATCGGGGCGATAATTTTGGTACGGGACCCGTTTTTAAACTGGTGGAGTTTTCTGGTACCTTCAGAAACACCCAATCACCTTCTTGAAAGTGAAGTGGCCTACGTTTCTGGTCCGCAAACTTCTTGTAACGATCTTGCGCTTGACGAACATTTAATCGTACAAGGCGTAACATATCCATATGGTCTTGGATAAAATCCTTAACCTGACTGATTTTCTCATTCGCCAGTCCCACCGACACTGGTGAACGTGGCTGAAAACCATACATCAACATGAAAGGGCTAAAGCCTGTCGAGACATGCTTTGCACTATTGTAAGCAAACTCAAGAATAGGCAAATAAGACTCCCAATCAGATTGTTTTTTGCTGACATATGCCCTAAGCATATCTTCCAACACTTGATTAACCCGTTCAGTCTGACCATCTGTCTGCGGATGATCAGCTGTACTAAGATTCAACATAGTACCCAGCTTACTGAATACTGCTCGCCAAAAATGGCTGTTAAACTTGCGATCGCGATCACTGACAATATTGGATGGTAAGCCATAAAGTCGGTAAACATTCTCCACAAAAAGGCGTCCCAATTCTGGAGTTGTAACTGTTTTCTTAGTAGGCACAAACCGACAAAGCTTGGTTAATCGATCCACGATTACCCAAATGGCATCATGTCCACGATTCGTTGTGGGCAAGCCCGTTATAAAATCCATAGAGATACTTTCCCACTTTCCGTCAGGAATCTCTAATGGATGTAGTAACCCGCCAGCTTTAAGACATTCTACTTTGTTCACTTGACACTTCTGACACTGCAGAACATAGTCAGTAACATCCTTGTGAAGTCCAGGCCAATAGAAATGCTTTCTTACGAGAGCATACGTTTTGCGAATGCCCGCATGACCTGCACTTGGACTATCATGACACTCAAAAAGAATTTGGCGCCTAGTGTCTAAGTCCAATGGAACACAAACTCTCCCCTTGTGGAGTAAGTATCCATCATCGATGGAAAAGTTTTTCCATCGCTGTAGTTCATCTTGTGATAAAGAAGAACCATGTGTGGAAGAACTGGGAACACTACCTTTTGAGTGAGAGGGACCCCTCATTTGAACATGATTCCACACCTTTGAGTATGTTGAATCTTGCTTGCATTTGCCTCGTAAAGATTCTAACAATTCGATTTTCAACTCTGTGAATAGCAGCGAATTAATCTCCGGCATACGACTCAAAGCATCAGCTACAATATTGTAACGTCCTTTGCGATAGCGTAGCTTGGGTAGAGGTTTCGCACACTGCCGAGATGCATGAGTGTAATCTCACTGCATCTATGTGGCAAGAGACAGTTGGACCACAAACAAATCCCAATAAGAATGCGAGACGCTTTTGAAAGTTACAATACACAAGAGTAGTTAGGTTATGAGGCACTTATAAACTCCTCTCAGAGCATGTCGTAACCGTCGCTACCAAGATGCGAGGAACCTACGCTTTCGTTCCTCCTCTCTGCCGCTCTTCGCTGTTTGATAAACTTGTCCGGGTCCTCCGTCGCCTCCTACTATATAGCGCGCAACTCTGCTGCATCAAGCCATGCCGATTTCACCTTTCTCTCTTTGTATGTGTCGCGGGTCTCGGATCTGCGATGCGACATCGTGCTCACCATCACGCCTTTGATCCATTCAGTGCTTACCTCCTCCCCAACAGCAGAGCTGGCGTGAACTCTGCCTTTACTCTTTCGATTAGGTAGTTCTTTCTCTCTGGATCGTGCTCGTCCCACCTCTTCTTGATCTCATGGCCAAACTGGATCGTGCACAGCTGGCGTATCCTGGCTCTCATCTGCTTGCCTATATCATCCATGATGGGTGCCCCATCACGTACATGATATGTGCACGCAACAAAGAGGGACCTGGGAGCCCAAGGGGACCGCGGCGAGGACGATGGTGTCGCAAAGGCTGAAATAGGTGGTCGCACCGGAGACTCAACATCCACCGATCCCTCGCCCATAGCAACCACCGCCAGAGCTACGACGCCATTAGCGTCGTGCGACGAAGATCGTCGTGTGACGAGGAAGGGGACGGGGTGGATAGTCGCTCCGCCTTATGTAGGCGGCTATAGTTAGATTTCGGGGTGGTTGCCAGCGTGGAGTTTTTGGCCAGCGTATGTGGCAAAAACCAGCGTGGCCACGCTGGCACCTACCATGCTGGGAACCACCCCGAAATCGCATTGAATGCGGCCTCAGTAGCAGCAGCGTCTTGACGGCCACCGACGTCCAACGTTTGTGAAAGGAATATTGGTACTAAACCGCCAGCTATGGATTTTGAGCCCCTAGAGAAATCTGTGACCAGTAGTATCGGCACTCCCTTCACATCTGTGCTCAAGATTTCCGACATAGCCTGCGCCCTTGGGAAGTTCTCAAAGCCTTCTCTATGCTCGGAGTCTTTAAACTCTACTGCTGCGGCCGGTCGTGAGTGGGCTATATCTTCGTCCCCCTCCCAGGTCATTCGACTACAGTAGCAGCAGCGTCTTGACGGCCTCAGTAGCAGCAGCGTCTTGACGGCCACCGACGTCCTCTTCGTCCCCCTCCCAGGTCATTCGACTTCCTAATCTCTTAACCCTACAATCATACAAATTATTGCAAAGGTTGTAATTTTAGGAAGGTCCAGGCAGAAAACCATGTACAATTAAGCTTAATTATACATGTCTTCTGAGCAATTTTAGGCACGCTTACGCGGATATCATGTATAATCAAGCTTAATTATACATGATTCCTGCCTAAGCCTACCTAAAAGTACAACCTTGCTTAATCGTGTCGAAAGAATTAAGCTGAATCAAAATGAAATTATTGATGTTTAGTGAGTCGAAGAAAGTGATTTTTTTCCCACCCTTTATCGAAAGTATTAATTAATGGACTTTAGTAAATTTACTCACAACTATAGAAATGAAGACTGCGAAGGTCGGCCAGGTTTAAGGTATTTACTTTTACAGCTGCTTCCGTCTTTGCGTGACATTCTTCCTCTGCTTGACTACAGCAGGTTCTCATACCAGGAACTGCATGAAGCAACAGATTCTCACGATGGCCGTAGCTGCTTATTGGGCCTCCGGCAGCCGCCCATAATGCGATTGAGGTAGACTTGGGCACTGGTGGATGCGGCACCAGCTGGTTTATTTTAGCTCATTTAGCAACAATCGATGGGCACCCCTGTTCCCACGCATGGTCTTTTTGATGTTTCCGGAATACAATGGAGACTGGTACACAATGAAAGGTCGAAGTACAAAGTGCAAAGGGAAGCTCGTATTCCATGGGCTCATGTTGGCGAGTTTGTGAACAGAGAAGCACAAAATCCTGACTTCCCTACAACGTTTACGAGGTACTCCCACCATCATCGCACACCAGGCTCGCTAATACGGCCATTCAAGGATTCATGGCTTGAGAGCACCATGTAAGTGTTTATTTTCCATTACCTTATTTAAATGATTAGCATGCAAGGCTTTAGACTTATACCCAATTATCATTGCCAATAGATATTGGTGTGCTTTTGGGACACGTTGTGCTTCCAAACGTGTATGCCATGTGCATGAACAATCGGGTGGAAAAGATGTAGAGTGCAAGAGTAATGTGCATGAAAATGAGCTTGACGATGGGGAGTTACATGGTTTTCCTACCATCAATGAAGACAGCGTAAAAGCCTCTACTAAATTAAATGCCAATTTGATCAAGAAAGAGACTAAGCCAAGGCGGCCACCCAAGGCAGCAGGACAGCGCATTCGAGGGTGTCAATGCCATTTCATGGTGAATCGTCTATACTTGGATCCTAGCATCGCAGTTATATCTTATATTAATCCCTTTCACACAAATAAAGAAGATATCATCTACCATGGGGAGCCTTGTAAGAATGAGGGAAACACCCTTCTTCTCCTCTCTCCATGGATTTCATTGGAAAAAAAAGTTTGGGTTTCTAACTTGTTGTTCAAGGGCTTTACTCCACAACAAGTTTTCGATGCACACATTCAAAGTTTGCATATACGACAAAGCAAAGAGCCCAAATGTCCAATGGTGAGGGATGACTACTTATTGCTCCAAGATATACTCAATATTGAAAGGAAACATGCTATGGAGACATATCAACTACATGATGATGATGCAGAGAGTACAAGGCGATGGTGTACACAAAATGCGGATATGATATTTGTTTACCAGGAGCAAAATCTTCAAGTACAGAAGGAATTCTTTTTAGGGATCCAAACCCCATGGCAAAGAGAGATTTGTGACAAGTTCGGAAATGGAAATTTGTTGGCTATGGACTCCACATTTGGAACGAACAAGTACAAGGTATGCTTCAATTCTTGTCTGTTTCTTGCCATGTTCAAGTCAAGGTACTTGTACTTACTATACCTAAAATGATGTAGTTCCATTTGTATACAATTCTCGTATTTGACACACATCGCAATGGCATCCCAATTGCGTGGGTTCTTGCCTCAAGTGCCACCTTTGAGGCTGTGCGATATTGGTTGACAAAGTTTCGAGATCGCATGCTTGATCACCATAAATCGTGGCAGCCAAATGCTTTCATGGTGGATGATGCGGAGAGAGAAATTGATGCACTAAGGTAATTTTCCTAACATAATGCATGGTGCTTGGACAATGCTTTATGACCATTGCTTGGATTTGTACCCTCAATACTTGGATTTGTACTCGCAGGGTCGTTTTCAATTTGCCGGTGTACTTGTGCTTATGGCATGTACGTAGGTGTTGGCTAAAACACCTCATTCGAAAGGTGAAAGATTGGCCAACACGTGCGGCCATGTTTCGGATGCTTGGTAACATCATGAATATGCGGGGAGGGTCCTCGTCTTCATATGAGCTCACCAAGGATGAAGCTAGGGAAATGATATGCAAGTTCAAGGAAGATTTTCAAAGTGAGAAGGAGTTCCTCCACTACTTTGAAATGCAGTGGCAGCCTAAAATAGGTGACTATGAGCTATTTTTCTTGCTTCAATGTGTTCCCAATGTGTTATGTTCTCTTATGGTCATATATGCTTACAAGTCTTCATTATGGTAGACATGTGGGTGCGTGCGACAAGGACATTGCCACATTCCAATCAAGACACGAATGGTGCAATCGAGGCATACCATGGAGTTTTGAAGTACAGATTTCTAGGATCTTCTAAGAAAATGGTGGGGCGTCGAGTGGATTGGCTTCTTTACAAGATAACCACAGCTTGTGTACCTCATTATTGGTACATACAAGTTGTGAAGGAAGGTGGATTTAAGAGAAACAATGCCATTGAGAAGGTAGTGGAGAGCTCGCGTGAACGAGCTCTCAAAATTCCAGATGATTATGTGTCATTCATTGGTAGCAACATGAAGGCAGATGCTTATGTCCGAAGCCTCTCCAATCCAAACCAAGTGTACACTGTCTACAACTCAGATTGTCAATGGGCATGTTGTACATGCCATTGGTCCGAGCTTGGCAACATATGCAAGCATCAAATCAAGGTGATGCTCATGGCCGGTGTTCAGGAGCAAGGTATGGTGTCACATTGTGTGAGCATGTATGAAGATAGTGCCTTGGAGATGGTCCCGAGGAGACTACTTGAGATTAAGCCTGATGACCTCAACATCGGAGTGCCACTTGAGGATGATGCGAGCTTGGAGGAAGGGCACAATTGTGAGGCGGCATCTTCAAAGTCTACAAAGAGGTCAAGCTTGAATCATTTACATGACACTTTCCAACAACTTGTGGATTTTGTGCAGGATGATGCCGAGCTTATTCATGAGGCTACCACTAGCATGAAGAAGACACTTGGGCAACTACATACATTGAAAGCACAAAGAGAGGAGGGCATTGAGCTTGCAAAGTCTTTTGTACGAACTAGAGATGGCTTTGGGAATAGCTTGAAGAGAGCAAAGTCTTTCATTGAGAAAGGGATCAACAGGAAGAAGCGCAAAACAATGGATGGCAATCAAGTTGGCACCTCCTTCATTGCTACAGTTAAGGGTAGACGCCCCTCCATGCAAGCCAAATTGGATGCACGTGCAGTTAAAGAGTCGATGCAAGCAACAATCGAGCTAGAGGGCAATGACGCCCAGATTACATGATGGCATCTATATGTATGAATGTATAACCATTGTATCATGAAGCCCATATTACATGAAGGTGGATTTTCAAATCTATATAAGCTCTCTATTGTGATTTACAAATTGTTGTTCTAAGGTTTGGTAATGTACAATGTACGCTCTCTCTATCTCCCTTGTCTACATTCTGAAAATTGAAAACTGATCTGAACCATAAAAATCCTTTTTATAAAAGCCACACTATAACCGTTGCTAACCCCTCTTTTTGTTGTAGTGTATTTGTTAGGATTGATTGAATTTAACAATTAATTGGCTAACTAACGTTGCATTTGTGAGATACAGACAAAGAGGAGTGTTATCGAAGGCATGCATACACGTGAATTAAAGTTGGCATTGTATAATAAGAAACATGTGCACATTAAAGAATAATTATTTTACCTTGCTCTATAGTAGACTTTAATTTTTTAATATTACCTTACAAGGCTAACTTTCAAGCCTAAAAAAAGTTGTAGTTATCTTCATTTTTGGAAAGCAAGAGTCATACTTGAACTTGTAAAAGATAAGGCATGCAACCTCATATTTATGCATGAAAAATAGGACCACATGCAAGCCACTTCTTTGTAAAAACAACTGTATGGTGGCCTTAAGTGGCTTGGCTTCATTAATAGATAAATACCAATGCATGGTAGAAGGCCACATGAGAGAAGATTGTATCCATTCTTATGTGTTGTATTATTTTATTTTATCTCTTTACTCTAGTTTACGTAGATTTAGGTTTTTTGTAGACAATTGAAGATGCTTCCTACCTTGTGAATAAGAACTAATACAAGAATATGGCTAGTAGTCTTAAATTCTCATATACTATTAAGCTAGACATCCATTTTGCTATTTGTACTTTGGGAAAGCCCCACGAAAGGTTGTATGTGAGTGATTGTTAAGGTGGTATGCATTATTGTTTGGAAATTAAGGTCTAGGAAAGACAACATAAACTTTTCATATATGAGTAGAAGTATGTAGCAAGGGCAAATATAAAGTATCTTGCAAGACCCAATATAAGGTAGTTGTCACCACAATTAAGATTGATAATTGAAGATGCTTCCTACCTTGTAAAAATTGAACTAATACAAGAATATGGCTAGTAGTCTTAGATTCTCAGATAACATTAAGCTAGACATCCATTTTGGTATTGGTACTTTGAGAAGGCACCAGGCAAGGTGGTGTGCGAGTGATTGTTAAGGTACACCGAGGCTTCCAGCATCATACGTAAGTGTTATATAACAACCTTTTGTGTAAGTGCACAGTGGGGTTTTTTGCACACAAAATAGTTCTGTGTTATTATGTCGTCGTAATCACTGGTCGGGGACTCTGAGCCCTTGTTAAAATGGTATAAAATGTACACAAGGTGGAGCCGAGGCTAACAAGACGCTACGAGAAAGACACATGGAGTTTGTGCGACGCTTAAGCTTAATTGTACATGGTTTTCTGCCTGGACCTTCCTAAAATTACAACCTTTGCAATAATTTGTATGATTGTAGGGTTAAGAGATTAGGAAGTCGAATGACCTGGGAGGGGGACGAAGAGGACGTCGGTGGCCGTCAAGACGCTGCTGCTACTGAGGCCGTCAAGACGCTGCTGCTACTGTAGTCGAATGACCTGGGAGGGGGACGAAGAGGACGTCGGTGGCCGTCGGTGGCCGTCAAGACGCTGCTGCTACTGAGGCCGCATTCAATGCGATTTCGGTGGTTGCCAGCGTGGCCACGCTGGTTTTTGCCACATACGCTGGCCAAAAACTCCACGCTGGCAACCACCCCGAAATCTAACTATAGCCCCGCCTTCACCTTATGTGCCTCTCCTACCCCGGCTGTGATGTACCTTATGTGCCTCTCCTACCCCGGCTGTGATGTAGCCAGATCAAAACTCAGGATTCATTCATAGTGCCTCATCCGAGCAGTTGGGCTACTTGTTGCGAGACATTCTCTCGTAAGGTGAGTCAGGGACGAGTACGGCTCCTACACCTCGGACCACAGTGCCTACCACGCCTCGCACCGTACTCGTCCCTGACTCACCTTACGAGAGAATGTCTCGCAACAAGTAGCCCAACTGCTCGGATGAGGCACTATGAATGAATCCTGAGTTTTGATCTGGCTACATCACAGCCGGGGTAGGAGAGAACGTAAAATCGACAGGTGAGCGAGGGGGTTTGGGCGGGGTGCTATTGTCGTCAGCCATCTGTTTAAAAAAAAACATATGAATAATAGTAAGTATATTTTCAAGTGTATGGTACAAAATTCAATCAATACGATTGTTGATGTCATCATCATGAATTATCTAGCTGTCCGCACACATCCTCTCGTCTGCTGCTAGGTCAGCTCGAGCAAAAGCATCAATGTCCAAGTGATCCTCACACTCGTTATTGTCAGTAACATCGTCTTCGCTATCGACAATCTCCCTTTGCTCCTCTATGGATGCGCAAGCATCTTCCTCTTCCTCTTCAGCTACGTCTGCATCGGGGAGAGCATGCAAACTGGGTTGCATCTCGTCCACGATACGATCCTGCGATAAACTCTCGTAGATCGGTCTGCTGCGTGGTGGAACTTGCACTAAAGGCTCCCAGCATCTCTTCCATGGCATGCTCCTCTACCACCTCATCCGATATTGTAGTCTATATGTGAGTGTCAATGGTGTCCCACGACCTCCTCCTCACTTGTGGCCGAATATCGGAGTCTGCATGGCCCCCTAGCGTTGGATCATGTCCACCAGTATGACGAATCGAATCGCAGGTTCTGAGAATGTGTTCTTCAGGAAATCTACCCGACCTTCGAACGTGGTCTTCGCAAATTCTCCTCTTTCTAAAAAACTGATATTTGCACATTCTACAAGGACAAGGCATCCTCTCCGGTAGGTGCATTGATGGGTCCATCCTAAATTACATAAGTTTAGGAAAGATACGTAGAAATGGAGTACATGTAGAGAGATGCACACGTGCATATACGTGTGCTCTTACATGTACATATTTACATGCGTGCATATGCATATACGTATTTGCATGCATGTGTGTGTGCTCTTACATGGGTATATGCGCATGTACATGTGTGCATGTGTCTATGCATGCATGTAGGTGTGTGTGCGGGTTTACGTAAGATACGCAGATTACGTAAAATATGTAAATTGTGAGTACGTGCTTGAAATTATATAAAGAGAGGTGTACATGTGCATGTGCATGTGCTCTTACATGCGTACATGTGCATGTACATGTGTACATGCGTCTATGCATGCATGTAGATGTGTATGCGGGTTTACGTAAGATACGTAGATTATATAAAATATGTAAATTGTGAGTACATGCTTGAAATTACATAAAGAGAGGTGTACATGTACGTATGCATGTGCTCTTATATTCGTACATGCGCATGTACATGTGTGCATGCATCTACACATGCATGTAGATATGTGTGCGGGTTTACGTAAGATACGTAGATTACGTAAAATACATAAATTCTGAGTACGTGCTTGAAATTACATAAACAGAGGTGTACATGTGCGTGTGCATGTGCTCTTATATGTGCACATGTGCATGTACATATGTTCATGCATGTCTCAAGGTCGAGCTCGAGGGATAGTCGCCATTCTATTGTGTTAGGGATACTCATGTGGACTATGCATTACTACCCCAGCCTTTTCAAAGTATTGGGTACTTCCTCTTCACTTTTCTCATCGAAATATAATTTACTTATTTATGTGTGTCTGTGTGTGTATATGTGTGTGTGTGTCTGTGTGTGTATATGTGTGTGTGTGTCTGTGTGTGTATATGTGTGTGTGTGTCTGTGTGTATATGTGTGTGTGTGTATCTGTGTGTGTATATATATATATGTGTGTGTGTCTATGTGTATATATATATATATATGTGTGTGTGTGTGTGTGTATGTATGTATGCATGTATGTATGTATGTATGTGTGTGTGTGTGTGTGTGTGTGTGTGTGTGTGTGTGTGTGTGTAGGTGTGTTTGTGTGTATGTAATAAACATGTATATATTAATCATGAATCTTTGATGTAATAGGATTCACCACTTTTGGGCTACATGCATGTCCTACTTGTGGTCCCTCTTTGGTTGCGGAGCATGTGAATGCTCTTAATAATAAAGTTATATACACCAACCATCGTCACTTTCTTCCTATGACACATGTACAATACAAACCACCCTCCACCAATGGTATGACTCCATTGAAGAGAAACATGGTGGATTGGGCAAAAGAGTGGGAAGATCATTATTCATCGAGTCCACCCCCCAATAAACTGCCTTTGGGTATGTCAAGATACTCCATATTCTTGTGCTTGCCTTATTGGCGTGATTTGAAGATCCAACACCTCTTAGATCCTATGCACATCTTCAAGAATGTAGCACAAAATCTTTGGGAGCATAATTGGCAAACATGATTCCATTGGCGTTAGAGAGGATATTAGGGCCTTAAACCACCTTCCATCTTTTTGCAATACCTTATCTAAGTTCCAAAGAAAAGTGGATTCTTCCAAAGCCCCCATGGATGTTATCCACCAAAGAGCAAGAGAAAATCAATAGCGCCATAGCTTCCATTCGAACCCTAATGGGCTACATACACTCATTAAGAGGTGTCTTTGCAGCAAAGATCAAGAAAAAGGTGATCGCAAAGAAGAAACAAGTCAAGGGTAAGAGGAAGACAAAGAAAGATGCCCATAAGTAAAGTACCTAAAAGCAATACATGCCATCATCACAACTCTCCGGACTTAAGTCTCACAATTGGCACAAGATGCTACAAATAAGTCTCTTTCTCTATCTTTCACTCTCTCCATAAGTCGCAATCACTTAGCATCATACCATGTATCATAAATTTCTTTATTTGTTATAGTTCATTTTACTGGCTGTGAGCATGGCAAGATACGGAAACAAGAGAGTACGAGAGGGATTCATCAAACTTGGAGAGCTAGTGAGGTACACATTTTGTTGGTACTCCTCTCTATTATTCTAAAAACTCATAATATGTTGTTATCTCTAATCAAGTAAACTCAATGTGTAGGTTTGTTAGCTCTAAAGAGATTGACGAGTGTGACATAGCAGCGGCTCAAAACTTTAGTCGTGGAAGCCGTGTGTACTATTGAAGATGCATTTTCACTCTCTATTCTTGTTGGTGAATTTCATCTCCTTTTTCATGTTGTTGAGGAGATAGCTATTTGTGGAGTAGTACATACACGGTGGATGCAATTTTTCCTTAAGAGATTCATGAAGACTCTCAAAGACTTTGTTCGACAAGGGACACAACAAGAGGCAAGTATGACCGAAGGATGGATTATACAAGAGGCTTTTGTCCACATGTCAGCTTATCTTGCCGAGGTGGATCCTTCCATGTTGCGTATATGGTCTAACGAGGAGGATCCAAGAATGGCATCACATGTGCCACCCGGCAAAGGCAAGACCGTTATCATGGATAGGAGTATAATGGCTGTCATCAATAATTTTTGCATACTTAATTCAAAATGTATGGGGAAGTGGGTCAAAATGTAGATGGAGGCAAAGTATGGACGAGAGAAGGAAAGAGCAACATGAAAGCAAGAGTATGGGCGAAGGGTAGCATTGCTATTTCCTTGTGAACTTGCTAGTTTTCTCGATCTCATTGACAAAGAGTGGATACATGCTCGCATATCCAAGGCAAAAGAAAATGGCCAAGAAATATCAAGAAGAAAATGGGAATTTACGAGGAGATGTCTTCCCAAGGTATACTTTTATTGCTATAGTTACTTACATTTTAATTATATGAGTTGTTTAATATATACCTCTTTTGTTATATTCACTATTTTTCAAATATTATGCTAGTGTCTTTCATTCAACTCCATGTGGTCACATGGCCGTAATTTTTGTACATGTGGAGTAGATGAGCATCAAACAACTATGGATTGCGGCATCATGGTCAACTTTGATACAACCATCGGGTGAGGCGAGGTATTGCAGGACCATTGAGAGAGGATTCTCAAGGTGGATTTTTGTACTTTCCAAATGTATCTATTGAAGTGTAAGTGGTTTAAAAATATCTCTATAAGACATGCAAATGGACTTTACATGGTGAAGTCGGCATTACACCATAAGAGGAAGTATGATAACTTTGTACTTCCCAAAAACTATGAGCAGGTACGTTTCTATGCTACTCTAAAAGTATTCAAATTGTAGGTTAAGTAGGGGTCATTATATCTAATATCTACTTGTTCAATGCTCATAAATGTAGGCTGTCTTCATCCCATTTACTTCTCAACTTAGATTTTATTTCATCGTTCAAGTGACTCCTAGAGGTAGATCCATATTTACATCCGCTAAGGTGCACACCATACTAGATCCCACCATGCCACACATAATGTGGATGTCGTGGATGAGGATCGAGAGATGGAGGTATCACATTCTTTGTCTCAACCACATGATGATGATGATAACAATGATGAAGACGACGACAATGCAAGGATGAGGAAGATGAGGGAGTACATGATGATGATAATGACTCCTTTGGAGATGTCCCGGAAGAGGAATCACTCAATATTTTTGTAGATTTGGGTGCTATGGGTCTAGAGCTAGATGAGGATGCTATGGGTCTAGAGCTAGATGAGGATGCTTGCAATGACCTCATGGATGATGAATTATGAATTAATGTAAGAATATTTTCTATCTTTTATATAAAATTATGCATCCGTGCCCATAATTCAATGTATTTGTAAGCATTCTATAATGAAATAGTATGTCATATTTTGTGTATTTGTAAGCATACAATAAATAAAATATATAAGTCATCTAAGGTGTCATGAATGTACAATATTTTGTTTCTAGAATCCGCATAATTTTATGTTTTCGAATTCATGGTATAGTACTATAAGTACATATTCTATGAGGTATCTGCCTCTGGACTTTTTGCGTAGTCGGGTATTTATGAGGGTATAAAATCGAGTATTTAGGCAGGTATTTATGAGGGTATAAAATCGAGTATTTAGGCGGGTATTTTAGCAGATATTTTAGCAGATATTGTGGCAGATATTTAAGTGGCTATTTGTGTGGTAATTTAATGCTTCACCCTCTCTCTCTCTCTCTCTCTCTCTCTCTCTCTCTCTCTCTCTCTCTCTCTCTCTCTATTTTATATGCGGTAAAGAGACGCGGTAATTGTGTTGCTCTCTAGTAGTGGGTCATGTTTCCTCTATGTGCTTTCATGCGGGGGAGTCAACGGACACTCGCATCATGCCATCCGTTGATCGATTCTTTGTATGCCAAGATAGGAGGTCCACTGTGGCTTTACTATTGAACATATGTTGAATGCAAGGGAGAAGAGAAAAATGCCTCAACACCTTCTGCGAGATGATGGCACCTTTGAAGCCAGCTCTGTAGTGTCCCTCCCTGCACTTTGGACAAGATTTAGATTTGCATATTCATTGCAACAATAGAGGATGCAATCATTCACACATGCATGTATACAATCATAATCCATCCCAATGGCCATCACATATTTGCACGCACCTCGATGATCCTTGAGCAATCTATGTCCTCATGGTAGCATCTTCCCAACAAGTAACCTAATTACATGCATACATATATATATAATATATATGTATGGCTCACTTGATATAAAACAATGTAGATAGACTCACTTGAGTAGTGCATCCACACTCACAGCACTACATCCAAATCGATCTTGCAAGCTCAAGATTTCCAATGAGGCATGAAGGACCGAGTAATCTGCTCCATCATATAAGGGGGTTTGTGCACCATCCACCACATGATCGTGTATTTCTTCAACCACTTGATTGCATTTACAATCTTCCTCCTCACACTTGTATTCTTGTACAAGTAAGTCCTCCACCATATCATACATATGATAGTCTTCTATCTCCATGTGAACTCTCATAGAGGGCACTCCTTCCACCCTTGTAGAGGCTACTTCCTCCACCCTTGTGGAGGATCTAGACTTGCCATCTCTTTGAGCACTTCCTCTTGACGTGCCTTCTCTTGTCTACATCGTTGGGCTCCACTTTCCATCACGGACCAATGGGGGGGGGGCCAAGATCAATCGGCGGCTCCAAATCTCCCTCGCCTCGAGGTCGCTTTCACGGATTCTCCCAAAGGCTGTTGTCTTCTACATTCGTAAGACAAATACGTCAGAATCATGGAATTGGTTTTGAACAAGGACATGGAATCCTCGTTTGCAACCACTTATCACGTTCGGCACTCCTGGGTGGACCCCAAGGATCCCATGCATCCTACATATGATCATAAGATATATTTTAATAATACATATACACATAGTTATGTATACATTCATACGTATATACATATACACACACATATATACATACACATACATACATACATACATGTATACATCGACGTGTATACACACACACACACATACATACATACATACATATATACATGTATAAATCCACATGTATACACACACACACACACACACACACATACATACATATATATATATATACATAGATATATACATAGTTTCATATATATACATAATTTACATACATATGAATATATATACATACAAGGACATACACACACACACATATACATACATATGCATATAATATATATATATATACATATAATATATATATATATATATATATATATATATATAATATATGTATATATAGATATACATACATATATAATTTATATACATACACATATATATTTTTTATTTGAATATAATTATTTTGATTATTAAAAATATATTAATTTTGATATAACGTATTTATCACATTTAAGATAGATTCTGATGATGTTCTCTTCATGTATCTTTAGACAACCACACATCATAAGAGCAAAGACAATGATGGTCAATATGACCTTCATGAAGAGCTCAGTGCTTTTATCATAGGTTTTGACTGTCGCGGCAGCAACAATACTCCGTTCAGCTTCTATGATGCTTGCAGGTGTATTGAACCTTGACCTCACTAGGATCATTGGTGGCATAGAATAGAGAGGTGGGGACCCACTTAATGGATACTTTTTGGGCCGTTAAAACACGCTCCTCAAACCATAGGAGAACAATTGTAAACAAAGGCAGTATGCATCTGTCATTATGAATTTGCTCTAGGAGGGCCATGTGAGGCAAATGTCAAGGCTTTGATGGACACATCACCATCATCAAGAAGTAGTGGCTCAAGTTCAGCTCACATATTAGGTGGCCTAGCACAAACAACAAGAAGTTCACCCCACATATGCATCGACCATCTTGCAGTCCTCATCACATGCAAAAAAAAACACTTTTGGGGATGGAAGAAAATGCATGTCAACTTGGATTCACACACATTAGACATTTGTTCACAAAAAAGGATTGATGGCACATCTAATGCAGATATAAGGGGTGCAAAAAAATTTGCAAGCTCCTCTATGTCTTTTTCATGTTCTTGACTTCTTAGTGACTTGCTAACCTCATTAGGATTAGTGTTCAATGAATTTCTAGGTCAAAATTTACTAGAATATAGACCAATCATTTAATATACTTCTCAAAAAAATGTCTCATAGGTCATTCTAGCCTATCGGAGCCATAAATATGACATTTTTATCTCCTTTCATCTCTCCCCCTCTCTTTTGTTATACCCAAATATGCCACTTCTTCATGAAGACGTTAATATGACATTTCATTTCATTTCTCGTTCTTCTCCCTCTCTCTATCTCTATATCTATCTATGTACATATGTATGTATGGATGGATGGATGGATGTATGTATGCATGCATGCATGTATGAATGTGTGTGTGCGTGTGTGTGTGTGTGTGTATGTGTATATATATATATATATAAATGTGTGTGTGTGTGTATGTATATGCGTGTGTGTGTGTGTGTGTGTGTGTGTGTGTGTGTGTGTGTGTGTATGAATGTGTGTGTGTGTGTATGTATATGTGTGTGTGTGTGTGAATGTGTGTGTGTGTGTATTTGTGTGTGTGTATATATGTATGTATGCATGCATGCATGTATGTATGTACATATGTACGTATGTATAGATATAAGTACTCGGGGGGGTCACTCATAAGAAAATGTGAATATCACGTGCGTTCAACAGAAGCATATTTTTAATTAATGAAACTTACAAAAATATATTTACATAAGGGTATGATTTAAAGAAATTTCAAAAAAAATTACAGATTCATAAAGAAAACGGGATATTATATGAATAAAAAAATTCACATATAAGGGATTTAAAATATAGGCCTTGAACGCATGCGATAGGGGTATTCTACATATAGTGACCCCCCCCCCCCCCCCCCCCCCCCCCGAGTATATGTATAAATGTATGTATGATGTATGTATCATAGTTTTCAATGTAGATTTTCTTCAATACACCTAGAACAAAGACAGTATGGTATGAGTATTTAATGCCTAAGATTTTGGCATACAATTGAAAAATATGGTCACTTTTGAATACTTATTTAAATGCATTTCGTACGGTCCACCATTTAATATGTATGGATGTGTTTGTAAATGGGTGTATCTAAACATCAAATGATATGACATTTCATTTTACTTCTCACTCTCCCTCTCTCTTTCTAACATGACAGTTCGTTTCTGGTTCTCCCTCTCTCTTGCTCTATGTATATATGTATGTGTGGATTTCATGTAAATATGTATGTATATATGTATGGATGTCTGGATATATGTATGTATGTATGTATGGATATATGTATGTAGGACATGCATGTATGGATGTATGGATATATGTATGTAGGTATAGATGAATGCATGTGTTACGTATGTATATATGTATGCACGTGTTTAAGTATGGATAAATGTATGTAGGTATAGATGTATGGGTGTATGCATATATTTAAGTACGTATATATGTATGTATGTATATATGTATGGATATGTATTTATGGATACATGTATGTATGCATGCATGTATATATGCATGTATGGATATATGGATATATGGATATATGGATATATGTATGTGTAAATGTATGGATATATTTACGCTTGGATTTATTTATGGATGTTTGTATATATGCATCCATATATATGGTTTTACGGATGTATGTATGTATGCATCTATGCATGTATATATGTATATATGGATTTATGTATGTATGTACGTATGAGTATGTATATATGGATTTATGTATATATGGATTTATGTATGTATGTATGTATGAGTATGCATGTATGTATGAATATATGCATGTATGTATGTATGAATATATGCATGTATGAATATATGTATGTATGTATGTATGTACGTATGTATGTATGTATGTACGTACGTATGTATGTATGTATGTATTTATGTATGTACACATGTGTAGATATATGTGTGTGTGTGTGTGTGTGTGTGTGTGTGTGTGTGGCAAACCACGAAGCAATGATCCAATCAAGTGCACAGAGTGAGCGGTCAAATATTTTGATGAGACTGAAGACCTAAGAAACAATTTTGAGTATCATAATATCATTAGAATTGTCTAGATTGATATCCAAGGTCATTGGGATTCCAACTTGTACATATATTTTCAATAACTAAGTCAATGTAATCCACTAAGATTTTAAGGTTAGAGTATATATATATATATATATATATATATATATATATATATATATATATATATATATATATATATAATAAGACAAAGCATTAGAGAATTTTAGTGGTAAAAAACGGGCCTTTTAAGGTCTTAGGAGATCCATGGAATATTCCATGAGGGCCAATGAGGATGAGGCTAACGTAACGTTACTTTTGAAAGCACTTTTTGGTGGGAAGACCATAACTTGAGTAAATGAACTCCAAATCGAGCGGAGTTTAGTGCATTAGAAGCGCTTCATTGAGAGCTTTCCAATCATATGTTACATGATATAGTTTTGAGGAACTAACAAAGACTTGTTCCCAAAAAGCCCTAGTTTTTCAATAAATTGATGACTTGGCATTTCTTAGAGGGCCCATTTTTTACCACTGAAATTCTCTAATGTAAGCTTACTTTTCATTTAGTCTGGTGTGGAGAAGTAGAGAGCCGCAAGCTGTGAGGAGCTTCGCAAGCTTGTATTGCATAAATCTTTCATCCATTTGGTGTATGGTTTCATGATGTTACTCTACATGCTTGTCTCTTGCTATCAATACATTTTTTGTGTGGTTTGCAAAAGTTGTCGTCTGTTTTTATAGGGGTGTGGCTATCATTGTACATGTGAGATTACGAACATCTACTAAGAAGTCATTTGTACTTGCAAGGTGAGAAAGAGTGTTCTAGGGATCAAGATGCATGGTTTGATCTCTCTTATGCATCATTCCATTTTGGTACTAAAATCTTGTCCATCGCACGTGGTTGGTTGTGATTGTGGTTCCATGTGGTTTTGGGTTGATTGAAAGATTGCATAGGATTGTTTTATCCTTATTTTGCATAGATTTCTTTATCTAGATGTTCTCTTGTCTTAGATAGCAACCCACCTATGTGTATGATAGCTTGGACCATATTGTCACCGTGTCCGTACATCTCGAGGTGTTGCATAGGTAGATTGATAGCTCGGGTGATCTTCGAACAATTGCATGGTTGCCTCCAAGCCCTAGCCATGTCGCTTCATCCTCATTGATGTTTAGGAGTTCTCACTATACTACATCGTGCTGTCACATGGTGACCCATGCGAACTTTGGCTCCATTGTCGAGAGGAGCAAGTGCCTAGGCTAGAATGAAATTGATCACCTTCTCATATGCATATTTTGTCCTACACCAACTAGACGAATTCTAGTGTAACACACTCATTGCGTAAGTTTTGAATATAAAAAGTGGAATTTTTATACTCCAAGTGATTGACAAGTTTGGAAAAACTCACTAAAAACTTGAATGTGTGATGGAAATTATGTGACATGTTGTTCTTGAAAGGGGACAATGTCAATACAACAAGTTTTCATGTATAAGTAGGAGTTTTAGAATAGGTCTTCTTTCTCTTTTGTTCTAGCTAGATAGATAGTTAGATAAATGTAGTGTGAGTGCCCTCCAACATTTTTTACACTCCATATAGGTATTTTGCATGAGTTTGTATAATGGAGAGATTCACCATGCCGCCCATGCCACCGTGATGGAAAAGAAACGGTTCAAATAGGAAGCATACTAGCTCAAGCCCAATAGCCTGAGAAGAATAGACAAAAGTGTTGTTCTTTGATGGGGTGCCTTGTAAAGCATGGACAGAGTTGTCAAGTATAGACAGACGGAGCCGGTAGAGACACCTTCTAAAGCATGAGCCACTGCCTTTAAGACCACACTAGGATTCCTTGTAAAGCACGGACGAGGGGTGTGGGAAATCAACGTGGATGTGGTCAACCAATGCAAGCTTGTATGGGTCACCTTTGGCTCACTTGTAAAGTTGATGTCATTGATTAGTACAACTCTAGAACAATGTAATCACTTTAAAAGTATGCTGCAAGAATTTACAACTACCATTGTTCAAGATTGAGGTGAAAGTAATATCACTCACTACATGGTTAGTATGTTGGTTTTATTTGCATCTTGTGATCACAATAGAAGTCAACAATTTGTTGGGGAGTTGTATTGGTAAAGGAGGACTTAGTAGTAGTGATACATTGCAAGACCGCATAAATTTATGGAGTGTTGTATTTCACCGTGCTTGATATACTATTGGAACAAGACGAATTGTCAAGGATTTAGAGAGAGAAAGAACGAAACACGTTGCACATCCAAACCTCAAGAAAGGCCTTGTACACATACACCATCTATTAATAACTCCAACTCAGGTCTATTGATTATAACTAGTTGGAGTTATTAATAGATGGTGTACTTGTACAAGGCCTTCCTTTGTACTTTCTCTCTCTAAATCCTTGACATCGTGTCCTCTTTCAATAGTGCATCAATTACCATGGACAAATACAACTCCAAAACGATGGCATCACTTTAAACGTATGCTCTAAGAATTTACAATTTCCATCATTCAAGCTTGGAGATAAAGTAATATTACTCACTACATGGTTAGTATGTCAGTTCTATTTGCATATTGTGATCCCAATAGAAGTCAACAATTTATTGTTTTTCTATATGTGTAGCACATAATGTTTGCTCACATAATGTTTGCACATATTATGTGTGCAACACATAATGTTTGTTCACGATGCATAAATTTATTAGGTAGTTGTATTTGACCATGATTGATGTACCATTCAAGCAGGACGGGTTGTCAAGGATTTAGAGAGAGAAATCACAAAGGAAGGCACTGTATAAGTACACTGTTTGTTAATAACTCCAACTCAGGTCTATTGGTTTTTAAAACTCTTTGGAGTTATTAACAGACGGTGAACTTGTACAAGGCCTTCCTTTGTGCTTTCTCTCTCTAAATCTTGGACATCCCATCCTATTTCAATAGTGTACCAACCATGGACAAATACAACTTCGAAACAACGTCATCACTTTAAATGTATGCTACGAGAATTGACAACTACCCTCGTTCAAGCTTGGAGAGAAAGTAAAATTACCCACTACATGGTTAGTATGTCGATTTTTTGCATATTGTGATCACAGTAGAAGTCATCAATTTATTGTTTTTCTATGTGTGCATAGTACATAATGTTAGCTCGAGATGCATACTACATGGACCGATATGGATCCCTTGATATATGGAGTACTCAAGGAATGGAAAAGTCACATTATCATGCAAGAGGCATATATTTTAAGAACACTTGTCAACGGGGTTGCCCAAGCACCTCTTTAGCAAAACAAGTTCGAAGTGTTGATCATGAGAGGACAATGCTAAAAAATGGAGATTTTCGCATGATCCTACACGTCAGATTGTCGCACGATCGTACACTTCATGCAAGTTGGCACGATACAAGAGTACATAGAGGACAAGTTCGGGCACCAAGCATTTATCCATGACCTCATGCATGGTAAGGTATATGCTATTGTCAATGCTTGTGAGTACTACATGGACCAATATGGATCCCTTGATATATGGAGTACTCAAGGAATGGAAAAGTCACATTATCATGCAAGATACATATATTTTAAGAACGCTTATCATGAATGGGGTGTACAGATAGGATCAAACTATCTTTGCAAGATGTTCAATTGGTTCTTCAAGTATACCATTGGTAGAGTTCATATGAGGGAGCATGCCCAAGCACCTCTTTAGCAAAACAAATGCGAAGTGTTGATCATGAGAGGACAATGCTAAAAAATGGAGATTGTCGCATGATCCTACACGTCAGATTGTCGGATAATCCTACACTTCATGCAAGTTGGCACGATACAAGAGTACATAGAGGACAAGTTTGGGCACAAAGCATTTATCCATGACCTCATGCATGGTAAGGTATATGCTATTGTCAATGCCTGTGAAGAAACCCTTACTAGGATATTTTTTTAAAATCTATATAAAGGACTCAAAAGAAGCCCATTTTCACAAGTAGTCTTATTTTTTCACTTCAAAAAGAATCAACAATACTTTAGGGATAAGAATGGTCATGGAGAAAGTGGAAGTTATAAAGAAAGGAAAAATTGATGTGTTCATGGAGACAGAAAACTCAAAGCTTTGCGGGGAGAAGTATCAAGTTAGGGAAATTCAAGTTGCACATGTCATGATTTTGAACTGCGAGTAGGTGAAGGCTTAATATTTGTGGCAGGTAAACACATGTATTACACTTATGAGTGTTTGGACGTGAGACAACCGCAACAAGCGCATTATTACTTACAAAGTGTATACATTATCGAATGAGAGAGAGAGAGAGAGAGAGAGAGGGGGAGGAAGAGAGAGAGGTGTGACAGATAGAGAGAGGAAAAATTAAATGACATTTTTTATAGTTTTGTGAGTTCCTAAAGAGAGAAAAATAATGTTTTGTAATCCTAAAGCACTCCTCATCTACATACCTATCGTGATAGAGAGAGAGTTGTGAAGTGTATCATGAGAGAGAGAGAGAGAGAGAGAGAGAGAGAGAGAGTTGTGAAGTGTATCATTGCGAGAGAGAGAGAGAGAGAATTGTGAAGTGTATCATGAGAGAGAGAGAGAGAGAGAGAGAGGAGAGGAAGAGAGAGTTGTGACAGATAGAGAGAGAGACGAGGGGGAAGAGGCAGGCTATTTAATGCATGTTGAGGCGCTTTTGATATTTAGTAATATCGACCTGCTGCTCTCACAAAAAAAAAAAGAAATGAAAGAGAGGAAAGAGGGAAAGATGTGTATAGAGAGAGTATGAGATACATAGAGAGAGAGAGAGAGAGAGAGAGAGAGAGAAGATAAGAGAGGGATAGAGAGAGAGAGAGAAAGAGAGAAAGATGTGTACAAAGAGAGTATGAGATACATAGAGAGAGAGAGAGAGAGAAAGATGTGTACAAAGAGAGTATGAGATACATAGAGAGAGAGAAAGATGTGTATAAAGAGAGTATGAGATACATAGAGGAGAGAGAGAAGGTAAGAGAGGGATAGAGAGAGAGAGAGAGAGAGAGAGAGAGAGAGAGAGAGAGAGAAAGATGTGTATAAAGAGAGTATGAGATACATAGAGAGAGAGAGAGAGAGAGAGAGAAGATAAGAGAGGGATAGAGAGAGAGAGAGAGAAGATAAGAGAGGAATAGAGAGAGAGAGAGAGAGAGAGAGAAAGACAGAAATAGATATATATATATATATATATATATAGAGAGAGAGAGAGAGAGAGAGAGAGAGAGAGAGAGCAAGTCTTGCATTTTGCTCAAAAAAGGCAAGAGAGAGAGAGAGTGAAAGAGAGAGAGAGAGAGAGAGAGAGAGAGAGATGACAAGGGAGGGACATATATATATATATATATATATATTGATTATCGTCCGTGGAGGTCAAATATGACTTATGGGACCAAAAAAGACATCTCAAGTGGTATGGGTGGGGTCAATAAGTGATTCTCGATGGTCAAAATATGTGGCGATGAGCATCACAATGGCGAGTCCACGTTGTGCTTGGGAGTAAAAACTATGTAGAGCTAAAAATGTGGGAAGAGAGAGAGAGAGAGAGAGAGAGAGAGAGAGAGAGATTGATTATCATCTGCGGAGATCAAATATGGCCTATGGGACCAAAAAAAAGACATCTCAAGTGGTATGTGTGGGGCTGATAAGTGATTCTCGATGGTCAAAAATTGTGGTGATGAGCGTCGCAATGGCATCATGCTTGGGAGAGGAAACTGTGTAGAGCTATGCCATGCCTGAAAATGTGGGAAAAGCAAGTTCTAATGTGATCAAAAGGGGGGCACTCAAGTAGTGTATGGTGCTTGGTCTCGCGAACTTGTTGGGGGCATAAAATGCATAGTCGATGGGACTCCTCGCTAGTACCCCAATGCCCCGTCTCACATCAAAGGGAGTGAGAGAAGCCGAATGGATGCGATGGTATGGATTACGGACAAGGGGATAAGCTCAAGCATATAAGGGTGGGTGCGGTTCCCTCATTCGGAGAAGAAGATGATTTTGTAGTTGGGGGCAACATGTGTGGTGTAATGTGTGAAGAGTGAGCCTCCGGACTTCTCCCAAAGCCGTGATACATTGGCGTTGTAGGAAAGCTTCATTCACCATGGAGTCTTTTGAGGCAATGAAGCAAGTGTAATGCATCCCATCTCCCGAACCACTTCTTGATGTCTTGCGTCCATCCCGAGCTCAATATTTTACTTTTATATGTCTTTTGGACTTTTTGGCTTGCTATACAATTTTAGGAAGGCGATATGAGGGGTTCTCCCGCATCTTGAGCATGTACTCCATGACCCTCTCCATGCCCATAACCTTGATGGGAAGTGATCCGGTTTCAAGAAGTAAGAGCGTATAAGGTGTTTGTGTCTTGACTTGGAGAAAGTTTGTGAGAAAACGCTTTTGGACGTTTTCAAACTCTTTCCAAAGTAGACTTAGAGATGCTACCACCCCATACTTCCACTCCATAGAGAAGCACCGGTGTCACCAATGTGTCAAAGATGTATTTTTTGAGAGCCCAACATTTGATCTCGCCCACATTGCACATGTTCTCAAATGCATAATAGGATCTCTTTCTGGCTTCCAATCTACGCATAGCACATTCCTTCCATTTATGGTTTGCGAGAACCTCAAGGCTGAGGTATTTGAAGCTCTCTACAACCTCGAGTGGCTCTTTGTTGTACACAATGCATGGCTTCTCCTTGTTGAGAGTTTTCACAAGCATAACCTTTGTTTTGGAGCTATTTCACAACCAGCCCACTATGCAAAGCAAAACTTCTCCAACATGATCATGAGCTTTTGTGCATCTCCCAAAGTGTGGGCTAAGAGCACTACATCATCCGCATATAGTAGCAAGAGCATGATCAATGTATTTCTAATCATAACCTCTTCAATCCCTTCTTGTTGCGTGTACTCAATAACCATGTTTTCCAATTCATCAATACATAGCCCGAAGAGGGTGGGAGAGAGTGGGCATCCTTGTTTCACCCCAATAGTGCTTGTGAAAATTTATGAAATTCCCTCTTCTTTGCGCACTTGGCATATCACCTTCTCATATATACGAGAGATTGCATGTATATATTCTCTTGGCACTTGGAGTTCTTCCATATGTCTCCAAATATTCTCGCGGGGGACCATATCAAAAGCTTTCTTGAAGTCTACAAAACAACAATACAATCCTTTTCCTTTCAAACAACTTTCTTCCATGAGGACTCGAAGGGTAACAAGGTGGTCAATGGTGCTTTGATGTCGTCGACCCGCTTGTCCATTTGCATGTTTGTCATTCTTTTCGGTCCAATCACTTAGCTTTCTTTCCATTACACATCCAAACAACTTTGCCATAATGGTACAATAGTTGTTTACATTGTTTACATCTCCCCCTTTGTGTAGAGGTTTGATCCAATTTGTGCTCCAATCATTTGATACCTTGGAGATCTCCCGCCTTGCGAGTGGCCAACTTTTGAAGTCCTTTACATACGTCTTCAATGGTGAAGAAAGAAGGTATACATGAGAGAGAACCATAGCATGGCATCTTTCCTACATCCGGTTGCTCATATAGATTCTTGCAATGCACGTACATGTCCGTAAGAGTCAAGTTACCAAAACTCTCACCACACTTGCCCTTTAAGTTTCTCCAAAATTTGTCACATGTATGTGCTTTCTCTTGAGCTTGACATAATTGCCGGTTGACTTCCCATCTTCTTCTCTTTGTTTGGAGAAGTGCTTTATATGCATGTAGATGATTTTGATATACTTTCTTGTCTTTTGTTGCATCCATACACATTAGACACCTTTGAGCTTCACTACATCCCGCCTTGCGAGTGGCCAACTTTTGAAGTCCTTTACATACATCTTCAATGGTGAAGAAAGAAGGCACACATGAGAGAGAACCATAGCATGGCATCTTTCCTACATCTGGTTGCTCGTATAGATTCTTGCAATGCACGTACATGTCGGTAAGAGTCAAGTTACCAAAACTCTCACCATGCTTGCCCTTTAAGTTTCTCCAAAATTCTTGCTTATAAAACATTTCACATTCAGTTGGATAATAATGATGGCATTCAATGAGACCTAAAATCAAGCAATGTTGGCATAATTATGTGCTAGATTGGTATAATGTTAACAAATGGGTTGTTGAAGGAGCAGATGAAGACCAAGAAGAGCCCTCTTGACTCCAATTTTTGTAATTTTTTACTATCCTACGGGATATTGTAATAAAAGCCTTTTTTTAATTTTTGGGGCCTTCGGGCTTCCAAATTGTAATTCCGTTGGTAGATTTCGATTCAGTAGGCCCATTTTAAGAACCATACCTGCTTAATTTTGGGGTATATAAGCTGAAATTATGTAATTTTTGAGGATCTTTTAAACCATGATAGTCCATGTGATGTGGGCATCCTGTTCAAGAAAAGACAGCACAACTTGTTAGAAAGACACATTTTTAGTGGGATAGGGTCCTCAATAGACTGCGGTTCACTTTCTAGCTAGCTTCAAAGTTTTAGAGGACAAAAGCATTAGAGGATGTGTCAGTGTGCACAATTGGCATGGACAGTTGGAGATGGGAGTAGTGGGTGAGACGACTAGCTTATCTACTACTGCCATGTTTGTTTGGCATACCTCCACCATAGTTTACTCATGATATCTTTTCTAGGAGATATTTTTCCACATGTATAGATACTCACTAGAGTCCTTGTGGGGTCGAACGTGTGTCCAGTGAGCAAAATTATCCACTAGCACTAGCAGCACTATTAGTTTTTGAGTATGCTCTAGCACTAGCAGTTTTTGAGTATGCTCTAGCACCACCTTGCACTATTAGTTTTTGAGTATGCTCTAGCACTAGCAGCACTAGTAGTTTTTAAGTATGCTCTAGCATCACCTTGCATAGAAGAGGGTCGAGATAAAGCCATAGCCATGGAGGAAACTGAAGTCAAGATCCTATATGACAAAGCAAACAGCGCAAAAGCCCTGATCGATGAGCTGGTGGCAGCCATTAACATACAATATGATGAAATAACAGAAAACCACAAGCTCATCGAGGTGATGGACAAGCAGAGACTCAAAGCAGAAGACCGACTAAGGCGAGCAAAGGAAAATATACAAATGGCTCACTGCCACACAATGGGCTGAAGATAAAGCCAAAGCTCTCACCCAGGAAATGGAACACAAGGACCAAGAGCTAAGCAGAGCAAAGGAGATGATCAAGAAGCTCTAATCCTCATTGGCCATCTTTGTAACGCCAGGATCGGACATCGATCCGATGCCTGTGATTCCGGCCAGGCACCATCAACAAGAGGAAAACGAAAAGGTAAAAGAGCTGCAGGCTGATTTGGAACGAGAGTAACATATGAGACAAGCCCTAGCAGACTCATATATGAGGAAAGAGGCAGAGTAGCAAAAGGAAATTGAAAGACTCAAGGCTCAACTACTGAGCCTTGAGCAGCAACCAGCTACTCATCGGCCACCAAGTGCAGTGGAATGGGAACCCATCCACATGCAAACGCAACACGAGGAGGAGGAAACAAGAAGAGTGCCTCCACGGCCAGTCCCAGTAGAAGTGGGCCCCTCCTCCAGTCACATGGCAGTAGACGAAGAAGACGAGGAGCAATGGACAGAGGAGTGACAGGCCGACAATAAAGAAATAGAGGCCCGGATCCTTCAATTCGAAAAGAGATGTCATGCAGTCCGCATGCCTCTCATTTCTAAGGCCTGGAGGAACCACACATGCCTACGAGCTGCCCACTCTACCCCTCCCTCTCCTAAAACACGAGGCTATCAGAAGACAAAATGGACTACCTCTGCCAGAACTGACAATAGCAGAGGGAGGCGAATATATTAATGTGGAGCTCTCTCAAGAAGAGATTGATGACATTGATCGCAACAAACAGCCAGAGTGGAGGGCTCTATGGCTGAAGCGCCACAAAGAATACACACGATTATGGCTAAAGGCCCCAGTTTAGATACGGATTGACCCTACAATGTGTCCCATCCCACGACGGTACACATAGGAGAGGTATGCTGAGATTAAGAGAGAGAATCCACTCTGGCTCAATTACCCATGCTTCAATCCTCCAGTGTCCAAGCCGACTCAAGCCTATGTCATCAAAGCACTGGGGGATATGATTGATCTTCTGCCATATGTGCCAGATATAGCCTACCAAATGCTACGAAAAAACTGTATAATGCTTCATAATGCGATAACGGCATGGCAGAACACTGAGCATACAAGAGCCCCTTGGCTCTTCTTCCTTGAAGGCCCGTTCGGAATAGCCTGGGACCTAACAATCAATACAGAGATAGAGGTCCTCTTTGGACTCTATATCAGAACCGCCTTCAACGAAGCACACTACATGATGACCTGGGAGGAAGCATTCTACACATGCTTCTTCCAGGTCCAAAGCCAAATTTTTACACCATTCATGAAAGATCCGCGAGCATGTTGGGTGGCCTATGCAGCCTGCGAAGAGGCAGCTCCAATGGTGAACCCCAGGAAGACGGCTGAAAACCGCGGTGGGGCAAGACCAAAAGCTTCATGCTTGGGCTAGAGGCCCTAACAAATTCATTCCGAAGAGTGGCAACACGCAGATCGCGCCCGGGAGTGCGCGGAGCAGGAAGGGGGGAGTGTTGAAGGAGCAGATGAAGACCAAGAAGACCCCTCCTGACTCCAGTTTTTGTAATTTTTGACTATCCTACGGGATATTGTAATAAAAGTCTTTTTTTTTTTCATTTTTGGGGCCTTCGAACTTCCAAATTGTAATTCCGTTGGTAGATTTAGATTCAGTAGGTCCATTTTGGCTAAGAACCATACCGGCTTAATTTTGGGGTATGTAAGCCGAAATTATGTAATTTTTGAGGATCTTTTAATTAAATCGATTTGAGCAAGAGTGAGTGGTGAGAGAGAACGAGAGGAAAGAGAGCTTCAAGCGGAGATTGCGAGCACCTCATTTGTCCATTCGCGATGCGGAGTAACTCGTTTGGTGACCACCACGCCGAGCTCCTCGTTTCCATGCCCGCCACACTTGAATATGCGTAAGTCACAAAATCACTAATTAGTGGTGTTAATCCTAGATTTGTGGACATTAGAGAGATGGGAATTAATAAAGGATTTGGAGATGTGTTGTTTGAAGAGAGGATGTTTAGTAATTTTAGTTTGAGGATGCATAGAAATATTTCCAAGGCAAGGATTTTCCTTTTTATGTGTTTATACCCATGCTTGAGAGAAGAGAGATGACAACTTTGAAATATGTATTATTGTGAAAGAGATCTTGTTTAATTGATGAGTTAGACATGAGATTTTGAGTTGAGTTGATGAATGATGAGTAGAGCATTTGTGATGTTGTTGGATAAGTTTCTTATGAAGATGGATGAGATATGGCTAGATGAGGAGTGTTCCGGAGAGCAGCAGAGTGCCATCGAGTGCCTAAAGATGGTGGACACGCCCCGGGGAGCTACTACGCAAATCTCGAGTTTTTTGATTTTCGGGTTCCGAGAACCCGGCGGACCTCGTCAACTCCAGTAGTTAAAATTAGAAAATCTTTGTAAGAGTCGGGGCCGATGAGCTTCCAATTTGTAATTTATTAATGTCTGAGTCATGTCGACCAAATTGTGTCCAGTCGCCCAAGCCATTAGTTTAAAAGACAATTTTTAGGTCATTTTTTGTATCCAATTTTTAGAAGAGATAAGCGAGCCGCGAGCGCTTGAACTTCCAACGTTCACTACGCGCTGTGTACTTGTCGGAATCAAATTCCGTTTAAAGTAGGTTGATCGTCTCTCTCTGCTCTACGTTTCCAACTAAATTTCATCAAGTTTTGTTGATTTTTTAGTTGATTATAATTAGAGGGTAATTAGTGGATGTTTACTTTATTAGGTGTTAATTAATTAGTTTCTATGGCTCATATTAGATAGGAATGACCCTTAGCATGCTAGGAAAGCTTGTGTTTAAGAGTTGCATAATTAGGAGGCTCTAATCTCAAGTTATTAGCATCCGGGCGCTTCGCTCGTGCTAGGTTGAGTTAGCTACTACCTTATTCCGCAGCTTTTGAGGTTAGGTGTTGCTTGGTAGGCATCCTGTGAGCCTTAGGATCTAGTTAGTGTGCACACATAAGTCAGGTAGATGTCCATTAGTTATTAGAGAGATAGATGCCCTCGCTTCGTGCTGTGGATTTACCAGTGCAACCTCTGGCTACCAGTTGGACGCCAGCGTAGCTGCTTCCACGCACTAGTCGGGCCAGCTACGTCCTCGGATGACATATTTATGTTATCGGAGTTCTCGCTAGGCTACACGTCCTGCATGGTGACCCACGAACATTGGCGCCGTTGCCGGGGACCTAGTACCTAGACTAGCAGGAGGCCGGTAGCCACATGCACTTACTCTTTTAGACTAGACCTCGTTACATTGTCCACATCTAGGTAGGTTGGAGAGGCGCAGAGTTGTTTTTCGTTTTTCTAGCTTGCTTGTGCACGGTTTAGGCATTAGGAGTTTCCAAAATTTGATTTATACATGTTAGCATGTGCCTGAAATGTTTTGGATGCATGATGTAGAGGAGATGTGTTTTATGTTTTTTAGTTAGAATGTTTTTCATGTTTTTGTGTTTTACGTTTTTTAGCTAAGTTAGATAGAAAATTAGTTTGCATTACACGCACATCCACACCGCATCCACTCATTTATCCATAACATCTCATATATCACACATACACACACACCTATCCCACATTAAACACACACGCACATTGCATATTTTACAAACACACATTACATCCACATACAAACATCAAGCACACATTCCACATACACACACAGTGCACACATATACACACATCCCACATTTCGCTCACCCACACACATTTCACACATCGGGCATACCTACACACGCACACACCCACAGGAGCAAGGAGATCCTGGTAGTCTCAAATTAGAGCCAGCATGGTTGTGATGGCTTTGCAGAAAAGGAGCCGAGCCATTAGTAGTTTATAAGTATCCTGACCATCCGACGAGCTTGTGCTGACTGTTAATAGAGCTTCCGTTACCATACTGCCTACCCGGCAAACCGACCGCTTGGATCGAGGCCGTGAATTAATATTATGTGAAGACCTTGGGCCGTTAACTTTGATCAAGGAGCAAGCTCCGAAGCCCTTTGGATAAGGAGCAAGCATAGACTTTTGTTAAAGAGCAGATGCCGTTTTTGAAGTAGAGTAGGGGCCGTAATATTCGAGTGCGGTGCTATATTTGTTGAGTGCAAGGGATGCCGTTTGAATAAAGAGCAAGGCAGGTGCTGCTTTTGTAGCAAGGCGGGAGCTATTTTTGTTGCAAGGCAGGTGCTGTTTTTGTAGCAGGGCGGGAGTTGTCTTTGTAGAGCAAGGCGGGAGCTGTCTTTGTAGCAAGGCTGGGGATGTTTTTGTAGCAAGGCGGGAGCTGTCTTTGTTGCAAGGTAGGGGAACTCTTTTATCCAATTAAAGCCAGGGTGACGGCCGCGCTGCTACCGTGTTTGGAGGAAAAGGACACGGACGTGATTATTCACGTCCGTGCCCAGACGTTATCGAGGCCCTGGGGAGACGACGGCCGTCCCGGCCACTGATTGCAGGAGACTACCCACAAGGGGCCACGAACGTGATTATTCACATCCGTGCCCGGACGTTACCAGCCACAAAGGGGCCACGGACGTGATTCACATCCGTGCCCGGCCGTGATAAGAGGAGCGGGAGGCGGCCGTTGCTCAGGGCCGTCCCCTGCTATCAGGTACAAGGGGTAGGGCCCCGCGTAGGCTCTGCTACGTTCCAAGGCTAAAGCTAGATTGAGCAAACTGAATAAGCAAATAGAGGGCTAAGGGCAAGATTTTCAAGTGCAACGGCAGGCATTGCTCGGTATACTGTATTCACTTTGTGCATTGAGTTTGCAGGTAACCAGAGCAAGGAAATACGCCTGTAGCAATAGAAGTGAGCAAGACACAGAGAGTAGGGTATCCACAGAGGAGAGCGTCCACCAATTTGGTGGATTAGATACTGTGTTTGAATCCTTAGAAGAATCCTCGGATACCTCATCTGAAATGGCCTCACACAGCACTAACCCGTTCGTAGAAAATGCAATAGAATTCGGACCTAGAGCTGAGTCCTCTCTCCAAGGATCCAGGAATTTCAAAATGTCGCTCACGTATCTGTATAGCAATACGCACGGAGCAAAGGATTATGGGGACCCGTTAGAAAGGCAATGTGACTGAGTTTCAACCTGAACCTCAAGTCAATTACCAAGGAGATCGCTATATCGGTAGAGATGGTGCTATGTATTTAGTCACCATAAAACCTAATGAGGTGGACAATTTGGGCAATATGGTATCCAAGCAGCCTTTGAATGAGGTAACGTCGGATATGTACCAAGCTATGGAACCTCCCACCCCTATTAGTCAGTCTGCCAAGATTATCAATACGATAAATGTTAAACGTGCAAGGACTGACGACACCTCGATAGGGCTCTACTATATGGATGATCAAGAGGCTCAAGTCAGAGTCTTCTATCAAGCCATATACCCTGACGTGATGACCCTAACTGACACCAAAATTTTGTATGTGTATGCCGATGATTCGTCCATCCCAAATGTGGCGTTTCAAGACAGGCACAAGCAAAATTTTGAAGCTATACAAGAGAGTGAAGCGATGAATTATTCATACAACGGTATCCCAGCTATAAAAGCATTACCGGCGGCATTGCTCAAACCTAAGGAAAAATCTCAAGATGCATATGCTTCAAGGGATATGTGTGGTAATTTGGATGAGAGGTTTAGAGCCATGGAACCTAGAGGCGTAGCCACTACTCGATCACCCTCAGTTCGATTTTCTAATCCGACAATAGTACCGGCTAGACCTCCGACCGCAAGCCCTATAGGTGGAGTACACCAAGGCAGACAAACCCACCAGGCTTTGCCAAATATCGTGCAATCTATGATGCCAAACGTGGGATATCCGGCTCAAGGGAGCCCATTCATGCAACCAAACTATAGTGGTGGTTATCCGGTCATGTCAGGACCAATTCAACCACAACCTATTGAGCTGAATATGGACCCACAAGCAAGAGGGTATGTGCCACCCTATGTGCACTATCCAATGCCACATTACCCTAGGGTGATTAGACCTTCTCAAGTGCAAAAATGGGTCGGCAAGAAATTCAATGGTAATGGAGATCCCTATAACCATGTAGCTCTATTTATGCAAGTAATTAGAGCTGAGTAGGTTATGGATTTTTGAGTCCAGTATGAGGGATTTGGCTTGACCTTAGAGGGCAAAGCCTTAACCTGGTTTAACACCTTGGATCACAACAAATTCCGGCGCATAGATGACCTCACAAAGGAATTTGTTGAGGAATTCACTAAGAGTGGAATCAAACACAATACCGTGGGAATGATCCATAGTTTTAAACATGCTGAGAAGGAGAGTGTGAAAGATGCAGCCAATAGGTTTAAGGAGTACATAACCAGACGTCCAGAAGCTGAGCTTCCCACACAGGAACGCTTAGTATCCCTCTTCTTGGAAGGACTACAAAACGCGCATCTGAAAAAGGATGTTTACCTCAAAAGGTTCGCAACTATCGAGAGCTGCACAAAAGAAGCTGTTGATCTGGTAGATAACTGTGATATCTACAAGGAGGATGAACCCTCTAAGAAATCCGGATCAATGAGCCAAAGTAGCAAGAGTGAGGCTAGTGATACCCAGGGTACACCCCCTATGGATGCTAAGGCTCTAGCGGAATATCTGTTGAAGAAGCTAGGATTGTCTGGTAGAAATCAACAGACCACGGCTCAAAGACAAGGAGTCCTCAGACCTCAGAGATGTGGCATGTGTGGAGGTGAGCATTCAATGTATCAATGTACCGCTTACCCCACCCAAAACAATCCACCACCACCCCGTGTTAGCAAGTGGTACTCAAATTGCATGCGATATACAAATCATGAGGCAGCGGATTGCTACTACCAGCCAAGGAATCAAAACGTAAATCAGACATATCCAAGGCCAGGGGTACAATTTCAATTGCCTCCACCACCTAGGTATCAATCCGGGCAAGTGCAAGCTTTGCCAGGATTAGATAAAGCACAACCAATGTTGGGTCAACAGCCTCCGTTGCCCAATAACCAGCAAACATTGGTGAGATATTGTCACGTAGGCTGTAACACCTGTGACCGACGGCAGACCGGATGGCCATGTTCGGGGTTCAGTGGGAGAGGACGCCCATGCAGAGTCATGGGCGGCCAGGCTAGTGTGGACGGAAGGCCACACACTATATAGCCTGGGGGATGAGGGGCAATCCTCATTCTTCCTCTATGGTTGGGTGGTGAGCCAAAGGCCGTCCCCTCTCGTGGTAACGCCCGTAGCACTGGTACCTCCTGGTACATTTTATGTCGGGTTTGTCTGTCACGATACTGTAGAATCTTTTCAGGTTCATGTGGTATCTTTGGTGGCTCTATCAAGTCCACCAAAATCTCTGGAGAAACTGCGTTCTCTAACCCGTGAACTGATTTCTTCAATTTATTGACATGAAAGACAGGATGGACTTAAGAACTCTCCGGTAACTCAAGTTTATATACTACGTCCCCAATCTTCTTAAGGATTTTAAAAGGATCACAATATCTCGGAGAAATTTTATCACACTTTCCCGTTTTCATGGTTTCTGACTGCGCAGGAACCTTGAGGAATACAAAGTCACCTTCTGCAAAGGTCACCTTTCTACGTCCTTTATCCGCATAAGTTTTAGCGCGATCCTGAGCGCTACGAATGCTCTCACGTGTGGCTCTGAGCATATCATTCATATCTTCAAGGAAATCCTTGACAGATTGAATCTTCTCCTTTTCTAGGCCTACAGCCATTGGAGATCTCGGCTGGAATGGTGTAAATCCAGTCGCGCTGAGTGTTTGGAGCTGTTATAGGCAAACTCCAATAAGGGCAAGTACTCTTCCCCAGTTTGTTTTCAAGGACGAAAACTCTTCTTAAGGGGGGGGTAATGTCACGTAGGCTGTAACGCCTGTGACCGATAGCAAACCGGATGGCCATGTCCGGGGTTCAGTGGGAGAGGACGCCCATGCGGAGTCATGGGCGGCCAGGCTAGTGTGGACGGCAGGCCACACACTACATAGCCTGGGGGATGAGGGGCAATCCTCATTCTTCCTCTATGGCTGGGTGGTGAGCCAGAGGTCGTCCCCTCTCGTGGTAATGCCCGTAGCGGCGTTACGGATATCCATTAGGACCTCAATGGAAGGCTTCTTGGGCCCTTTTATTTGGCAGTTTAAGGAGTCAAACCTTTTCTCTTAAGAAGAAACGTTTTCTAATTAGAAGCTTCAAAACGGCTACTTTATTCGAATTTGAATTTTGGGAGGAAAATGAAATTTAAAATCTAGCAGACAAAACCATATCATGTAACATATCTATGGAAAGCTCTTGATGCGTAGATCACGGATCTATAATCTCCGCTCAAATTGGAGCTTGTATGTAGAAGTTATGGAGGTCCGAAAATTGTAAAATTGCCTCCCCCCTTTTTGGGGGAAAAAGTGCACCCTTTGACCACTCTTACACCTCTCTTACAAACCCAACATTTTAGTCCACATGGCAACCCCCCATTTGGCTATTCCTTAATCACCTTGATTAGGCTTGGGCAAATTAAAGGGCCCAAGAAGACCCCATTCACTTCCTAATTAGTAACAGATATGTACAACCAGTAGAGGAAAATGAGCTGGCCATAGTACCGTCAACTCCATATTATGAGGAAGATCTTGATTATGAGCAAGATCTTTCTCATGAAACATGGCCAACCATGCAATCTCAAACGCAAAACATGCAAGGTATTGGATCGAATCCACAAGAGCAATATACGATGGACCACATAACCTTCATGTTTATAGCAAGCGGAGGCTTGCAGAACAATAGCCACAGGGCTAGACCGCCGACACGTGGGCAAGAACCAAGGCAGCCAATCTCTTGTTTCAAATGTCATGGTGACCATTGGGTTAGAGATTGTCCCTTAAAAACAACATGCATCAAGGGTACTGCATTGATTGCGGTAGTAAACATCTATTTTCAGACTGCCCGAATCACCCGGAACTTAGAAATAAGACACCATTGAACATGATAGGGGTGATTGGATCTCCACAAACTTTGGAGAGCAACCAAAGGGTGCCAGTCAATGTGATAACCAGGGCACAGGCTCAAAGAGAAGCTGAAACAAAGGACGTTAATGGTGAAAAATCTGGGGAGACTAGCACTAAAGCATCTAAGGTGGCTCTTGGAAAGCTAGGCGTGCTAGACGAAAAGCCTGCATTGAGAAGGAAAAGATTGCTGCCGCAGTATAGCTGAGGCACAAAGTGAGGCATCCAAATTGCCCAATACTCAATTGCCTGAATCAAGCGTGCAACAATCCAAGGACTCTACTGAATCATCAGGCGGATCAGTCTTAGTGGACAAGGTCTTTGAGCCATTGAATGCAATGCTTGAAGCCTTCGAAGCTAGATTGAAACCAGGCCAATCCCAGGAAGATAGATGGAGAGCGTATCCTAAACCAACTCTTGAAAAGCAGAGGTTAGACACGTACACCCAATTGATCAAAGCAGTTCAAGCTTTGATTGAGAAGACCTCCACTAACCCTCCATCTATATTACCTCAAAGTGTACAACAACCAAGTGTGCAAAAGGACTTGGTATATGAAGTGGAACAACGCGTTCAAGAGGAGGTGCAAGCCGAAATGCTTCTGAAGGAAACTCCTTTTCTCGTAGAAAATTCTACGGATGACAATCCATCCATGATACCTGAGGTACAAGATAGGTGGCCTCATGAGTTGTGGAATGAGGTGAGGCAAGTAAAGGATGGTAGCCAGACGCACGATTCCACTCCTTTCAAGAATTTGATGCGAGTCCACACACTTTTGAAATGGATCAAGTATCCACTTATGGAGACATAGGGTCAGAAGAGTATGAACCTTCTAAGGATGATATGCTTGGAACCCTACCTTCATATTTGGGTGAGTATGAGAATGCATCAATCATTCGAAAACTCTCATCTCAATGGAGATCCACTCCACCGGCCATGAACACGAACAATGTAAAGGAGTTGCTAGAAACGCAAGTCAAATGTACTTTGCCTCTCGCAGATCTTTTTTAGAAGTTAGGCCGAACCTTTGGAAGGAGGTGGGAAATAGCCTCGAAAAGATGGGACTGGTAGATGACATCCAGGATCTTAAAAAATATTTGGATGCACATGCACACAAAGAAGTCAAGCCAGTTCCCATTAATAAGGTTGGTGAATACTGCGAGGGAGAAGATGGTAACACTCTTCTACCTATCGAATATGGTAATGTTAAAACCATGGCCATATTAGATAGTGGAGCAGGTGTTGCCATAGCAACCAAGCAGATTTGGATTAAGTGGGAAAGACCTGCCTTGAGGAAGACCAGAATGAAGTTGCAATTGGCAGATGGTTACATAGAAGAACCTCTAGGACTGCTCGAACGTGTGATTGTCACTTCGTGTGGCATAGATTACGAGCATACTTTTGCTGTGGTAGATTTCGGCAAGAAATCTGCCTATGATATAATCCTTGGTAGACCCTTCATGCGACAACTTAAGTTGATCCAAGATTGGGGCTACGATTATATCTACCTACAGCAAGAGGGAGTAACCACGCGGATAAACACCAAAGACCTCTCATATAGAGATGTAGCAAAGACACCAGTGGAAGATTTTGAGTCAGGGACTCAAGCTACATCAGACATCCCCTGCTGTGCAGAGTGCAATTGTCTCCAATGTCCGCAACACATTGGCTACTGTCAAGCAGCCACGTTCAAACGAGGAGTTTTTTTTTAAGAATGTAGCATTGCAGATGATGTTGAATTCAAAGCAAAACTTGCCTATTTCAAAATTCTCCACGGTCCTAAAAGTCAGCTCTCGCATCTTGTACAAGGCGAAATCACAGCGGGCGAAGCATGGTGTCGATGCTCGATTGTTTTCATTGGCCGCATGTCACAGGCAACACTGTCATAGCCTATCACAGATGAAATTAAGGAATTGGTCTACACATTTTGGAGAGAGGAGACTCGCGTTTCACCCAACAAGAAGGATGTTTGTCGAAAGAGAGTGGGGAGGAAAAGCTACATAAAACACCCTATGCACCTCCTAGACGAGTCTCAGGTGATCAATGAAATACTTGTGCGATAACTTATAAATTCTATGTGTTGCATCTGTAGTGCATAATAACTTGTATATGCTTATCAATAGCATACTCATCTATAGACTGATGCTAGTAACCACACCATCCATAATACTCATAATGCTTGTTAACATACTAAGAAAGATAGGTAGCATACCAAACACACTATATGCTGTGGTCAGCATACTGTGTAAGATGGTTAGCACTATCTCTGCTAGTAGGCATACTAGGTGTGATGTTTAGCCAACGGTGTATGGTACTTACCACAACATTTAATATGCTTACCTAGCATGCAGAATATGCTGTTTAACACAAAGTTTATGCTAGTTAGCATTCCCAGGATGGCATGGCATTCGACTTGGAATGCATTTACGCACCTCCAAAGGAAATCCTCTATGGATTCTATGCCCGCGTATCGTTCCTACCCGCTCATTACATAGTTACAAGGGAGGAGGCAGGGTTCTTCGAAATCAATACAAGTGTATTCACACCTTTCGCCAGATTGACCAGTCGGTTTCTAGCCTACACAGCAGCAAAAGAAAATAATCCTGTTCGCCACCATGTGCTCAAATCCAAAGAAGATCGGGATCGTGCACAGAAATTTAGAAGGACTACAGAGGACCTGGCTGCCAAATTCAAAGCACGAAGGCACCAGTTCACCAAAAAGCCACCAGCACGTCCGAGGACGTATGCGAAATAGGTGGGGGGAATGTTCCAGAGAGCAGCAGAGTGCCATCGAGTGCCTAAAGATGGTGGACACGCCCCGGGGGAGCTACTGCGCAAAATTTCAAGTTTTTTGATTTTCGGGTTCCGGGAACCCGATGGACCTCGTCAACTCCAGTAGTTAAAATTAGAAAATCTTTGTAAGAGTCAGGGCCGATGAGCTTCCAATTTGTAATTTATTAATGTCTGAGTCATGTCGGCCAAATTGTGTCCGACCGCCCAAGCCATTAGTTTAAAAGACAATTTTTAGGTCATTTTCTGCATCCCGTTTTTAGAAGAGATAAGCGAGCTGCGAGCGCTTGAACTTCCGACGTTCACTACGCACTGTGTACTTGTCGAAATCAAATTCCGTTTAAAGTAGGTTGATCGTCTCTCTCTGCTCTACGTTTCCAACTAAATTTCATCAAGTTTTGTTGATTTTTTAGTTGATTATAATTAGAGGATAATTAGTGGATGTTTACTTGATTAGGTATTAATTAATTAGTTTCTATGGCTCATATTAGATAGGAATGACCCTTAGCATGCTAGGAACGCTTGTGTTTAAGAGTTGCATGATTAGGAGGCTCTAATCTCAAGTTATTAGCATCCAGGCGCTTCGCCCGTGCTAGGTTGAGTTAGCTACCACCTTATTCCGCAGCTTTTGAGGTTAGGTGTTGCCCGGTAGGCATCGTGTGAGCCTTAGGATCTAGTTAGTGTGCACACATAAGTCGGGTAGATGTCCATTAGTTATTAGAGAGATAGATGCCCTCGCTTCGTGCTGTGGATTTACCAGTGCGACCTCCGGCTACCAGTTGATACCTACGTAGCTGCTTCCATGCACTAGTCGGGCTAGCTACGTCCTCGGATGACATATTTATGTTATCGGAGTTCTCCTAGGCTACACGTCCTGCGCGGTGACCCGCGAACAAGGAGGTGAATATGAAGCTTATGATCATGATGATGACTTAGCTATAGGGATTTCCAAGAGATTACATGATGTATCATTATCCGACAACTAATGCATTCATGCATGAGTGTACTCAAATATTAATAGGAGTGAGAGAGACTTAGGCATGGATATTGTGATTCTATTGTGTGATACCTTAGCCTCATCATTGTGTCATTGCATTATTGTATTGAAATAAAATAAATGGACAAGCTCTAAAAAACACTAGTTAAAATGCTATGAGAAAAATAAAGGAAAACATTGGGCATGATAATGAAACATAAAAATGTAAAGAATATTAAAAATAATAAGAAAACTATCGAAGCAAGTTACTATGCTCCGCAGGGAGTCGTATTCATGCAGGATCGCATCTGGGAGACGAGAGTGCAGTGGTAAGGGAGTAGTGAAGTGAAGACAAATAATAGGTGAAACCATTTTGATTTATGTTGCAATGTCATTGTATTATTTGCTAAAATATATGTTTGAATATTTAAATATGTGAAAACAGTGAAAACATCACAATGGGGTTCATAGTTTTTCTAACACACTAGGACTAGAACTCTATATAGAGGTCATTTTTCACAGTGCTTGTTCTAGTTTAGCGTCCAAAATCTTACCTTTATTTACGACGAGTAACTTTGAGTGGAAGGGGAAGATTGGAAATTAACCCAATAGCTGTAGTTGAGCTAATGCTTGGGTAGGAATAGTTTTCTCCTTAATGGCCTGACAATTGCTTTGAACAATTATAGACCTCTTTGTTGTGACTACTGCTGGGTAGGAATAGTTTTCTCCTTAATGGCCTGACAATTGCTTTGAACAATTTTAGACCTCTTTGTTGTGACTTTACTCCATTAATTACTGAAGGTTATACGGGGTATGGTGGTGTTTATACTTTGACCAAAATCTATTTCATCAATGAAGCCCTAAGGAAAATGTGAAAGGTGGCTGGGTGACTCCTGGTGGTGAATTACAAGTAGTTAGTGGTAGTTGCACACGAGTTACTAAACACAATTATAAAAATAAAAAAAATAAAAAAAACAATGGAGGCGAACTGATCGGTGTTCTGCCGAAAGACAAGTAGGGAGTAGATGTTGCTTAGAAAAAGCTATAAAGAATCAGTGTGCCAATACAAAGAACCAAAAGGTGTTGAAACAAATATGAAGATTTAAGAAAAAAGAGGATGGAAATTTAGTACACCTATTATGGTCTTTATAATTTTTTGAGATTGAGTGGAATGTAGTCTCCCTAGAGTTGTGGAACATGAAAGAGTAGGTGTTAAGTTATTAAAAGGAAAAATTTCTAATATCTGAGGCTGGTAAGGTTGTGTGATTATGTTAACAACCTTTGTTCTTCACAACTTAATAATAGTTATTGGTGGTAAAGTGAAGGTTATTATGTTTAACTTGTCCAAGCTTTGTGTGAGTGATCTAGGTATAGATTTCCTAGTGCTACTACGATTGAGAGGCTGTGTTCTCTATTGTGATTGGTCAATGAAATAATGTGTGGAATTGACTATCTATCAATATGATTTCAAACATAGTTTAAAATAGGTTAGCTACAAAAGAGTGTTGGTATTAATTATAATAATAAGCTGGAGTTGGGAATAGTTGCATTGTTGTGTAGCTGAAGTGCAGAGGAGCCGAGTTGCATTGAAGGCTGGATTTGCAGAAGTGTAGCAGAGAAGTTGCAAAGTCGAGGACGACGTTGGGTTTTAGTAGGGGGGAAATGTTAGCATGGGAATTTGGACATATTTTGTAAAATTTCAAGGACATTTGGGGGGATTTGTATTGCATATTAGCCACGTATAAGCAAAAGAATGTGTTCATGAAGTCTATGAGCATGAGAAATTTGGTTGCATGCTGATTTCTTATCTATATTGCATATTAGCTACATATAAGCATAAGAATGTGTGCATGAAGTCTATGTGCATGAGAAATTTGGTTGCATGCTGATTTCTTATCTGTTATTGAAAGAGAAATTATTTGGGAATTAATGTGATGTAATAAAGTTAGGTAGATGTGTGTGGAGAGCTAGAGAGAAAACCATTGCGCATGGTAGATTGCATTCCACTATACTGGGCCATGGGTATGGGTATGGGTATTTGGGAATGCTCATAGCCTAGGTAGAAGTGTACAATCCAGAAGAGTAGCAAGCCTTGATGTCACACAATGTGGGAGATGTTCTAGATCCAAAGTAGGAAATTTTGATGTTGAGCACTGAATGGTGAACAATGGGAAAGAGATTTTTGTCATTTCACAATTGGATTACTAGATTTTAACATTGAACATTACACGGAAAAATACTAGGAAAAAACTCCTTTCTCAATTGGGAAATGCTCAAGTTGGTATGGTGTGTAGGTGGTCAGGAAGGCCGTCCATTTAGGGTAGCTCACAATGTTGAACATTTATCCGGAGAACGAATGGGAGATGGTCAATTATTGTCAGGTAGTAGCTCATGGTGTTAAACTCTACATGGGGAAAGCACGGGAAAAGAGCTCTTATTTTGCCAGGCGGTAGCTTATGATAGCATTGAACCCTATACAAAAAAGCTATGAGAAAAGAGCTTGTTCCTCATACAGGAAAGTGTCTAAAGTTTCTTGAGACAAGGGCGAGAACATCCTCTAGACACCACTGTAAAAATTTATAAAATAAAAATAAAGAAAAACTCCCTCTCTTCCAACCGTCACCTGACGGTTGGAACGGGCATAAGAGAGAGAGAGCCTTTCTTTGCCCCCCACCCCCCTCGTGCAGAGAGAGAGCACAGGGGAGAGAGAGAGATAGATTGATTGATTGATTATCGTCCGCGGAGGTCAAATATGATCTATGGGACCAAAAAAAGACATCTCAAGTGGTATGTGTGGGACTAATAAGTGATTCTCGATGGTCAAAAATTGTGGTGATGAGCGTCGCAATGGCGAGTCCACATCGTGCTTGGGAGAGGAAACTGTGTAAAGCTATACAATGGCTGAAAATGTGGGAAAAGCGAGTTCTAATGTGATCAAAAGCGGGGCACTCAAGTAGTGTGTGGTGCTCGGTCTCGCGAACTTGCTGGGGGCATAAAATGCATAGTCGATGGGACTCCTTGCTAGTACCCCAACGCCCCGTCTCACATCGAAGGGAGTGAGAGCTAAGTCAAATGGATGCGATGGTACGGATTGCGGACAAGGGGATGAGCTTAAGCATATAGGGGTGGGTGCAGTTCCCTCGTTCGGAGAAGAAGATGGTTTTGTAGTTGGGGGCAACATGTTTGGTTTAATGTGTGAAGCGTGAGCCTCCGGACTTCTCCCAAGCCATGATACATTGGCGTTGTAGGAAAGCTTCGTTCACCATGGAGTCTTTCGAGGCATCATGAAGCAAGTGTAATGCATCCCATCTCCCGAACCACTTCTTGATGTCTTGCATCTATCCCAAGCTCAATATTTTACTTTTGTGTGTCTTTTGGACTTTTTGGCTTGCTTCCCACGGAATTTTAGGAAGGCGATATGAGGGGTTCACCCGCATCTTGAGCATGTACTCTACGACCCTCTCCATGTCCATAACCTCGATGGGAAGTGATCCAGTTTCAAGAAGTAATAGCATATGAGGTGTTTGTGTCTTGACTTGGAGAAAGTTTGTGAGAAAACGCTTTTAGACGTTTTCAAACTCTTTCCAAGTAGACTTAGAGAGAGAGAGAGAGAGAGAGAGAGAGAGGATTGGCACTGTTGTTGCTGTCCGAACCGAGAGCCAAGGATTCGGGGGAGCTCTGCTTAAATTTGGAGCCAAAAATAGGCATCAATGGTTGGTTAGGGCTTCATATGATGCCCAAGTAAAAAAGCTAAAGTGTCAAGTGCGATGCCATATGTGTGTGTGTGTGTGTGTGTGTGTGTATGTGAGAGATATGTGACATAACCTAACATTGTCGAGAGATAAGAGAGAGAGAGAGAGAGAGAGAGAGAGAGAGAGAGATAAGAGATAGAGAGAGAGAGAGAGAGAGAGAGAGAGAGAGAGAGAGAGAGAGTGTTATAGGTGCATGCATACATGTGTATATGAAAGATGTATGTATACACATCTAGTAAATTTATATATTTGATGCCCATAACTAGATGCTAGGGTTTCAAAAAAAATTAAATGAAACTCAAATATGGGCTTCAAATCGAGAGAGAGAGAGAGAGAGAGAGAGAGAGAGAGAGAGAGAGAGAGTGTGTATGTGTCAATGTTGTGTGCAGGGTGTGTGTGTTATTTTTGAATTATATTATATATATATATATATATATATATAGAAAAAAAGGAAAAAACAGAAAAAAAACCAAAAAAACAAGGGTATGTGTGTGTTTGTGTCATGTATTTGATGTGAATGCATGTGTGTGTGTGTGTGTGTTAATGCATGTGAGACATAGAGTGTGTAAGTTGTTTGTGTGCATAGTGAGAGAAAGAGGGTGTGCATGTTTGTTTGTTTTTCTTTTAGCCATGTAAAATATAAAAATAGTAAATTAGTATATGTGTGTGTGTGTGTGTGTGTGTTCATGCTTGAGTATATGCATATTGATTCTGTGTGTGTGTGATAGGAGGAGAGAGCATATGCGTGTGTTGCATGTTTGTATTTAAGTGTGCTTATGAGTGTGTGCATGATTAGAATAGATAGACATGTGTGTAGTTAAATCGTTATATTAAAAAAATATACATAAAGCAATGCTACAAGTTAGAAAGCGCTATAAGAAATATATTAATGTTTGGTGATAATTGGATAATATAGAGGAAGCATCTGGGGGTTTAGATTTAAATAGAAGATAGTAAGAAAGAAAGTTAGAGAGAGGGTGAAAGATAGACATACATAGAAGAAAGAGAATGAGAAAAACCAAGAGAATGATATAGAAGGATAATATGTGGAACATAAGTACGAAATAGAGTTTAAATAGAGATATTTAAGAGATAAAGTGTGTTGTCTATCCAAAGAAGAGAGAGAATATCATAGACAGATTGCTAGAGAATATCTATCTATAGAAGAGAGAGAATATCATAGACAGATTGCTAGAGAATATCTATAGAAGAAATAGAAAAGAGAGGTAGTGAGATAAAGAGTGTATGAACTTAAAACATTATTGATTGCATAAAAACATTTACATTTCATCTGCATATCATGACATTTTGAATTGGAAACGTTGGATTATATATTTGAGATATGATAACATTAATGTGTCGTGTCATATATGTGATTTAGAATATTAAAGTTTGAACCATATTAAATTAGTTGTTTATGAAAGATAAGTTGAACTACACAAATAGAGATAACAAATGGATAATAGGACACAGGAAAGGCTTTGTCAATTTTGGTGCGTTCGCCAAGAGTTAGCTAGCTTTTGTTGCTGCGAGGCACCCCGATGCATATACCTTGCATGTTCGGAGCGCGGGTTTATGAAGCTATAGGAGAAAGAAGACCTAGACATGGTAATCCGGCTTAACATTGACCTTAGTGTTACAATTATCCATGGAATATAAGATCTAGGGCGGGATATTGAACCCATTCTAATTCAAGTTTATCGAGTGAGTGTACACATAAGCATTCCCTTGAGGTCCTAGTGACTTAAAGAGCCGAGGATGCTTGTGACATGAGCGAAAAAGAGGGTAAAGAAAGTATAGGAGTGGGAATCCAATGCTTGGCACAAGAGCTTAGAGATCCTAGAAGACATAGAGCCTAAGTGTGAATAAAAAGAGCACACAACCTCATACGCTCCACACAAAGCAACGAGCAACAAATGCTCGGAAGAGCACCGTGATTAGAGCTCTTGAAATCCATAGCTCTTGCCACGTGGCTGGCACACACTTGTTACTTTTAATTTATAGAAGAGATGGTTAAGTTGTATATGAGGCATGATGTGTCAAAACCAAAATAAATCAGTGGAAGATAGTTTGAAACTACTTGGAGAAAACCTTCAAGTTGCATAAAAGCAGCCTTGTACACCTTTCACTTGCCGCACATTAGAGCACATCCTTTGGGCTAAAAATAGCCTTGAAGATATGAAGTTGGATGCTTCAACAACCTTTCCAAGCATTAAAATTTGCAACTCCTACTATTGGTCCTCATATGAGAGTCATTTGATCTATTGAGTGAAGACCTCTCTCTATCCATTTGGCAAGTAACTTCTAACAAATATATTCTACATCTGTCAAGCCCAACCCTCCATGTTTCTCTCTTCTTGTGTAGATTCTATAGAAGACCTTTAGAACTTTGTGAGCATGGTGGGAGCCCCAATCAAAGGAACCATCATAACATTGAGAGCATTGAGTTGTGTCCAAGAGGGCACCCATCATGACACAACTATATAACTTCTAGTAGTAGATAATGATTTAGTACAAAGCTTCTAAAAGACATATTATTTTCCATATCTTGCCAGTTGGCGAACTATATAGGTATCTTTCTTAGCACCTAGCTTCATCTTTGCTTTGAGATTATGATAGATCGCATGGCAATACTTAGTAGTTTTAATTAGTGGACATCCTTGCAATGATTTGATTATTGAGACTATGGTAACACAGAACGGTCTGAGAGTAGCTCAAAAAAATTTAACAAAAATTTCCTATTCCAATTACCATAATAATATTGATGTCATCAACAGATTGGGTGAGGCACCACAAGTGCTTGATGGAACTAGGAACCTCTCAAACGCCTTTAAGGATCTTTTTGTCTTCTACTATCACACAAAAAATGATGAAAGTACAAAACCCGTGACTTATACATATTCTGAAAGTAATGGTTAATGAAGGCCTTTCCCAAGCCCATAGTTTGGCAAGGACCGGAAAAGGAAAATCCTACACTTATATTGTAAGCCTTCTCTATAGCTTTGCCCGATTCCGTTTGCAAGCCCTCTTCAAAGTGTGATGATGGCATCTAATATCTTTCTACCTTTGATAAAACCCTTTTTTTTTTCAAGAAAAGATCCTTCCATTAGTTAGTCAATGAATCGCCCAATTGGGCTACAACTCCCTTGCATCGGGATCAATCCAAAGTACAAGGGGAACTCCCCGACTCACCCACCCAAAGCTACTAACACCACATCACAAAATGGGAGGAGGGAAAAGCCAAGCTGGAGGCCGATAGCACCAGCGCACTGTGCCATCACGTGTCGTGTAGAATGGGCCCTCTCTCCAGGTCCGAAGGAAGGCGAGACGACGGGAGGACGCTGTCGAGGAGTCTCCCTGTATCCTATCCAGCTGCCCGCGTAAGGTGTGGATAAGCTCCCCCCAGAAGTCTCGAATAGTCTCGGCTAGAGGAATCGACGGACCGTCAAACACCTGTCACATGCACTCTGCACTCAGTGCATGGTGACAAGATGGCTCATCATCAGTTGTACAGTTTTAGAACCCAATAGGATGATATTTTACGTACGCCGTGACCCTATTGTACATCCTCAGTCCAGGATAAGTCAGGCACGAGCTACGTAGGTCATTCCTCAGCCTTAGTGGGTCAGTCTGTCAGTCAAGTCCCTTAACCCACTTGGAGAGAATCATTCATGCATATAGAGTCAGTAGAAGCCTTAGGGTTTGCATCAGAAAGCACTCTGCATCTTGCATAATATGCATACATATGCATGTGCATCATTTAGAACATCCCCGAAGCCTTAGGGAATTTATTGGGATTTATCTGGTATTTTTTCCATATTTATTAGTATTTATTTAGCATTATTTGCATTATTGGGCATTTATAAATATAAACTTTATTAAATGACCAACCTCCAGTTAGTATAAATAGGCTTGCATAGAGCTTGTTTTCTCATTCAGTCTTCATTGTGTTAAGAGCTCTCCTCCTCCTTGCTTTCAGCCCAAGACTAATCCAGCCCTAGAGCCCATAAGCTTGCTTCTCCAGCCCCTTGAGAAACCCTAGCTTCAGTCAGCCCTAGGCACCTGCTTTCAGCCTCCAATCAGCCTGCTTTCAGCACCAAAGCAACCCTGATTCAGTCCTCTACAGTCTCCAAATCAGCAATACATGCATGCGTTTCTGTCCAGCAGCCTCAGGACCTTAGCGTTTCTATCCAGCAGCTTCAAAACACCTGCGTTTTGTAGTTCAGCAGCCCTACAGGTCTGCGTTTCAGTTCCTCAGCAGCACCCCTACACTTCAGCGTTTCTGCCCACAGCAGTTTCTAGCCCTGAAGATTCAGTCTACAGCAGTTTCCAACCCTGAATCTGCAGTTTGCATCAGCATCCAGCCTTCTGTGCATCATCCATACATGCAGTAGTCATCTGGTGAAGGTAACACAGCATTCATAAGTGTTTTCAGCATTCTAACATAGTGTAGAACAGTCCACCTTCTTCTTCTCTCAGCCTCAGGTGTGCAGCCCTTCCTCATGCCCTTGGGAAGAGTGCATAGGCTCGAGATCAGGTCATCGAGGTGTTTCTACAGCAGTGTACAAATCAGCCACTCTTCGATCCTCCGAGATCTTGCGTTTGGCTTATCTACAGTCCACAGTCATTCTCTCTAAGGAAATAAAGCAAATACTATCTCGTTATCGGGATAGGGGGCCCTTCAGTGGGTAATTCGAGACCCAATCTGGTGTACAGTTCTCATCTCTCTCTCTCATCTCTTTAAAGTTTGAAGTATAAAGTGGATTGCTAAACTCACGAAACTCAGGATACAGAAGACGGTGTGAGCATTTGTGTGACAGGATCTTCCAATACAAAGACTTCCGCTGCATATCACATTGGTATCAGATTCAGATAGTCCACACACACCGTATCCTAGCGTGGGGGCATCCTTGGATGGTTAGATTGCGTTCCGGCACGACCACCGACTTCAGCATCATGTCTACAGGAGAGAGTACTCATCAGCCGGAAGACGTCTCCCCCGAAGGAGACCTTGTTCTTCCGCCTACAGCAGACACCATAGCTCTTCTTAGAGCTCAGAACCAGCTACTCATGGAGCGTCTCCAACTCTTGGAGGCAGCAGCAGCACGTCCTTCTACACCTCCAGCAGCACCCAACTACATGTCCCTCTTCTTTCAGATGGAACAACAAAGGAGAGAGGACGAGGCTCGAAGGAGAAGAGAAAAAGAAGAAAGACGGGACTATGAGGAAGCCCAACGCAGGATCGACGAAGACCGACTTTAGGCTGACCTCGCCACTCGAGAACACCAACGTGAGCTTGATCGAGAACGTATGTTACTCGAACACCAACGGAAAAAGGAGGCCATACACTTGAGGTATCAGCAGCTCTCCTCAGTCTCCCCAGTCATAGGTGTCACCAACCAGCAGCCCGCAGCAGCATCAACCACCATCATTCGTAATCAACCAAATTTCAGTAAGTATGATGGTAAGTGTGATCATTCTTCAGTTAATCAATTTATTCATCAATTTAATGCTCATTTTCCTTTAGCTAAGATCACAGACCCACAAGACAAAGTCCACTTAGCGGCTCCCCATCTCACTGGTGAGGCAGTCACTTGGTGGCAGCATTGGTCTAGTATTCATACAGACCAGGCCACAGGTGTCACAGCCTTTGACTGGGACATCTTTGTCCACGACCTGAAGACCAGATTTCTCCCGCCCCAGTACATGACCGGTCTGAAAGACGAGTTCTATGGACTCAGACAGAACGGATCCCCAGTGCTTCAGTTTTTCGGTAAGGTTATTACTTTAGCACAGCAGTTAGGGTTATCTGAGCAGGCCAAGATGGAGCAATTCATTCGTGGATTGGACTCCAACATTCGGTTCACAGTTCGTAACTTTGAACCAAGTACATATGACCGGGCTTTGACTCTCGCTCAGAATGAAGAAATGAAGCTCAACGGGGGTAAGCCCAAGCAGACATCTCAGTCCAGTACCAAACCCCAGCAACAGCAATCAGCTGCACAGACAGGGAAAGGTAACGCATTTCTAAAGATGCTAAGAAGGACAGCAGTAATAGCTCCAGTTCAGGGGGTAAGAAGGATAAAGAACCTAAGAAAACCCCTGATGAAAAGGCTAAAGCAGGCATTACTGGAGGTTATCTTCCTCCAGAGGAGCAAAGGAAGTACCAGTCAAAAAATAGATGTTTTTTCTGTCATATTATAGGACATGGTAAGATGGATTGCCACAAATGGCAAGCGGCACAAGCTGCCAAAGCTCCTTCTGCCACAGTTGCCACAGCCTCCCCAGCTCCTCCAGCCCCGCCTACTACCTCAAATGCAGTTCAACTTTTACCTTCCATGCATCCTATGCCATCCGTGGTATTTGATGCTAAGCAGGAGGGTGAGAGCGATGCTGCTCAGAAGAGCCTCATCCGAGCTTATGGCTCTGCCCAGGGCCGACAGTTTGTAGTCCTTTTCGATATGGGCAGTTCTGAAGACGCCATCTCTCCCCAGTTGGCTAATAAATTGAACTGCACTTTAGTCCCATATCATCTGGATGTGGACGGGTTTACACCTGGTCTTCGCACCCACATTTCCCAAAAGGCACAGCAGTTTGCCTTTGAAGTTCAGAAGGCCTCATTTCAACGAGATTTCATCGTCTCCCCTCTGTTAGGGTGTGACATGATCTTAGGAATTCAGTGGTTCCGTCAGTATGAGCCTATTCCCAATTGGGGGCAGGACACTTTTACTATTTGTAAAGGTTTTCCTGAGCCTGTCATGATTCGGGGGGATAGAAGCATTCTTGGCATCCCATTGATTTCACATCTCCAGGCCAGACGAGCTATCCGCAAGGGAGCAGAAGGAGCACTCCTTTATGTTCGTACTCAAACAACCCCTCCCTCATTAGTAGCATCCCTTACATCTTCAGTCCCTCAGTTAGCAGACCTCCTATCCAGACACCAGGACATTATGCTTAGGGACGATCTCCCGCCCAGTCTCCCACCCTCTCGCCTTGAGGACCATCACATTGATTTGGTCCCTGGATCAGATCCTCCTAGCAGGTTTCCCTATCGTCTTTCCAAGACATTAGAGGGCGAGTTAGAAAAGCAGTTATCTGAGCTTCTCCGAGCCGGATTCATTCGGCCTTCTTCCTCCCCATTTGCTGCACCTATCCTATTTGTCCAAAAGAAGGACAAGTCTGCACGCCTGTGTATAGACTACAGGGCATTAAACAAACTCACTATCAAGAATAAGTTTCCTATGCCCAGGATAGAGTACATTTTGGAGCGTTTAGACGGTGCTAAGTTTTTCACTAAGATCGACCTCAAGAGTGGTTACCATCAGGTCCGCATTTTTGAAGCTGACATTTCAAAAACAGCTTTTCGGACAGAGCGTGGTCACTACGAGTTCGTAGTCATGCCTTTTGGGCTTACAAATGCACCCGCAACGTTCAATAAGATGATGTCTAGGATTTTCGCAGTCCACATTGGGAAGTGTGTTTTCATATTCCTTGATGACATACTAGTCTTCTCAGCCACTGCGGAGCAGCATGAGAAAGATGTGGAGAAAGTCTTGCAACTTTTGCGAGATAATCAGCTCTACATAAACGCCAAAAAGTCTATCCTTGGTGTTAAGGAAGTTCAGTATTTGGGCTACATCATCGGTTCCGATGGGATTAGACTGGACCCATCAAAGGTTCAGGAGATCTTAGATTGGGACATTCCTAAGACCGCCCAAGAAATCCGTTCATTCGTAGGTCTTTGTCAGGCCTATAGTACCCATGTCCATCAGTTTTCCAACCTTGCAGCACCTCTTACAGACTTGCTCAAGGGGGTGAAGACTCGCAAGCAGAAAGTCTCAGTTACAGGTAAGGCACTTGATGCATTCCGTGCACTCCAGAAAGCTGCCTCAGAAGCACCTGTATTAAAGTTAGCATCATGGGACGAACCTTTCGAGGTCATCACCGATGCCAGCAATGTAGCCATAGGAGCAGTCCTCCAGCAGGACAATAGACCCGTGGCATATTATAGCAGAAAGTTGGATGTCGCTGAAAAGAATTATTCGGTATATAACAAAGAGCTTTTCGGTGTGATCACAGCGCTCAAACATTGGAAGCCTTTTCTTTATGGACAGGCTTTCACAGTGAAAACAGACCACCAAGCACTTAAGTGGCTTCAGACTATGCCAAGTGCCCAGTGGAGTGATCGACAAGCCAGGTGGAGTCAAATCTTCCAACAGTTTGGAGGTATAATTGAATACATCCCTAATAAGCATAACCCAGTAGCAGATGCTCTCAGTCGAAAGTCCAGCATCCAGGCAGTCCAAGAAGCTACCATTCTCGAAATCACGGGGAAGGACTTGGATAGTATGAAAGACCAATATGTCGACTCCCCTGAGTTTGATACTCAGTATAGTTTGGCTCTCACTTCTGAGCCTGTGTTAAAACCCTAAGATCTCTCTAGATAATTGTTATGCATAAAACATGCATAAATCAGGCATAAACTCAACCACCCAACCACCCCCGAGCCCAAGGGATGCACACATGAATAATGAATGAAATACATCATACCTCTACCTTGATGTCCCATACCATCAAGAGGTATAACACAATCCAATAGCATGTAGCTATAGTGTGAAATGGTAGGTGAGTAGATATGGACCTCTACACAAGAGACCATAGCATAAGCCTCCAAGCTCTCAAGCTCCAAGCCCCCTTGAGTGTGCCCCATGCCCCTATTATATAGGAGGGCCCTCAAGTGACTCTTGACTTTCCATTCCTCATGTGTGACCCTTGGATGCCTGACCCTAACCTTAAACCTTAAGGTTAGTCCTAACCCATGCTCCACTAGAGCTTGTTCCCATGCTCCCATGCTCACAAGCCTAATGTGGGTTAGCCTCCTAGTATATGCACACATAATGTGTATATAATATAGCACACATAATGTACATATAACATACTTCCCCTCTCTCAAAACATTGCACTCTTGCAATGAAAAGAAGGAGAACTGCACTGAACAATCTCAACCAACTCCCAAGTCGAATCCTCAATTTCCCTATCTTTCCACCTAATTTTAACCTCAGGGATTAGTCAACTAGAAAGTTTCCTTTCCCTGAATTCAAGTACCATATCAGGTTCATGTGGAACATAGGATAATTCATTGACTTCAACGAGTTCTTGAGGAATAACTGTGTCGTCCTCACCTCCCAGTTTCCCTTTCAATCTATTGATATGAAAGACTGGATGAACTCTAACAATTGGAGGTAGTTCTAGTTCATACGCAACCGTGCCAATCCGATATATAACTCGAAATGGACCACAATATCAAGGAGATAAATTCGAGCATTTTTCCATTGACAAAGTCTGAAAATCTTTAGGAACATTAAAATAAACCAACGCTCCTGGTTCAAAAGACCGAGATAAGCGTCTCCTATCAGCATAAAACCGTGCCCTATCATGAGCACTCCTGATAGAATCCCGAGCTTCGGTCAGAATTTCCTACATATCTCGCAAGAAATCCCTCGATGCATCAAGCTCGATGTCCTTAAGACTGACAACAATAGGTGCCCTGAGTTGATACCCATACATAAGTATGCACGGACTAAAATAATAGCCGTAAATTTAGAACTGTTATAGGCAAATTCCATCATTGAAAGATAATTCCAAATATGATGATTTTCTAGAGACATGCACGAAGCATATACTCTACAATCTGATTCATACATTCTGTTTGCCCAATCAGACTACTGCGGATGATCAGAATAATTCACATTCAAAGTAACTTCCTCGTTGTAAACCATTCGGAATAAAGTATGAAAACATGGCATTATAACAGCAGAAACCAGGGATTCATCGGTGCCCCGACATACCCACATCTGCATATGGAATAATCGACGTCTCGAGTTACCCATAACAACATAGAGAGTCATCAACGTCTCGATGAGTCACATATATCCATCCGTAAACCTATCAGGTTGATTGTGAAAATCACCTAAAGTACGGAACTAAAGAAAGAAATGCCAACAAAGGAAGAATCCAAATTTCCTTATCCAAACACAACAAGATAAACTTGTTTGAACTCTAAAGAAATAGATTTCAACAAGTGAAAATGCCGACGAGATTTCCCTCATCAAAACATGCAGGCTATAAATAAAAGAAATTTATTCAGAGAATGCCCACAATATAACTTCTAGTGAATTTAGAAAATAAGATTGTCTTTGAATGTTGAGGTCAACATGCTAAGTGATGTAAGCAAAGCAACAATCTTGAGCCCAAATTATCCCATAAGATAATATATGTGAGGGATCACTAGCGTCCCATACCACCATGATACCACCCATACATACCTTAACAATTTGAAACTCCCTAGTATGCCGTCTAGGAAAATATGAATAAAATCCTGTATTAAAGGAATAAGATGGCCTTATCCAGACTTTCACATACTAAACCTGTCTCTATACACTTGAGACTACATCAAGGAATAACTCCTTCTGATTACATCATTAGAAAAGAAATTGAATTATTGGCGCCTTTCTAATGATAACTACCCAAAACACAATAAAGTTAGGGTAGAAAAATAACTCACCTAGATATATAAGCAACTAGGTATCCGAGTTGGAATATGTACAAGAGTACAAAAATATATACTCCAAAATTATGTGCAAAAAACGAAGGCAAATGCTACCTTCAAAGCACATGCAATTATTCAAAAGATCAAAAGATCCTTATAAAACCATGGATAAAAGCATAGAAGCTCCTCGAATCCATAAAAACCATAGTTGATCATAAAAACAATGCATGCCATCTAATGGACATAAATCATGCCAAAAGAAGCATTAAAATTGGTGGCCAACTCATCAATCCGGAGTATATGAACGTTGTGTTGTTCAAATAAAACTCCAAAGTAAGAAAGTGAAACACATGTGTGTAGCACTTAATAAAAAACCCCTAGACACAAGTGAACTAGGCAGAACCTGATGAGTCCATAAAACTTGGAAAACATCCAATAAAAATCCACCAAAATAACTCGATCAACTAACCCATGATAGAGTTTGTCTTAGGCTTAATAAATTAAGCACAAACCACACTTTAATAAGTGCAAAATAAATTATCATGGAAAATTGTCAAAGGTGAAACACACTTTGAACAAAAATTATAGCCATCAAAAGAATTTAAGGAACATGTCCAAAAAGAATGGCTAAATAATGGTAAAAAATCATGAATACATTGTTTAGAATTAATCCAAACATAAATATCCATTAATACGAGATATAATCGTATTAATAATATGCGAATAACACGCATCTATCTAATGTCAGTACGAGAAAACGTACTTCAACATTAAATAACCCTCGAAAATATTAATTTCTCGAGACAAAGAATTATCATGATTTTTTTCTAATTTTCCCAAATTTTACAGGGCCTCAAAATATAATAATTTTGAATTCCACCAAACCTATCCCATGGCATTCCAAACCTATATTTTTCCAGAAAATTTTTAGCAATTTAATTTGCCAAAATACCATTGATATTTTAAAAATACCAATTTTTAGGATTTTCAAATATAATATCTAGAATATTCCTAATTTTCCCTGAGAATCCCATCGTTCACGAAATTTCCAATTCCGCCCGACAATTCTCAAATCCAATAAAAAATTTTAATTTTAATGGATTTTTCTAATTTTCTGGGTCAAAAAATATAATTTTAAAGGAATTTGAATGGTCATGGGCGCCTGAATGGACACACCACATGCCAAACACCAACCTCACATTTTTCCAAAATTTAAAATAACCTTTGTCTAATTTTCCACTAATTTTCAGGAATTTTTTAAAATTTTTAATCAACCCCGAACGCATTTAGAATACGAACGGTCAAAAAATTTCGGAATTCCAACGGTTTTCCCGGAATACGGAAAGCCAAAAGTTTTGGGAAAATGAAAAGACAAAAAAAATCGGAATGTGAAAGGTCAAAGGTTTCCGGAATACGGAAGGTCAAAAGTTTTTCCGGAATTCGGAAAGCCAAAAGGTTTCGGGAAAACGGAAAGCCAAAGGTTTTCCGGAAGATGAAAAGCCAAAATTTTTCAATAAAAAATTTCCAGGAATTTTCATGGATTTTTTTTCCTCAAATCCCAAATTTTTCTGTAATTTTCAGGCTTTTTCCAAGCTTTTTTCTGAAATATATTCAAAAGCTTTTTTTTTAAATAAAAAACTCATTTTTTTAAAAAAAAATGAAAAAATAAGCTTTTTAGCTTATAACTTGGTTTTGATTTTTTTAGGGGGGGGGCGATTTTTCGCCGGCGGCTGCAGCGCAGCCCCCCCCCCTCCCGTCGCCTGCGCATGGGTGATGGAGAGAGAGAGAGATGGAGACTCTCTCTTCTCCCCTCTCTCCTCCCTTTCCTCTTCTCCAAAATATTCTTCTCCAATATCTTCTCTCTCTCTGTTAAATAGAGAGATTAGCTTAATCAAAGATTAAGCTTTTTTAATGAAACTCATAATCATAATTAGTGATTAATTATGATTTATGGTTAAAAAATATCATTTTAAAGAGAAAATTCATGGAAAAAATGAGGAAAAATCAGATTTGAGAGACGGAGAGAACCCCACGCACATGGGAGAGCATCACATGCATCAACACGCTGTCCCCTACTGAATTTCAGTAGAAATTGACAGAAATTTGATTGCATTCCCGCGGAAAAAACCCGCAAAAAATGTATAAAAATACATTTTTAATCAAAAAAAAATGCTCAAAAAATTCCTAAAAAATTAGGAAAAATTTCTAAAAAATTCTAGAAATTCAGGGAATCCATCCTACAAAAATATCCACCATAAACTTTATGGTATTTTTGTAAAAAATTCCATTAATGCTCGATTTTAACCATAAAAAATAAGGAAAAATAGCATTAACTCACGGTATTCCCCCGCAACGTCGATTCGTCCATTGAATTGTAGTTACACATGTTCCAATCACCAAATCGATGATCCACGTGCAATTCATCAACACAAATCAACAAAAAATAACATTTTATTAGTAAATATTAAAATTTACTTAAAAAAAATCAACAATTAAATAGAGATTGCTCTGATACCACTGTTAAAACCCTAAGATCTCTCTAGATAATTGTTATGCATAAAACATGCATAAATCAGGCATAAACTCAACCACCCAACCACCCCCGAGCCCAAGGGATGCACACATGAATAATGAATGAAATACATCATACCTCTACCTTGATGTCCCATACCATCAAGAGGTATAACACAATCCAATAGCATGTAGCTATAGTGTGAAATGGTAGGTGAGTAGATATGGACCTCTACACAAGAGACCATAGCATAAGCCTCCAAGCTCTCAAGCTCCAAGCCCCCTTGAGTGTGCCCCATGCCCCTATTATATAGGAGGGCCCTCAAGTGACTCTTGACTTTCCATTCCTCATGTGTGACCCTTGGATGCCTGACCCTAACCTTAAACCTTAAGGTTAGTCCTAACCCATGCTCCACTAGAGCTTGTTCCCATGCTCCCATGCTCACAAGCCTAATGTGGGTTAGCCTCCTAGTATATGCACACATAATGTGTATATAATATAGCACACATAATGTACATATAACAGCCTGGCCACTATTCAGTACAGAACGGTTGGTTGTTCTACAAGAACCGTCTCTGTGTTACTCGGGAAAAGCGTTCCGCTCTTCTCCACGATGCCCATGACTCCTTAGTTGGAGGACATAGGGGTATCAACAGTACCCTCGAGAAATTAGAACGGTCCTTTTATTGGCCAAAGATGAGGCGTGATGTCTATGCACATGTACAAGCCTGTAAGATTTGTCAAAAAGTCAAGGTTCCCCATACAAAGAAGGCAGGTTTACTTCAACCTTTGCCTATCCCCGACGGACCTTTTATCGACATATCTATGGACTTTGTAGGGCCTCTACCAGCATCCACTGGATCCCGTAACACTCAGTGTTTTACCATTGTGGATCGCTTTAGTAAGTTCTGCATGCTCATTCCATGCAAGCATACGGCCACAGTCGAGAACGTAGCCCGTCTGTTTCTCAAGCATTGGTATCCAATTTGTGGTTTGTTGCCTAGCACCATAACATCAGACAGAGATTCCAAGTTTACCTCGCATTTTTGGAGGGCATTATTTGAAAACTTTGGAACTAAGTTGCAGTTGTCGAGTGCATTCCATCCCCAGACAGATGGCCAGACAGAAATTTATAATCAGTTGGCCTTTGATGTCCTCAAGTCATATTGTCATGACCAGCAGTCCAAATGGGAGCACTATCTTCCATTGGTCCAAGCTATCTTAAACGACACTCATTCATCCAGTGTCGGATGGACTCCATATGAAGCAGCCTTTGGTCGCCGTTTTTCTTCTCTTTTGACGAGAATGGTGTCTCCATCTTTAGAGGCTAATAAAACCACGGAAGCATTTTCCGAGATCATTGAGTCAGTTAAGGACCGCTTGACCAAAGCTCAGGAAGCATATAGCAGACAGGCAAATAAGTCTAGACAAGATGTCCACTTCAAGGAAGGAGATTGGGTCTATTTGCGTATCATGAAGCAGAGATTGAAACAAGTGGGCAAACGTTGTCCCAAGCTTTCATTCCGTAGTTTTGACCCTTTTCCAATAGTTAAGAAGATAAGTGATGTCTCAATGAAGTTAAAGTTACCTGCCAGTTAGACAATGCATGATGTTTTCCATGTTTCTTGGCTAAAACCATATATTGGTCCAGAAGTGTTTGATGTTTCAGATGAACAGCAGCCAGACGTGGTAGACGAGACAGAAGTGATTGAGCCTGAGCAGATCCTTCTTCATCGATGGAAGCATGGTTCCGGTCGACGGATTCGTCAGTTCTATACGAAATTCCGAGATCGCGGTACTCATGAAGCCGTATGGCTCGACGAGGAGTTCTTCCAAGAGTACCCCCAGTTATTGACGGACTACTTGGAAGCCATGAACTTGCCGCCAAGCTAATCAGGAGGGAATGTCACATGCACTCTGCACTCAGTGCATGGTGACAAGATGGCTCATCATCAGAAGTGCAGCAGTTGTACAGTTTTAGAACCCAATAGGATGATATTTGTCGTACGCCGTGACCCCATTGTACATCCTCAGTCCAGGATAAGTCAGGCACGAGCTACGTAGGTCATTCCTCAGCCTTAGTGGGTCAGTCTGTCAGTCAAGTCCCTTAACCCACTTGGAGAGAATCATTCATGCATGTAGAGTCAGTAGAAGCCTTAGGGTTTGCATCAGAAAGCACTCTGCATCTTGCATAATATGCATACATATGCCTGTGCATCATTTAGAACATCCCCGAAGCCTTAGGGAATTTACTGGGATTTATCTGGTATTTTTTCCATATTTATTAGTATTTATTTAGCATTATTTGCATTATTGGGCATTTATAAATATAAACTTTATTAAATGACCAACCTCCAGTTAGTATAAATAGGCTTGCATAGAGCTTGTTTTCTCATTCAGTCTTCATTGTGCTGAGAGCTCTCCTCCTCCTTGCTTTCAGCCCAAGACTAATCCAGCCCTAAAGCCCATAAGCTTGCTTCTCCAGCCCCTTGAGAAACCCTAGCTTCAGTCAGCCCTAGGCGCCTGCTTTCAGCCTCCAATCAGCCTGCTTTCAGCACCAAAGCAGCCCTGATTCAGTCCTCTATAGTCTCCAAATCAGCAGTACATGCATGCGTTTCTGTCCAGCAGCCTCAGGACCTTAGCGTTTCTGTCCAGCAGCTTCAGAACACCTGCGTTTTGCAGTTCAGCAACCCTACAGGTCTGCGTTTCAGTTCCTCAACACCCCTACACTTCAGCGTTTCTGTCCACAGCAGTTTCCAGCCCTGAAGATTCAGTCTACAGCAGTTTCCAGCCTTGAATCTGCAGTTTGCATCAGCATCCAACCTTCTGTGCATCATCCATACATGCAGCAGTCATCTGGTGAAGGTAACACAGCATTCATAAGTGTTTTCAGCATTCTAACATAGTGTAGAACAGTCCACCTTCTTCTTCTCTCAGCCTCAGGTGTGCAGCCCTTCCTCATGCCCTTGGGAAGAGTGCATAGGCTCGAGATCATGTCATCGAGGTGTTTCTACAGCAGTGTACAAATCAGCCACTCTCCGATCCTCCGAGATCTTGCGTTTGGCTTATCTACAGTCCACAGTCATCCTCTCTAAGAAAATAAAGCAAATACTATCTCGTTATCGGGATAGGGGGCCCTTCAGTGGGTAATTCGGGACCCAATCTGGTGTACAGTTCTCATATCTCTCTCTCTCATCTCTTTAAAGTTTGAAGTATTAAAGTGGATTGCTAAACTCACGAAACTCAGGATACAGAAGACGGTGTGAGCATTTGTGTGACAGGATCTTCCAATACAAAGACTTCCGCTGCATATCACAACACCCGCCGTCAAACACCTAGTGGCAACAAGTCCGCCAGACAAACCAAAGAGTCAAACTACTGATCAGCTCCCAGCATGGATCTCCCTCTCCTGCCCCTGACCCGGTAGAGAGTTCCGGCACCGGGATAGAATAGAGGCAACCATCTCGAGCCTATACTGCCTTGGAGTCCCGGTCAGTTTCATAGGCTAGGGCCAGATCACTCAACGTGCCCCACGCCACGGCGCCCCACGTGTTAACCTGCTCCCGTCTCAAGTGCCTGAACAATCGGAGGATCCTCATCCAAACCTGCTGAGCTATTGGGCAGTCCCATAAGCAGTGGCGCTGCGACTCCTGGGGGTAGTCACAGGCTGTGCAGTCAGGGGGGTCGTCCCCCATGACGAAGCCAGGTGCCGACCACCGTGCCTCTGTGTGCCACCAACCAGTGGAACACCACCGTGTGTCGCGGCTGCCGGCTGCTCCAGAGTCACCGCCGCCAGAAGGTCGCGAGAGGAACTCCGGTGAAAGCCCCTATTGGCGTCAGTGGGCAACCGCCGCCGCCGGCGTCTTCTGTCTCCGTGCCAGGAGTATGTGCCGGCCCAATCGCGCTGTATACTGAAAGAAGGGGATCAACGGTCCCCTCTCCGGGGCAAAGGGGTCCCGCCACTGCCACTCACCAGGGTCCCAGCGCACCCGCACCAAGGGTCGAGCCTCCCAGGCCCAGAATCTCCATCCGGGCATCCGGTCCACGTCGTCAGGATCGGGGTCTATGTGCCAGACCCCGTCTCTGGTCCCCAGCACCCGGACCGGCTGAAAGGCACAGTTGCCTACTAGCTCTGACTCTGTGGCCACAGGGTGCAGGCTGCCATGATCTCCCACCTCAAAGTACAGGGTCGTCTGCTCGGTGCATCCCCACACTACAATGAGCACCTCTGTAGTAAAGGCACCCATCCAGGTCACAGGGGCAAGAGCCGGCTGCTGGAGCCAGCCAGTAGGCAGTGCCTCCTCAATGTCCCCGACCATCTGAGCGCCCCCCCTGAAAGACGCCAGCTGGGCGGCCTGCTGCTCCTCAAGCAAGCTCCGAAAGCGCGTCCAATCTCCAACGCTGTGGGCTGGCCCCTGTGCCATCGCCCCCCAGGCCACATGCAATCTAGAGCCTACCATGTGATCCCTCGCGGAACAAACCTGTGGATTCCATATCAGAGGTTGATGGAGTCACTCTTCAATGCTCAAGGGTGCTAGCTGAACCAACGCCGGCCTAAGCTGCTCCCAGGTCCGGAGAAGGCTACAAGCAAACCAATCCTCAATCCTCCTCGGCAAACTCACCCGTCGCATGTCAGCACAAAGATCCAGCGAACCTCAGACGGCCACGGCCCCCCGTCAAAGGCATCCAGCCTATCAACCGCTGGAGAAGGAGTTCCTTCCAAGGCTCTGGCACGGGAAGAAGTCCTCGCACAACAAGCTTGCCCAGAAGGGCTCAACTCTGACAAGCCGGATCCACAATCCCCAACCGTTGGGAAGCGTGATGGTCGACCAAGCCACCTTAGCCCTAGCAGGGCTACCGTCCCGTCCAGACCACAGAAAGTTTCGAATCAACCGCTGAACCTGACTGATAGCAGAACTCAAAAAGATCCAGCACGAGGTAATGTACCACATCGTAGCCAACAGAACCTGGTTGGCCACGACAGCCCTACCTGCCAGGGACAGGTGGGCAATGCTCCAAAAGAGGAGCTTCCTGCTGATAGTGAGCAAGAGAGGGGCAATCTGCTGCTCCGCCACCAGCTCGAGACCCACATGGCAGCCCAGGTACCGAACTGGGGTGCCTGCCGACACCCAATGAAACTGCTCACTCGGGAGCCAGGGGGTGGCGCTCCCTCTCCCACCCAGAAGCCAAATGACTTGTGCCAATTGATCTTGGCACCCGATGCATCACAGAACACCTCCAAGGCCCCCTGAAGCCTGAGCAGGTTGGCCTCATGGCCATGCATGTAGACTGCTGTGTCATCAGCAAACTCCGCATCGACGAGCTCCTCCTCCCTCACTGGAAGGCGAAGCCCCTGAAGGTCCGTCTCCCCCGCCGCCAGAAAAGAGCTCATGGCCTCCGCAAAGAAGAGGAGAAGTGTCGGGGCCAGAGGGCACCCCTGTCTCACTGAGCGCAAAAGGGGAAACCTCTCTCCACAGTCCCCCGCAAGCAAGACCTGGCTGTGTGCGGTCCTGTACAGAGAGGCTACCCCCTGACTACGAGGGGGGTTCCTCGGACAGTAGGGTCTGGTAAAACCGGGTAGCCATCTCTCGCAACTTAGACGGCTCCGCGGCAAGAGTCCCGTCGTCCCGCAGAAGACGCCGTATCCCTGCTCGGGAATGCCTGGGTCCCGTGATCGCAAAGAACTCCCCTGTCACCCGATCTCCCACCTGCGTCCACTGAGAGGCCTGTCTGTGAAAGAGAAAATCGAAGCGAGCCTCCTCCACCTCTCGTAGCTCCTGCTGCGAGAGGTGGAGGAGCTCCTGCTGCGCCTGGGTCAGCTGGGCCCCCGCCCACTCACTGTCTGTCTCGGTCTCAATAATCCGCTGGAGGGAGGCCACGCTCCTGTGGAGCCGCCGCTCCCGCTCCCGCTCCCGCAGCTGTGCGAGCCGCCGGCTGGCCTCCTCTCTCAGAAAAATGTTGATCTGCTGTAGGCCCTCGCCCACCGACTGCGCCCGCTGCCCCTCTGTCCACGGCAGCTGGCCCCAGATGTGCTCAGTGTGTGGATGCAGGGTATTATCCATCTGAACGCTAGTCGGCACCCGAAGGGTCGCGGTCCCTTGCCGCGCCCCCTCTAAGGGGGTCACAACAACCGGGGCATGATCTTGTGCACAATTATACATTTGGGCTAATCCAAAGCTAAAGTCTAAATTATTAATCTAAAGCTAAAGTCTCAATTCTAGTCTAAATTATTAATCAATCTCATAAATATTATGAGCAAAATGACTAAACGATTGAAGGGCTTAAATCCTAATTTATTGCACGTTAAATTAATCTATATTTCTCTCTAACCTTAATTAAGGATAAGTTTAATTAATCTAACTAAGCCTAATATTTTTTACTGTAGAAATCCATTCTCTGAGCTACAAATAGCCTACCCTAATAGTTGATTTGATTTATGGATTATTTGTACACATGGGCTAGTGTACATGAGTTTTCTACTATTAGGGCTAGTGCACATGCACATTAATTTTTGCTCTCTACTAGGGCTAGGGACTAGACCTTCATCTATCACACTAATTAACTTAACATTGGAATAGGGTCAAGTAACTCCATCCAGAGAAGCTGGTCCCAGCCAGGATGGCCACCGTGCCCCTGCAGTCTACTAGTAGGTCGCTCACATACCATCGATCAATCCGAGAGAGATTCGGCCCCCCAATCCGTCTATCCGACCGAGAGAACAGAAGGCTGTGCTTTTCCCGTACAAAGCCCCCCACATGCCATACATCTAATACGCGCATCTCAAAGCACAAGCACTCCCAAGCTGCTAATTCAGCCCCATGGATGGTCGTTTGGCTCCCTCCGCGCCGATCCTCGGGTGCTTCAAGCATGTTGAAGTCTCCCCCAAGGCACCAAGCATCCGCACAGGGCAGCCCATCAGAGATCTGCGTCCAAAACTCAGCACGAGCACTAGCATGGTTCGGTGCATATACATTAAGGAAACCACATTTAACCACCCCCCACTGAATGATCATCCACTGGGCCCTGCCCGGGACAATGATGCCGTGGTCCAGAATGGCCTGCCGCCAGGAATCCTCAATTGACATACATATCCCACCTTGAGACCCACGAGGGCCGAAGGCGGGCGACCAAAAAACCTCGCTGTGCCACTGTAGTAGCTGTCCACAGCGTCTCACCCTGCTCTCTGAAAGGTGATGCTCCTGAAGCATCAGAACATCAATGGCCCCCCCAACAAGGCAGGGAGCAAGCTCCTGTCGTAAAACTGACCCCTGTAACGCATATAGCCAGGGCCTGCGAGGCCTTGCACATTCCATGAAACCACTCTCATGGAGGGTTGGGGAACCATAAAGCTGCCACTGCAGCAAACCAGCCCATCTTTGAGGCCGGTTTGGATGGAGAGTAGTGCGCATCCATCCTGCCTCGAAACCCTGAAAAGTGCTCGCCCAATGCCGCACGTAGACACGACCAATTGGCCACAGCCACTTCCCGTGCCTCTATAGCAGAGACCTCATCCTCATGTATAAAGACATATCTAGGCATGCAATAAGTGTCCGCAATTATATACATGATCAACTCGCTCTCATGGGAGCCAGGACAAAACACAAATTGCACCAAATCCCAACACCGACGCAACATGTCCGTGAAATCTAATTCCCCCACATGGTGGGAGAACTCCAGTACTTGCTCTCTGAGAAGCCTCATTGCTTCCCCTTGAGTCCAGACAGGCTGTGAGGCCCCACACAAGGGGAAGGAGAAGGCTACTGCTGCGTCCAAGGCCGCCTCCCCACGTGAGGAGGCGGCGGCAACCACATGTACTCGTACCCGTGCAGGGTGGGTCTCCTCCTGGGCCCCAAAGAACCTGGAGAACTCGAAGCCAAACCGTTCCCCCCTGGAATGATAATCAAAGCTAACCAAGCCAGGAGGAACGGCCGATAGGGGCGAAGGACTGACCACCACTGGAGGCCGTGGCGAAGAGTGACCCTCCTGAAGAGCCCTATTGCGGGCAAAGTCACTCTGTAGGGATCGACGTGCCCCACCCTCCGACGAGGAGATCGGCGAGGGGCCTGGAGGTATCTGGATCGTGGGCTGATCACTGCCAACCGTACCGAGGCCCTGCAAGGGAGAGGCCTGGGGGGCCGCCGGGGAGGCCTCTACGGGGGACTCCTCAGGTATCTCCTCCAAAACACTGAAGCGGTTCACCGTGGGTATCCAATGCTGACGGGGGGCCGGAGACTCGCGCTGGCTCTGCGCTGACTGACGGCCCACCTGCTGCCACTCCGCTCCGGGAGGCTGAGGCTCTGCATGCGGAGGATCCCCCGACGGCGATGGCTGCGGGGAACCGGCCGCATCCCCCTGTCGGGATGGGGGAGCAGCTGGGGGCGCCTCTGGAGCCGGCTGGCGGCGACGAGGCTGGCGCCGCGAACGAGTAGGGCACGCCTTCGCAAGGTGTCCAAGCTTGCAACAGGCAAAACACTGGTTCGGGAGCCCCAAAAACTCCACTCTCTGCACCAGCCATCCACCTGTCAGGGTGGGTAGCTGAATCTCTCATGCACCAGCCATCCACCTGTCAGGGTGGGTAGCTGAATCTCTGAAGGCAACTGTGCTGGATCCGTGACCAACACTCGCACTGACGAGAGGCCCACCGACCTGCCCACGACTGAGGCCGCGGTCCACGGCGTCTCTAAGAAGAAGCCCAAGGCTCCTCCAATCTGCGGAAGAAGCGGAAGGTACTCCCGACGCAGGCCTGGGAAGCAGGCCGTCACCGGAAAGCCCCTCTCCACCCGAGGAATGAAGGAGGAGGAGGCATTTGTTGTCGGGTCAAAGCCATGGGTCCACGGCCGGAAGTAGACTCGGGCAGTCCGCACCGCAATAGGAGAAAGTTGGAGAACCCGTGCGGCTGCCTCAGGTGACGCAAATGGGACCTGGTAGAAGTTACGACCAAGGGGTTGAATGTCCAAGATCTTACCCACCTCTGTGAGCAAGCTCACCTGCAGCAAGTCCCTGAGCTCTCCTCTACTAGGCCGGGCTCCGATCACTTTTCCGATGACCGAGACCGACTCCAAGCGGGTAATCTCCGCAGCTAGGCTCGCTCTCCCTTCATCGAAGAGGGAGAGTTGGATGGAAACCGGGGCCGGGGCGGGCGAGGAGGCTTCGTGTGAGTCCCTCTGGTGAGGGGCCGCCGATTCCATCTGTGTCTGCTGAGGTAAGAGGAAGCGGGAGGCTGAAGAGGGCACCGGGAAGGAGCAGATGAGGGGGGGACACGGGAGAAGACGGGCGGGCAGGGGTATGGGGCGGGCAGGGGTATGGGGCGGCAGGCAGGTCCTGGGGCTGGCGAGCAGGATGGCCCGGGGCGGCAGCGGCGGGGGGGCAGGGGTCTGCGGCGGGGGAGCAGGAGGGCGCGGAGAGGGAGGGATGGGCAAGGCGGCGGCGCGGGTAGGGCGGGAATGTGCAGAGGCGGGGGGGGGTTCGGAGGCGGGCTCAGCAGCGATTCGCTTTACCTTGATAAAACCCTTCCCCTTTGATAATAAACTAATACATTATGGGCCCAAAATCTAAGCAAGGGCTATTGAAAAGTTTATCAAGACAAGTCACACATGTGATTGCTCTCCAAATCTAAATTCCTCATTCCCCACTTGTGTGTGTGTGTGAAGAGTGTGTGTATGAGGGAGGGGACTATGTGTGTGTGTGTGTGTTTTGGGGGGGGGGGGGGAACTACAGAGAGTTTGTGTGTGAAGAGAGGGTTTAGCTTCATTGTACATCTTGTGGAGACCATTTGAAGGCTCTTTTAAAAGAGGAAAGTTTAACTTTAAATTACTGAAAGGTTAAAGTCTGAAGGAGCTTTGAGGTAGGTTCAAAGAAAGACCATACCAAGAGATTCAAAATGTGGTAGTAAAAAATATCCATCTTGTATTGGGAGAAAATGGAGGAAGATTCCTATAACCTAGTTCCATGTTTCCTTCAGTCGTGTACAATTGTTTCTCAACTGCAGTTAAGTGAGATCACTTTAAAACATTTTTAACATTAATTATGTAGTTTCTAGATGGTTTGGCAAATGATATAAATGCCCTTAGAGGGTCATTATTCTTTCCCTTTTCCTTCCAGCTTTTCCTTTTCATGGTACCTTTGCATTTCTATTTTATTTAAACATTGTAAGCACCCCTCTTACTAGAGACCTCTGAGAAAGAGTAGCCTCAATGCCTGATTAGCTTCACTTAAGTTGTTGAGAACTTGTCCCAACTTCCTTTTGCATCAACGTTTTTTGAGCCCTTTGTCTAGCTTCATCATTCCATATACCTCCCTAAAAGCAGCAGGATGACTAACCCCATTGATTAGTGCATCTTGTGGTGACATCTTGGAAGCCTGCCATAGAAAACAGAAGTGTTCATAATGCTTGAAAGCTTAAACCTTATTGCTAGAAATTGGGATAATTAAGGCATGTGGGACTATCTCAACTTGAAGAAATACTTTAAGCTTGAACAGTGTCCCAAAGATATCAAGAGAGAGTATAGAATTAATGACAGACATTCAAATATTGTATCTGGATGACAATATAAACGAAGATGCAGCAAATTGCAGGTTCAAATCACTAAACAGATAGTTGGTAAGGCATATAAATACATACACCACACAATTACATACCTACACATGCGTGCACCCACACATGCAGCACGCACCCACACGTACACATGTAACTTCGTATGTACATAAATGCACAAACACGCACACACACATGTGCAAGATGTCATCAATAATGGGAGAGCCATCAAGAAATTTACAGGACTTGCCATGTATCTTGGATGGTCTTATATAAACTTTCGTATTTTGTGGAATGTATTTCGAGCGTTTTTAATTCACAGTTACATGTCTTTGAACAGAGAGTTTGCAGCAAATTTTTATGACCGTCTTGGAGTTAGGCATCCTAGAACAAAAATATATCCATGAATATATTACAAATTCTTATCAAGTACACATCCCGAAAAGACTAATCATTCACAAAGGTCTATTTAGCTATGGCTTATCCCAAATACGGCAAGCAGGGCCTGCTTACTTTAAAGTTGATGTATCCAAAGCCCTTTATTTTGCTTAGAGGAGCTGCATCTCAAAAATCACATTGGTGCCATAAAAACGACCAATCCAGCATAAAGATGTTGTCAGTAAACATGTCCTTCTAGTGTCCTCATATACATGATTGCAGCACACACCCTGTATTGGAGCATGCTGACCTTTCAAGAGGATGGCCCACCGAGGGGCATGGCTGGAAACACTATCTCGATGTCCTTGAGTCATATGCGCAAGACGTTTGCGCCATTCTCCTTATGTGCAAGGCGAGTTGTTTCCCCTCTTCTTTAGGTTATAGTGTTCCACATCATGAGCTTCTGCAGGTTGCCCGTTAAGGACTGGGTGGTGATCCAGCCCCCAAGCGGGCTGACAATCCTCAGCAAAACTTAGCGCTAGGCATGCGTGCCTACTCTGTAGAAGCTCATGATGTTGTCATAGTTTGTGATGTTGGCAATAATGATTGGAATTTCTCTAGAAGTTATTGGGGTATATTCAGGGGCAAGCGTCGAGCAATGGGAACTCATCAACTGACACAAAGGTGTCCAGTATACAAGCTCACCTAGCTGTAATTGACCAGCCATAGGCAACTATGCAAGCCCTAGCCAATCAGAACAAGAATTCTCATTTATCTGCTTTCCTCATGGAAAAACTCTCATATTTTGAATGACATAGCCCAGTGGAACAAAGATTCTGATTGACCAGCTCTCCTCGTGGAAAGATTCCAGCATACACTTGATCTGTTGAGAGAAGCAGAGATTTTGTATGTTTTTCTATCCACCATACTTGCAAGCTACCCACTCTCCGCATACATATTTGACATTAAAACATACAAAGTCGAATCCATGAACTCCCGAGTTACTGCATGATCAAACAACACCTCTGCAAATTCAAGATTGCCATGCACTTGACATGCACCCAACAAGCCAAACCATAGGCCCACAATATGCTCCTCAGGTGCAGTACGCAACACACTCTCTACTCTCGTGAAGTCTCCCACACGACCAAGTGAGTCCAGCATAATAGAGTAATGCTTTACGCTGGGCACACTGCCAACATCCTTGCTCATAGAGCTAAACAATTCGAGACCCTTGGCCACTTGTCCGCTGTGGCTACATGCTGAGAGAGCTGGAATGAAACATACCTCGCAAGGTGTAATGCCTTCCAACTTTAACTCTTCAAACATATTCAAGCTCATGGAGGTGTTGCCCACAGATGTAAGTCCACTTATACAATGGCACCACACTTGCCATACATAGTCAGGAGGGCGGTATCAAATATGCTGTCGGAAGATCAGAAAGAATGCCACACGCTTTAAAGAGGGTAACAAAAGTGTAACTGTTGGGCTCTACCCCATCCTTAAGCATATGCTGATGCAAATCAAGGGCCTCAAGCGCTTGACCAGAATCTACATTTGCAGTAATCAAGGCGGTCCAAGAGAAGACGGTGCGATCGGGCAGATTGTTGGATACATGGAGCGCATCATCGATAGCTCCACATCGAGCCAATGCCATGACCAAATACCCACTCAACAAACCAGAAAGCAAGACCCTGTTCCTCTTGACATGGGCATAGATTTTCTTAACTTGATAAATGCAGCCTTTCTTGCACGACTTGAGCATCTCCGTGTACGTATCGATGGAAGGTATGAATTGCGTGCAGGAAAGGGCCTCAATAGCACGGTCAAGGTGGCCTTGTTGGCAGAGAGACTGAATGAGGCGATCGAGGTCTTCATGGCGGTGGTTAAGAGAAGTAAGGATGTCATCACCCTGATCAAAATGAATGGGAGAGGAGGATGGAATGATCCTGTTGACAGAAAGATTGGAAGAGCAACCATTCTGATCGGGAGCTGAAACCCGATCATCATGAAGGCGAACTACAGACCTGCTCTTGGAGAAGTCTAAACCATTCTTTTGTGGGCTTCTACGTGCGATTTGTTGATCGTGGAGTTTGGGTTGAGGAGGGAGGAGCAGGGAGTCCTTCATTCATGTAGCTTTGGAAAGTTCGAGTTCGCGATCACAGACGAGTGAAACACAATCAACCATTCAACAACACCGTTTTGTTGAAGGGTATATATTGCAATGTACATTGGTGTTTTATCCAACTCTTAGCCACAGATGCACCAAATTTATGAGACATACTCTCATCAAAGACTCTAACGAGTATGCAGAGAAAAGGTGTATCTTACCTTAGCCACAAATGCACCAAATTTATGAAGACATACTCTCATCAAAGACTCTAAGGAGTATGCGAAAAAGGTGTATCTTAGCTTAGCCACATGAGCCACTTGATATTAAGAGGACTAAAAACCGGTTAATTATTGTGCATTTAATGGTTTGAAGAAACTTAATTATTATGCCTTGATTGGAATATAGAATGTTCTAAGCAATTTTGGGAGATGACAAAATAAATTTGAAACAAAAAAATCGACGTACATGTGTCTTTTGGTGTAATTTGATCTATCGCAAGAAGTTGTAGCATCTCTTCCTTGAAGTCGTCCCCAAACCTCCATGACCTCTACACACAATTCAATTTTTAGCCAATGAATTTAGCATAACGATTTTGAGATTTATCTAAGATGCAAAGGGATGCATTATGTACACGAGATGATTGTGTGTGTGTGTGTGTGTGTACGTATGTAGTTATACACGCACACACGCACACACGATAGTGGGGTGGCATCGTCCATCACCATTTGATGTGAACCATAGGGAACATGCCCTTTCGCAATCATTTTTTTCTTCTTCTAGTGTTAGAGGCACATATCATACTCCTCCTCCTATGTTGGAGGGACAACTTTATCATTATCTAGAGCACTTAGACATAGATCAAACATTATCTTTTGGTTGTTAGACCCAAGAGCTTGTTGTTGGAGCTTTGATGTTTTCATGTGGCTTTCCTCTCTTTTTGATCTCCCACTTCAACCCAAAACACTTCAAGCTTCTTCACCACGTTCATGTTGAGCATATTCTCAAATCAATGCATTCCATGAGCCTCAAGTAGGAAGCATGGCACATAGTTTCTGTGCTTTTTCAAGAAAGCCTAATTTGATATACACACCCAAAAGTCCATTGGTCACTAGCATATGACTTTTCTAAATACCCTCTCTTATTATCTATGCATTGATTCATTGCCCCTTAGCCAACGCTCCAATACTGCCACATGAATTTAAAGTACAAGCCAAAGTGATGGCGTAAAGCAAGATGCTTGCAAGTTGCATCTATGCAAAATTAATTGAGTGCCTCTTCACACTGTCCATTCTCCACCAACCCTATAATCAAGGCATTCCAAGAGACACGAGTTCTAGTTGGAAGGTCATTTAACAACTCTTGTGCTTTTTGGAGTGCTCCACATTTGGCATACATGCTTACTAAGGTGTTGGCAATAAAGGGATTATCGAGATTATCTCCATCAACCCTTTTTGGCACATGTACACTTAACATATTGACTTTTATTGAACAAAAGCTTCTAGGCACCACTATGGCCTCCCTTTGGGCAAGCCAAAAAAAACAACAAAGCATATTGTCTATCTACTTTCACAAGAAGTTTTAGAGAAAGTCTCACCCCGGTCCGCCACTTCCTTGGCCCCAATTGCACCTAGATATGTGTGTGCTTCCTCTCGAGTACTAGCTCATGATGTTGAGCCCTATAAGGAAAAATAATTGGAAAGGAGCTCCTTTCCTATATTGGAAAAATTCTTATGTTAATCAACAAAGGAATTCGGAATCAAATGTGATCATTTGAACTTTCAACTTTCAAGCTTCAAATCTTCAAGATTTTAAAAAAAGTGAGGGGGCTTACACATCGACACCCGTTTGTAGACACGTTGACGTGTGCATTCGAGGGTTTTGAACTATGGGCCTCGCAATTGATTGTTAATGATCTAAGCCAAGTAGGCCAAACAACTCATTTTTACATAGATGTCCAGAGACGCGATATTTGTGTGTGTAAGCCCTTGCTCGCTCACCTATTTTGCACTCATCCCACGCCATTTCATAAGTCTTGGGAAAAGTATGCAATCATATGAAGGGGCTTGCGGTGAAAACTCAAATGAGGCAATGAAATGATAGAGAGTGCTAATGGTGAGGAGCATCAGCTTTTAGAAAAAGGGTCGCGCTCATCATGGGGAAAATTGCATCATCATTGGGGGCACCTTGATCAATGTTTGGTGTGGGGGCTAGAGTTGGGCTTTACATTAGGCTCACGGAGGTTGTCAAAGCCCCATGACCAATTTCACCATGAGTGGATGGTGATGAAGTAGATGAGGAATGTGCACCAGAGATGGGAGCCTAGAGGAGGAGTAGGGGTCGGGTGTCAGATGAGGATATTAGAGAAGGAGTTGGACTATCGAGAACAACAAGACAATCGCTTCTCTCCTCCCTAAATAGCCCTCACGAACTCCCAAAAAAAAATGTTGAACTTTGCTTCTCTTTTTTTCCTCCTTGGCACACAACCAATGGGAATTGGTGCGCTATGTCAAGGGTAAAAAAATATGAATATAGTTTAAAAATTTGACAAATTTGCAAAAAATCCTTTTGGATAGCAGATTTTTTTTCTATACAAGGACAAAATTGGGTCATTAAAAAAAAAAGATTTTCCACACAGTGCATAGGAGTATTTTCCTTGGTCCAACACCCCACATCAAGTGGTTGCCTTGGCCCAATGGAGTGTATGCCTCTACTCCACACACAAGATCTAGGAGGTGAGTTGTGTTTTCTAAAATTTTGTTGCAACTTTTTTTGGCCTGCATAGAGGCCTTAGGAGAGGGGACACTCAAAGGTGAAATTTTATGTGGAAAGAAGTAAATGGCTTCACTCAAGAGAAGTAAATGAAGGCCTCACTCCCATTGTGCAATTAATTGTTGCCATATTATGGTAATGATGTGTGTGAACACACTTAGGACTATCGGGGCACTTTTTTCCTCACAAAGAGGTTTTTTCCCCCGACTTGTACAGTCACTCATTCTAGGGCATTATCTTGATATTTGTTAACAATCATCTTCTTTGTTATGTGCTTTTGAGCTTCTTTTGCCCTTGTGTCGTGTGTTCCTTCTTGCAACCCTACTCCAACAATTGCTATGAGAGCAAGCTTGAGCATCTCTCGAGAGCAGTGGTGCCTTCCCCTGGTCGTAGGCTTCATCTTCATCATCACAGCAGGTGTCCTACTGATAGGAAACAAGTCTTGACATGGTGTGTAGTCTACATAGTAGATTGCAAATTTGCAGCCCATTTCACATTTTGGGCGTGTTTAAGGGATCGTTCACATCTTGCAAGGTTATTGCAGCTCACCAAGGTGCTATTGATTTTGCCTGATTTGTTTCGAAAAACATTTTTGTAGTTTCTTTTTACTATGGGTTATACAATGTTGCACTAGTCATATCCAAGTTGTTCTACCTATTTGTAGTGTTCATTAATAGGTTACTATATTTCTACAATGGTTGATAACAATGATGTATTTTATATGCTTGCTCTATCGAGGATAAAGCTGGATGGAACCAACTACCCATTGTGGACCTACATGATGCACCGTGTATATGGAATATTGTGCAAGAAAGTGAGGGCAAACCAAGTTCACAGGCTGACCCTACTGATGTATCTTTTGATACAGTTGAGGATGTTATAGGTCCTACTATCGTTGGCCATATTATTGCACTTGCAAGAACTATTTCTATAGGTGATGCAGATATTGCACCTACTCCTAAGCAATCTAATCGGGATGGACATGATACGTAAGCTCATGCCTTGATTGTGATTTTTATTAAATGTTCCATTATACCCCACATTTGCTAGACTACGAGAAATGTGTGGGATGCATTGGCTAATTTATATCAACTGAGAAATGAGGCTCATGTTGCTTATTTGCATTCGAAATTATAAAGTAAACACATGCTTGAAGGTGACTCTATGGATGCATACCTTACTAAGATTAAGGATTTCAAAGAGCAATTAGAGGATGCTAATGAAATATTGCCTGACAGTTCACATGTGCAAACTAGTCTCAATGGTCTTTCAGATTCCTACTAGATTTTTGCAAATGAAAGGAAATATGAAAAGGATGACAAGAAGACAATGCAAAAGTGTTTTTCAAGTATTGCAAGCAACATGGTCATGATGTAAAGGATTGTTCAAGGATTGTTGCAAAGGAGGCCAAGAAAAAGGAGGCGAATTTGGCTACATATGCTTTTGCCTCTAATGTTGAGTCTGCAAACTATGCATGGAATGCAAAATGGGCATTTATCACACAATGCTCTTATGATCCATTGATCCATGATACTTGTATGGCACTGACACATCTAAACACTCCTTTTTCACTTCTTGTAACATTTCGTTTTTCTTGTCTCCCTCCTCCATATGTGTCCCTCGTCACAATCAACCAAGTTTTGCAACCACCTACTTGCACCATTTCCTTTGCCATCATCAATGTCAATGATGCTCTAGATGGACTCTCAATGTATGAACAATCTATATGTCATGTAAACCATATAGATGCCCATCCATGTATCCATGATGCTATGATTAATTATTCATCCTTGTCCATGTCCACACTACCCATCCACTTATGCGGGCCATGCTAAGGCCATGTGGTTCCTATTCTTATCTAATAGAGCACATTTTGGATACATATATGCTTGGGATTAGAGAAGCACATATGCTTGTGTTTTAAGGAATTCATAAGAAAGTCTTCCCAAATTGTACACACTTCTATGGTTGGAAATATAAGCTATCCGATTGCACGCATCCTTGTGGTGATTTTTGTCTTGATTTCTTTTGGTTCTTGCATGTTAGTTTAGCATAATAATCCTTTATGCCCTTTGTGCTCAATGTCCAAGTGTGACTTGCTCCAAGGGGTGACAAGGGAAGAGATTGTACCCTGAACTGGGGCTAGTATTATTGAATCCATAAGATTGACAAGTGCAGGTTCAGAGAGGTGCTATCTTGGTGTTGGTGTGGAGTGTTTTATGTTAACTTTATTGTGGTGGCTATGCCTTAGTTTCACCTTGTGGGAGTTGCATCCTAGGCATGGTTTGTAAGCTCTTGTGTGTGTGTGTGTGTGTGTGTGTGTGTGTGTGTGTGTGTGTGTGTGTGTGTGTGTGGTTTGAGAGCATTAGTCTTCTTATGGTTGTGTGTGCATGGGTGCATTTTGATAGCCTACTATCCTAGTCTAGGTGGTGTTCCTTGTCTATTTCTTGGTGTAGGTGAGCTAGCACTCCGAAAGTTCGAGCACAATTGGGAGTCGTAGGGGTCGAGCCACCCCGTCAGTATTGTTCTTCACCCCCTCATTTCTTTCTTTGGTGCCCCCATTGAAGACACACTTCTTTCTAATCCTTGAGTGTTTTTTTAATCTATTCCCTAGGAGGAGATCCAATGAACGATGGAAACCCCCCTATAGTAGCTAGTTCCATTATGTGTGCATCCATTCTCAAATTACTTGACTATCTACTTGATCACTAGTCAAAGCTTTCTTTTAACATTGCTTGTTTAGGTTTTTTGGGCCGATGCAAGTTGCCAAGAGTAATGTGTCAATGGAGCCTTTCTTGTTTCCATATATAAACTACCACATCTCACTTAAGGATGGCATCTTTGTGTCGATGGGATTGGTTTATATGTATCACCATACTTGCATCACTTAGCTAGAGAGTGTGTAGTATATTCCATGAGACCGCTATAGTGGGTGCATATCCCATTTTTCATGGTCAAGAAAAAAGTAGAGTGATGAGACTGATTTTTTGACGATTTTTGAGATGGCAACATTCCTAGTGCAGCGAGAGGATGGTGATTCAAAGCTATTTGCATTCAGTATCCTTATGTAAGATGAAGCTAAGGAATGGTACAAAGCTTTGTCACCCATCACCCATAGTAACTGCTTTGCCAATGACTTTTTGATGAGGTTTGTGCTTGGTGAGTCAGCCTAACAATTATGGGACCAGTTCACCCACCTTAAGCAAACACATGTATTTGACTACACACCATACGAGGTAAAGTTTATCTTGTTTGGGAACAAGTGGGTAGCCGCCATTGGTGGTGTCAAACCCAACTTCATCAAGAAGGAGAGCTTTCTCCTAGTGAGGGACAACACATTAAGTCTAAGAGTCCTAACTCTTTGTTTGAGGTTGTTGATTTTGCCATGGTCAAGAGTAAGAAGTTTGTGTATCAACACCAACATCAGTCTACACACATGATGACACTATGAAGAGAGGAGAAGTAGGAGGAGGCTATTTCATCCAATTTCACAATGGGGGCATGGATATGGAATGAACTTGGTGGAGCAAGCTTCAGAGCAAGGGCTTTTTTTTAATACCCCTACCACCATTGTCGCCCCTTGCCGCCCACTTTTGCCAACTGCCACCCCTTGCCTCTCTCTCTCTCTCTCTCTCTCTCTCTCTCTCTCTCTCTCTCTCTCTCTCTCTCTATATATATATATATATATATATATATATATATATATATATATATATTCCCTATCTCTCTCATCGTTATCTCTTGCTATTTCTCTCTCTCTCTCTCTCTCTCTCTCTCTCTCTCTCTCTCTCTCTCTCTCTCTCTCTCTCTCTCTCTCTCTCTCTCTCTATTAATCAATCAATCAATCAATCTATCTATCTCTCTCTCTCTTTGTGATCAAAAGGCAAGGCTTGCTCCCCTCTCTCTCTCTCTCTCTCTCTCTCTCTCTCTCTCTCTCTCTCTCTCTCCATTCTAAAAGCATTCCGAAAGGAGACGCTTTTGCTGGCTGACTATAAGACATAGTCACAAGTGAGTTCTCTATTGGTAATAATCGCTTATGGTAAATCTTGATATAAGGTTGATCTATATTCATAATTTAAAAACTCTATAGGAATTTCTAAAAATATCATTGAGATTTGCCATTGGGAGGTGCGGGTATTGTATTTATGATTATAAAGGGACATGGTTATATACATACATACATACATACATCTAACTTTACAAATCTTGAGCAATGACAATGGTCACATGGCATTCATGTGGTGAACCCTTAAATAAAAGTGGCTATGGCATAGAGATATGTTGTAGATGTACAATAAAGGGACTTTTATACAACATATTTCTCTGCCATAGCCACTTTTATATAAGGATTCACCACATGAATGTTTATACAGCATATTTTATATTACTGAATCCATAGATGTACAACAAAAATGAGCATGTTAAAAATCATAGCTCGATGTATAATGTTTCATTTGATACTCTTGACCCACTTACAATGATCCTTGCTTGCTCAAGGCGCTATTAGTGATTCATTGATTGTGTATTAATGGCCGAGTAAATATGTCCAATACATGGGCATATTTCCTCCTCTATCTCTCTCTCTCTCACACACACACATGTTCTCATAAAGGGTGAAATATTTCTCTCTAATATAGCGGTGTACTCATGTCTCTACTTATTTCTCTCTATAATCATGCATGATCCACCTATGGTGGGTATTTCTTGCTCTTAACACAGGACGCTATATGGCCCATTGGTTGCCACCATTACACAAACACGTTGCCATTACACGAACACTCACAATCCCAAGTGGATGGTCATTTAATTCTTGCTCATAGGACCATGACTTTAGCACATAATGGGCCATGGTAAGAGCGACCAAGACTATCTCTTTAACACACACACACACACACACACACACACACACACACACACACACATACACCCACACACATGCACACACACACACACACACACACACACAAAGCGATCTCTATTATAGAGATCGAACCTAAGTGTGATTCTAGCATGCCTATGATTAGTGATGCTGGAGTTGATCCTATTATAGAGATCGAACCTAAGTGTGATTCTAGCACAACAAAGCCATGCGGCCCACTCGCAATACCAAAAGCTCCTTGGGTTTTGAGAAAATCTGAGATGGCTCAAGTCAGGAAGACAATCTCGGAATTCAAGACACCTACAGGTCACATGCATTGTCTCAAGGGTGTTTTCACAAAGGATGATAAGTTGAGTGGCCTGAAATCTCATGATTGGCATAAGCTCTTACAATTTGTGTTGCCAATAGCCCTGAAGAATTGTGTGATCGAGAGTATCAGAGCAACAATTTTCAAGATCAGCTCACCAGTGCGTTGGATTAGCTCCAAGGAGATAAGACAAGATACGATTGAGCTAGCTAGATTGAATGCAATTGAGGCCATTTGCAAGATCGAGAAGTTCTTTCCCACCTCAGTTTTAACAATACAAATGCATCTTCTCGTTCATGTGGTTGGCAAGGTTGCGCTAGTCGGCACTGTTCACTTGAGATGGATGTTCTTTCTAGAGAGGTTCATGAAGACTCTTAAAGGTTTCATGCGACAGTGAGCACAACCGGAAGGAAGCATGGCAGTGGGTTGGCTCATCCAAGAATCCCTCGTATACATCACAGAATTTCTAGGCTTTGTTGATGCTGAAATGCCTAGATTATGGACTCCAAAGTCTGATCTGCGAGTAACAGGCGAGGAGGCTCAAGGCAAAGGATTAGTACGCAAGATGGACTCTCACTTACGAGACAAGATCAACAAGATTTGCATCTTGAATTCTCAACCAATGGAGAAGTGGATCACAACGTACGAAGTTGCAAAGGCATGAAGGCAGCAAGAAAGAGCCGGGTTTAGATGCAATTGAAATACACGCAATCTCCCATATCCAACACATTTGCAAGTCCTCCCTCCATTTTCGACAAATGCATGGCTTGATAATGCCATGCGCGAGGCGAGGCAAAATGGAGAGGTTGTGTCAGAGGAGGGTCCATACATCCCTAGCTGGTTATGAATGCAGAATTGGGGTTGTATGGACCATTTTGTGCTAAAAAAATTTTGCTACAAAATCTTCGGTAGTATAAATGTCAGTACAAGTGTCGGTATAGCCGTCTGTATCTATGTCTGTATAGTCGTCTATATAGGGGTCGATATACCCGTTTTTATAAGCACTGGTATAGCAGTCATCAGTATAGTCGTCTATATAGACACCGGTATCGCAGTCGGTATACCCATCTGTATAGGTGCCAATAAAGCCATCTGTATAGACGTCGGTATAGGCATCGGTAAAAAGTAATTATTACCGACGATTATACCGATGTGTTTGTACCGACGGTTATACCAATGTGTGAACCAAAGTTTGCGCCATTTTTCCCCCGTCTTTTGGTGTCGGTATAGCTGTCGGTATAAGGCCGACCTGTTGTAGTGTATAGATGGACTTCACTAGTGGCATTTAAGTGTGAGGATGAAGGCTTTATCATGACATTAGGAAAGGCACGATTATGAGGATGAAGGCTTTATCATGACATTAGGAAAGGTACGATTATGAGGATCCCATAGGGCTTTGTCTCGTAAGTTAAACTTGTAGCTATGAGGATCACGAACGGAGATGAGGATAACATGTAGGTATTTATGTCATCTACATGATGCATGTGTGAAGGTATAGACTTTGGGAGTAGCCCTATATCTTCCACAAGGATAACATGTAGGTATTTATGTCATCTACATGATGCATGTGTGAAGGTATAGACTTTGGGAGTAGCCCAATATCTTCCACAACGAGGGATGAGGTGTCATCTAATTCAATGATATGGGAGGGCATAGAATGTAAAGTTTTCGAAGGGACTAGATTGGTCCCTAGTTGTTGCAAGGGTGGGAAATTAGTGTATGATGAGGTCGAAGGAGGCATGACATGTAGAATACAGGAGGTGAATGGAGTAGACTCTAGAGGTATTTCATAGTTTTCTTACACTAATGATGCAGATCTGATGATAAGGGTTTTCCACGTGTGACCATCAAGCCTCTAAGAAGAGGGAGAATTTCTCAATGCCCACATTTAAAGTATATATATATATATATGAATCCGAAGGCTATTGGGTACACCTATGTGGAAGGCAGAATTAGGGCAGGCATTGGCAAGAGGCTTGGAGGTGCAAGGCAGGTGTAAGGTAAGCCCATGTTAAAACACACGCGTACGATGTTGATGCAAGACATCGGCAACCCCTTTTAGGCTGATGAACGGCAGATCTCCGCTGTACAAGCGGCGGGTGTGTGTGCCTATCAAGGGTTGGATGTGGGTGGGCATTAATGGCCTTATGACACCCTAGAGACTTGTGACATCAGAGATGCACATGAGAGGATTGGCATTCCCATTATTATTCCAACATTCTACACTACCACATCATCATGAGCTGTTGCGAGGGAGGGAATGCATGCCTAGCTAGGGGTGCGGTTGGAAGTGCCGGGAGGGAGCGCATGCCTAGCTAGGGGTGCGGTTGGAAGTGCCGGGAGGGAGCGCATGCCTAGCTAAGGGTGCGGTTGGGTCAAGAGGAAGTGCTGGCCCGGGGTGGGAGCCGGCCAGGGATTACATTAACGTGATCACAATTGTGTGAACACGTGAACAAAACATGTTATTAACATAAAAAAATATGTGATCACATCTTATATTCACATGTTAATTTTGGTGACCTATTAAAACCAGTTCAACTTGTAAATCCCCAAGGGTTTTTCCTTTTCCCGATGGGCTCGGGTGGCTTTATCCATTTCTCGGCGGGGCCTGTCGGGATGTGTGCATATCCCGACGGGCCCCGTCGAGAAAATGACAAAGCTCGACGGGCTGTTATGTTTTTTATATATACACTCCCGGTATACGACTGTTTTGGCTTTTTGGGAAGACTGTCCTACTGTGGGGCTGAAGTCTTTCCTTAAATTGTTTATAGAACTCCCGGTTGACTCTAGGAACATCCTTCGGGAAAGAACATTCTTATTTTAGGGGCTATCAGCTTTCCTATAGGTTGTCCTAAGGCTATTGAGCTACTAGTCCTCAGTTCTTTGAATTGGGGGCAGGGTGTGTTTCATAGTAGCTAATACCTGCAGAGATATAGGAACAAAGCTAGAGCCATTTCCTCTTTGCTTTTGAGCAGCGTAGGTAATCTATTCTGTGCTTGCTATTATTTTTTATTTTATAAACTAGAGCCATTAGTCCTACTCAGGGGCTTGTATTGGTTCTTGATACTAGACATGGTCCATAGTAGACAGGATCTATTGTCCTATACTAGAGTATTGGGTAGAAATAGATCCTTGATTTGATTTGATTTGTCAATGTTAGACGAGGTCTATCACCCTATACTAGAGTAATGGGCAAAAATAGATCTTTGTGTTGTGTAAAGTATCCTTAATTGGGTACATAAAACATCCTTCGTTGGGGGTGTAATGTGCATTGTATACATGTTATCAATTTTATGTACCTTAATTTTAAAACATACATTTATGTGTTATAAATTTGTTACTTACATTTAATTACAATGTAAAGTTTGAATGATAATAATTTGAAAGGCCCAAAATTTTAAGACATGCATTAGGATCTTAGTACACAGGCGCTCTGTTAGGGAGCATAACACCTGGTGGTTGCTTGAGCGCCTTCTCTAGGGTATAGTCCCTTGTTAATCGTGGTGCCGCCTACCACTCATGTATGGACGCGGCGTGCCCTTGGTTTTACCATGATTAAGAGTGCGACAATATCTAAAGGGATCATGTCTTTGACTGCTTGCACTACTTGCCCTTACTTAGATATACTAGTATGAACGTGCACATGCACATAGTGTCTCTTATGCTTTTGTTTTTTGATCAAATATGCTTTGCGTGAAGAGAGGTAGAAAGAGAGAAATCTATTAAGAATCGCATAGTTCAAGATGCCGTCATCTTTGTACATAAGGTTTCTGATTGTTGGCACTAGTAGTCCCTATTTAGGTCTTCTAATAGTACGTACAAGCACATGTGGAGACTCGATGGTCACATTTGTAGTGGTTCTTATATTTTTATTTTCTAATGCATCCATAATTGTATAGGAATGTATGTTTTCTAATACATAAGTGACTCGATGGTCACGTTTGTAGTGGTTCTTATATTTTTACATCCATAATTGTATAGGAATGTATGTTTTCTAATACATAAGTGACTTTGTTACTTTATTTGTATACTCATTCATTGTTCTTATTCTTCTTATTGAATAGCTTATTTGAGATGGAAGAAAATATAAGGCCTAGTGATAGAACCCAAACACAAAATAACAGAAAAAGAAGGCACCTAGGATAGAGTGGCAATATGCAGTTAATATCGGCGATCGATTCATAGACTACAGGAGTGTAAGTTATGCCATGCAGTGAAATCGGGTGGGGCATCCCGACTCAGAGAACACTTTCTAGGTGGAGCATCGAGGAAAATGGGACGTACATGTACCCATCCCAGTGGAGCTGTGGTGGCCAAATGCTTGAGAGAAGAAATGCAAAAGAAGGATACAAGAAGACATTACACATCTATTGCTGCAGGTCCAAGGACACAAAAGAACATTGTAATTCTAATGATCAAACTCCAAAAGCATCGTCGGCTTGTGCTCCAAACGTGAACGTACAGCCTGAAAGCAATCAATCCAGTGTGTCTTCTTGTAAGCGGCACTTTGATGCAGGGAAGGTTTCCATGCGTCAAACTTCATTACATGAAAGCATGCGTAATAGTTTGCTCGATGATGCATAGCTCGCTCTTGCCGAAACGACCTTTTTTTCAGGGATTTTTTCAGGGAGTGCTATGATGATGGTGGACAGTGAGCATTGGAAGAGAGCATGGAAGAAAATAGACGAATTTGGAGCCGGATTTTCACTGCCCCCACATACTATGCTATGCGCAATGACTTACTGGAAAAATGCTATGCTCAAGTGAAAGAACGCGTAAAAAGAGTAATTCTCAATAACATAGAACTTTTTGGATGCTTCTGGATGCAATATAGTTAGCGACGATTGGTCCAATGTATAAAGAAAACCATTAGTCAATATAATGGTTGTTTCACCACATGAGGTAAGACTTTCATATGTGCTGTGGACTCCACTGGGTCGATTAAGTCTGGGACTTACATTGCTGATGTAATTACCTCCGTGATAGAGGAAGTGGGTGCCACAAATGTAATTCAAATTGTGATGGACAATGCAAAAAATTGCAAGAATGCCAGTAGAACCTTGAAGCGGCAATATCCGCACCTAGCTGGTTGTATTACACAGTTTGAATCTTGTCTTAAAAGATTGGTACAAAAGCGATAATACAAAATGGTTTGCTTGCATTGTTGATACACCTTGCCAACTTGTGAGATTCATGCTGAAACGATAGTGGATACTAGACATTTTTTGTCCTCGCATGTCAGTTATGCTCAAGCTTCCTGCTGAGACGAGGTTTTGTACTCACTTCTACGCTTTCGAGTCTCTTCTTCGAAACAAAGATGCTATTTGCAAAACATTTACATGTATGGCGTTCCATGATTGGGAGAGTACTCAGAGTGAAAAAGTGAAAGACAAAATCAAGATCTTGAAGATAGCGCTCACGAAGAGAACTTGGTGGAGGAGTGTGATGGACATGTGAGATGTGGTTGCCTTGTCTTGTAGGCCTCAAGCATTGTCACAGGCCCTGTATATCCTGGCTGAGTTGGGTGAGCTGTGCTTCAACCCTTGTGTTGACCGGGGGGGGACTTTGTAGCTGCGTCGATCTCAGCACCTCTTGCTCTTTCTCTACGAGCTTGGCCTCCAAGGTCTCTTTTACCTTGCTCAGCTCCAATCCAGCCCCTTCTACCATTAGAGCAAGTTCTTCTCTTGTAAATGTCACTGTTTCTTCGCGTATGTCATGTGTGCTGACTGCGGTCTCTCTAGACGTGAAGTCCACTGGAGTTCCTTTGACAAATTGAACATATAACATTTTGGCGAAGTATAACGGTGCATCTGCATTATGAGGAGTGTGACCATATACTTCTAGGAAGATTCGTTCGGTGTTCAATCTTATGTCGTCTATGATACACCGAGACACCTTCCATCTCCCCTTCTTTATCTTCGCTTCAGAGCACAGCCATATTTGTCTGATCATTTCTTTGGAGACCTATTTATTAATGTCTTTCCATTTGGCATAAGTAGGATTTGCCCATTTTGATAACCTACAAGCTGTCCTTGTTGCTGCACGGGCGGTCAATCCATGTGCTAGAGCTTTCATTTGTTCATACAAGTTCATGGCTAACTCTTCACGCTCGGTATGTTGTCTTTTTGCCATATCTACACGAAAAAATTTGACATTAGTAATTAAATGAACTATTTTGTAACATGTAAGGCATTAATCATTTGTTACCATATTATAGTAGTGATGTGTGTGAACACACTTAGGACCGCCGGGGCACTTTTTTCCTCACTAGGAGGTTTTTTCCCCCGTGCATTGTATATACGCCCATTATCTTCTAGGGCTTGTTATCTTTCATTTTTGGCACTCATAATACACTACTGTGTTGTGCTCAAGCTTCCTCATCTTCTTGAAGTTGTGTGTGCATTCCTGCAACCCTAATTCCAACAATTGGTATCAGAGCAGGCTTCCTTCTCCCGGGCAGCATCACCGGCACCTGCCGCTTCATCTCCTCCGATTGCAACGAGGTTTCACGAGCGTCTGCAGGTTAGTATATGCCGTGGGTGAGCCCGTAGGGCTCGGTCGTTTCAGAATTTTGATCTGAAGTCATTTCGCCCTCCGTTTTTGCATTCCAAGTACTGCGCAGGCAAAATCGTCCTACTGTGCAGATTTTCTGTCAAGATTAAAATCTGCAGGACAGGTGCCCATTCGTCTGTTTTGGGCTGTGCTACATAGCACAGGTCGATTTTATACAGGTTTACCTCTTACAGACAGCATTTACATCTAGTAGTACAGTCATTGGCCATGGCTGACAACAATGATGTGTTCCGCATGCTGGCTGCTGAGGATAAGTTGGATGGCACCAACTATCCATTGTGGGCATATATGATGCGACATGTATTGGTAGCAAAGGGGTTATGGAATATTGTGCAGGGTATTGATGCACGTCCTATTGTGGCTGGGAATGCTGCAAATACATCAGAAACAGGTACTGTTGATGATGGTGCAGGCACAAGTGCTGTAGCAGCTGTTCGAGAACCACCACTTTCAGCAGAGCAGATTCGTTGGGATGGTAGAGATGCGCAGGCTCATGCCTTGATTGCGCTGTCTGTCAAACGTACCATTATCCCACATATTCGCTCCTGCAGGACTTCTAAGGATGCTTGGGATGTACTTGCCACATTGTATCAGGCAAGAAATGAGGCTCGTGTTGCTTATCTCCGAAAACAGTTGGAGAATGAGCATATGAACGAAGGTGATTCTATGGATAGCTTTTTGACAAAGATCAAGGATTTCAAAGAGCAGCTCATTTCTGCAGATGAAATCCTGTCAGACAGTTCACTTGTGCAGACTGTTTTGAATGGTCTACCAGATTCTTATCAGGGTTTTGCTTCCACTCTTCGCTTGATGATGAAAGGAAATCCCAATGCCTTATCATTTGAGGAGTTAGTTTCTGTTTTGCTGCAAGAAGACCAGTCAAGGCAAAACAGGAATAGTATGCGTGTCGCAGATCAAGCTTTCGGTGCTAGTCAGAGAAGCGGGAAAGGTAAAGCTGGCTTTTCTTCTAGTAAGCAGAAATCTGCAAATGCTGCGCAACCAAAGAAGGAAGACAAAGATGAGAAGAAGGGTGACAAACAGAAGACATTTTGCAAGTACTGTAAGGGAAATGATCATGTCATCAAAGCGTGTCCTAAGCTGGCTGCGAAAGAGGCTAAGAAGAAAGAGGCTGGTATGGCTGTTGCAGATGCCTCTCCTTCTAACAATGAATCTGCTAATGTTGTGCTAGATACAGAATGGGCATTCAATGCGCAGTGCAGTTATGACCCATCTTTGCATGACACATGTATGTCTGCAGTAGATTCAGATGTATGGTACTTTGACAGTGGTGCCACTAAGCATATCACCTCGCAGCGCAGTTTATTCACTTTCCTTGAGTCTGCTCCCACAGGGAATACTGTCACTTGTGCCAATAACTCCTCTTATCCCGTTAAAGGAGTTGGACAGATTGTGCTGAATGTTGCAAATGGCAACACCTTTACACTTTTTGATGCATTGTATGTGCCAGGGATCAAAAAGAATCTGTTGTCAGTCTCCGCATTTGCCAAAACAGGTTTGGTTGTAAAATTTGTGGATGACAGATGTACTGTTCATGATCTCTCTTGTGGTGACATCATTGTAGCATCTGGTTCACTATGTCGAGGGCTGTATAAGCTCAATATGGATGGCAAATGTGTAGAGGATTCAGCATGTGCTATTATGGATACGCAGGCTATTTCAAATGCAAAACTGTGGCATGCACGTTTTGGTCATCTGAATTTTGCAAGTTTGCTGCGCCTGCAGAAATCTGAAATGGTGTCTTCTTTGCCTAAGCTTGAGGCACCTGTCAAGCATGTTTGTGAGGGCTGCATATTGGGTAAAATGCAGCGTGCTTCCTTTCCCAAAGATGGATCAGTGAGAGCTGAACGCAGATTGCAGCTTGTTCACAGTGATGTTTGTGGACCCATGCAAACTCCATCATTTGGAAACTACCTTTACTTCGTGACTTTCATTGATGATTTTACCAGGCATGCATGGGTATATCCTTTGAAGGCAAAGTCCGAAGTGTTTTTGTGCTTCAAACAGTTTTTGGTTATGGCTGAAAATGTGTCAGAAAGTAAGATGGGCACCCTCCGTTCAGATCGAGGGGGGGAGTATATGTCTTCAGAATTTAATGCATTTCTGGCTGAGCGTGGGATAAAACACCAATGTACAGTGCCGTATACACCACAGCAAAATGGTGTGGCTGAGAGAAAAAACAGGTCTCTCATGGAAATGGCAAGATGTATGGTTAAGAGTCAAAGTCTACCACATGGTTTTTGGCTTGAGGCTGTCATGTGTGCCACTTATGTACTAAACAGGTGTCCCACCAAAGCATTACAGGTTGTCACTCCATATGAGGCTTGGCATGGCCGCAAGCCATCTGTTGGCCATTTACGTGTTTTTGGTTGCCTGGCATATGCATTAGTGCCTGTGCAACATCGCAGAAAATTGGATGACAAAGCTGTCAAATGTATTTTTGTTGGATATAGTGCTGAGAGCAAAGGCTATCGTTTGTATCATCCACAGACAAAGCGCATTTTGGTTAGCCGTGATGTTGTATTTGTGGAAGATGCAGTTCAGCCCTTGGTTTCATGTACTAAGGAGACAAATATCAGCTCACGTGATGTCTATGATACATTGTTGCCTCTTTTCAGTGGTGCACAGTCAAGTGCAATACCTCATGAGGCAGTTTTTCAGCCTATGCAGGTTTTAAATAATGGCACAGATCAGCCTATATCTGATGCAGATGTGCATGATGCACTTGAGGATGAGAGACAAGAGATTGAGGGCTCTAGGAATATGCCTAGATGGCTGGTGCAGACTTTGCGTGACAGCAAGTTGGATGCCCCTTTGTCTAGTCGCACTCGTTCTGGCTCTCATGGTGCCTCTTATGCGTCAGATTGTTATGCATTGGCTGTTTCTAGTATGTGCGATGAAAGTGAGCCTGTTTCATTTGATGAGGCACAAAGTTCAGAAAATTGGATGGCTGCTATGCAAGCAGAATACGATGCTATTATGAAGAATGGTACATGGTCTTTATGTGACTTGCCCCCTGGCAAGAAGGCCATTGGCACTAAGTGGGTATACAAATTGAAGCGTAAGCCTGATGGCACAGTGGATCGCCATAAGGCTAGGCTTGTTGCAAAAGGTTATGCTCAAGAGAAGGGCATTGATTTTGATGAGACTTTTGCTCCCACATGTCGTATGACCACTGTTCGTAGCATCTGTGCATTAGCAGCTCATAATGGTTGGAATGTACATCAGCTGGACATAAAGACTGCGTTCTTGAATGGAGATTTGCATGAGGAGGTGTATGTATCGCAGCCTCGTGGTTTTGTTCAAAGAGGGCAGGAAAACAAAGTGTGCAGGTTAAAAAAGGCTTTATATGGTTTAAAGCAAGCTCCACGAGCTTGGTATGAAAAAATACATGCATATTTGACTGCACATGGGTTTCAGAATAGTCCAACAGAAAGCACTTTGTATGTTAAACGTGTGGATGGTGTACATCTAATCATTGCTCTCTATGTCGATGACATGCTGCTCACAGGACCAAATGAGAGTCATATTGCTGATTTTAAGGCTGATTTGAATGCCTCTTTTGAGATGTCAGATTTGGGGCATTTGCATCATTATTTGGGGATACAATTTAAGCAGTGTGATGGAGGTATTGCTTTGTGTCAGACAAAGTATATTGAAACATTGTTGCGGAGATTTGGCCTTGAAGACTGCAAGCCTATTGCTACTCCAATGGAGACAGGTTTGAAGTTGAGTCTTCATGATGCTGGAGATCACTTTGATGTCACACTCTATCAGACAGCTGTTGGTTGCCTCATTTATGTATGCATTACGAGGCCAGACATTCAGTTTGCAGTCTCACAGGTGAGCAGATTTATGCATAGCCCAGGCATTAAGCATTGGCAGGCAGTGAAGCGTATCTTTCGCTATTTGAGTGGTACTCGGCATCTTGGGTTGTTTTATCCCAAGGGGGGATCATTGCCGCCAGATTTACATGCTTTTTCAGATTCTGACTGGGCTGGTTGTTATGACACACGCGTGTCCACGAGTGGTTTTTGCTTCATGCTTGGAAGCTCATGCATATCATGGTTGAGCAAGAAGCAGCCTACTGTGGCCACTTCTAGTTGTGAAGCTGAGTACAGGGCAGCTTTCACAGCTACGGTTGAGTGTGTGTGGCTCAGACGCCTTATGGCTGATTTGGGTGTTGGGCAGCCATCTGCCACCACCATCTTCACTGACAGTCAGAGCGCATTGGCAGTTGCGCGGAACCCAGTGTTCCATGCTCGTACGAAGCACATTGAGGTGCACTACCATTATGTCAGGGAGAGACTCTCTGCAGGAGAGATCAGTTTGGCTTATGTGCCAACACAGGATAACCTTGCAGACCTTTTCACAAAGGCTCTGCCTCGTGAGAAGTTCGAAGCTTTTCGCAAAGCTTTGGGCTTACTCCCTTTTGTGGATTCGTCCACATAGCTAGACACTTCCCTATACATGAGTGCTAGCTCTTGTTCACCGCATCACTCCAGGGGGGATTTGTTACCATATTATAGTAGTGATGTGTGTGAACACACTTAGGACCGCCGGGGCACTTTTTTCCTCACTAGGAGGTTTTTTCCCCCGTGCATTGTATATACGCCCATTATCTTCTAGGGCTTGTTATCTTTCATTTTTGGCACTCATAATACACTACTGTGTTGTGCTCAAGCTTCCTCATCTTCTTGAAGTTGTGTGTGCATTCCTGCAACCCTAATTCCAACATCATTGTGATAAAACATAATTTTAACACCATGGATAGGGAGATGAAATGCAATAATCAATAAGACTTATCTAATCAACAAAAGTACACGTCAAACGGTACACACAAACCAAGAGTTTATAAGAGGAAGTGACAACACACTGCTATTAACGACACAAACTTGAAAGAGAATTCATCATCCATTATAAAATTGAATCAAAAGAGCATTGATCATCCATTACAAAATTGGATTGAAAGAGAGAGAAAGTTCCACTAGAGGATGTTGCGCCCTAGCTGGTTCAGTGTTCAAAGATCTAAAAAATTTTGCTACTTAAAGAAGAGACTTTCTCTCTTCACATGAGTAGCAGGCATCATCGAGTTGCGGACTCTATGTACAATGGCGTCCATGGTAGCTTTATCACATGAGAGCTACCATCCATCCAATGCTCTTGCACTACCTTCCAAAAATCATACAATACCTCTAGTAAGTATCCTAGGAAAAAAATGTCACTCGTCATAGTATATGCATCTCTCGCCAAGGGATCGTAAATCTCTGGGGCTAGCCACACGATCGCTTATGCCGCTCTCTATCAGCATAGGACTGGGCATCTGCCACCTTGTCCGGGTTATTCGTTGCATCATATACAAAATTGAGCGACATTCTTTGATTTGGGGGTGTTAACAATGCTCCCCAATCAATAATGCCAATGCATAGCTTTAAGTCTCTAGTTAAATCTAATACTATATTAAATGGATGCAGATCTGTATGTACAATGCCCCTTCCATATGAGCAGCGAGGTGAGCGTCACGGGAAGGAGGTCGTCCCCATCCCTTATCTAGTCGAAAGATTGCTCTTGTGAAATTACTGTATCTAAATGGCACTTTCAAGAGCAGGTCACCAAGTGATCTATCGTTGAAGAAAGGGAAAATTGTTATCCACGGGGACTCCTTGGTGAAGGCCATGCACGTAACAATTGAAGGGTGCAGCACTTGCATGCCCTGCTCTGTTTGAAAGTTTTCGAATTTTGTATTGCTATCGCCCTTGTAATGCTTTTTGTAGAATGTAATATGTTCGAGTGACAAGAAAGAAATGCCTTGAATTTTATATTGCCACCTGTCCAAATGACCCTGAGCCTATTAATTGGCCTTCAATCAAGGCCTCGTGTGGGACACCAATCAGATATATACAAAGGGAATTGTATATTGTGTGCATGATTGCGCCTGTCCTTGTCACATCCGATTGTCCCGACGATGCTGCGACTACGTCTTGGCCGAGATGCACTCTCTTGGGGAGCGTCTTTGCGTCAAGTGCCTTCATTCTTTTGCTCTTTGCCTTCCGATCCGCCCATATACTGTCCCAAAATTGAAGTCAACGTAAATCAGCAGTAGGTGGTGCTGCATCTCTTAGGTCGTTGTATGCCACACGCATACTACCTAAAATAGTGCGGGTTCTATGCTGATAATCAAAATCACCAAGCTTTTCTCTTTGACATAGCTCTATGTTTCCTGCACTTTGGAGCCGACGTTGCATATTCTCCTATATCTACTAGATGAAATCTCGCATGAGGATGTCGGATTCATTGATCCTTTTGATGGTGTCTTCTGTACTTTGCGACATGAAGATGACAGCTTCCGTACGAATTGCCCGCATGACAACTTTTCGCTCGTCGATGGAAAGCATGGTGGCCACCGCGAAGCTATCAAAATGTCTTTGGAGACAAACAAAAAAAAATAGTATAAATCAAAAGAATTCAAAAGACAATATATTTAGATAGAGATGGAGACTCGAGAGAGAATACTAGATGACATTTTGATAAAACAAAAAACATAGTATCAATCAAAAGAATTCAAACCAAGACCACACAATACATTTAGACAGAGATGGAGAGAGAATACAAGATGACATTTGGCATCATGGATCATACTCAAAGAACTCAAAAGGAGACAGAGGAGACTGAATGAGAGAGAGTATTATCACACAGAGATAGATAGGATATGAGTTGTAACTTGACATTCTTAATGATTTCATTATTAAGATGATAGATAGAGATTGCATCGTGCAAGAGCCCATGACAGAGAAAAATTATAAAATATGTTTCAAATATTTAGACAGTGATAAAATTTTGATTTAGTTTCATGAATATTTTTTGAAAATAGGGTGAAATTAATGATACAAAATAGAGTGAGAGAGAGAGAGAGAGAGAGAGAGAGAGAGAGAGAGAGAGAGAGAGAGAGAGAGAGAGAGAGAGAGAGAGAGAGAGAGAGAGAGAGTGTGTGTAATATGACATATATATAGAGAGAATGAATTGTAGCTTCATATTTGTAATGAATTGTAGCTTCATATTTGTAATGATTTTATTATTATTGATATAGACAGAGATTGCATCATGCAAGTTTTTATTTCTTGGACTCAATTATAGAGAGAATTACAAAATATGTTTCAAGTTTTTAGGCACTGATAATAGAATGTCAATTTATTTATGATCGATGAAATACTCAGGCCTCGTTACCGACCATGTATCACATGGACCACGCACAAACAAGATATTGCTAGCCGCGTAATCGACTAACCAGACAAATTTACGACACTATCTAGCCGCGTTACCGACGACGAAGTGCCGTAACATGCAATAAACAAAATATGCACTAGCGAATGCCACCATCTAGCCGCATCACCGACTAACTGCCGTCCGAATCTATGGGAATAACACTTAGATACAGACATAATCTAGCCGTGTTACCGACTGCATTTTAGAAAAGGGGAGGGAAGGTGACATCTGATGGGAAAGAGTGCGTGTCAGACAGAGGAGGGAGAGAGAGAGAACACACCGCAACTACAAGGGGAAAGCCATGCCCCTAATCTCCATAGCCATAAACTTACAATGACTACACACACTGTATACACTAGCTCTCATCTAGTGTTATCTATACACTTGGGTTAGTTAGTGTATTGGGTGTTCAACCGGCCACACAGCCAGCAACCTAACATTCTCCCACTTGATGGTGGCTAATGTGGGAGGCAAACAACTATACATTGGTTAGTTGTGAGTGAGATCCATCAGTCTCACATTATTGCCATCAGCTGTCGACAGTGTTGGAAGCGCACACTGGGGAGACTCTTTGTCAATGCATCTGCTGCGTTCTCAGACGTATGTATCTTCACCAAGTCTAGCTTCTTGCTTGCCAACAAGCACTTGCGACTAAAGTGATAGCGCACATCAATGTGTTTCGTCCTTGCATCATGAAACATCGGATTCTTGGCTAAAGCAATAGCACTCTGACTGTCATAGTGAAGCACTGGCATCTTCTGCTCCAATCCAAGATCTCCCATACTAGGCAGGCAAGCCATATAGCTTCTTTGATTGCATGCTTCACTCAATGCAACATATTCAGCCTCTGTATTGGAGATAGACGTACAATCTTGAAGAAGAGATCTCCAAGAAATAGCAGAACCAACAAACGTGTAGATCCAACCTGTCGTTGACCTACGAGTGTCAACACAGCCTGCATAGTCATTGTCAACATATCCATGAACAGTTAACTCCCCATGTCCATAGCATAACTGTCTATCAGCTGTGCTGTCACTCTCAAGTACTTGAGGATCGTTTTGATAGCTTCCCAATGCTTCTTTCCAAGATTGGACATATAACGGCTGACAACTCCCACTGGATGGGCAATGTCTGGTCTTGTAGTAGTAGCTACCATAGCATACATGAGACTACCACAAGCTGAAGCATATGCAACCTTAGCCATTGCGGCTTTTTCCACATCAAATTTGGGACAATAATCCATACTAAGCTTTATATATGCAGGTAATGGGGTATCACTACTTAACTTCAAGTAAGCAGGCAACTTAGAACCATCTACCTCTTCCCCCTTTTGCATATTAAAGCGTTCAAGCACCTTTTGCACATACTCTTTATGAGACAAGTACAACAACCATTTCTTCTTGTCCCGACTAATGTGCATACCCAATATTCTATTGGGTTCTCCGAAATCCTTCATGTCAAATTATCGTGACAACTTTTGCTTGAGGTCAGCAATGTCCTTTGTGGAATGACCAACAATGAGCATGTCATCCACACACAAGATAAGCATAATGATCTGTCCTTTCCATGGTCTCTTGATGTACAAGCACGGATCCTCAGTACTGCGTACAGACCCTTGGGAGAGCATAAATGTATCAAATTTTTGATACCATTGTCTGGGTGCTTGCTTCAAACCATAAAGACTTTTCTTAAGTCTGCACACCAGATCTTCCTTTTGCCAGGAACAACAAACCCTTCAGGTTGTAGCATATAGATCTCCTCCATGAGATCACCATGTAAGAAAGCTGTCTTAACATCCATTTGAATGAGCTCAAGGTCTTCCTTGGCAACCAATCCAAGCATGACACGCAACGTCGTCATCTTGACCACTGGCAAAAATATTTCCTCAAAATCTATGCCATACTCTTGCTTGATACCCTTGGCTACCAACTGAGCTTTATACGCTCCAACTCGGATGCATACTTTTTCTTGTATACCCATTTACATGATAACGCTTTCTTACCCTTTGGAAAAGGAACAAGCTCCCAAGTATCATTCTTTTCAATGCTCGCCCCAGCTCACTTTTCATCGCAAGTTTCCATTTTGCACTATCACCCGCTAGCATGGCCTCTTTGTAACAAAACGGCTCACCACTATCTGTCACCAAGACAAAATTCACACCAGGAACATATCTCCCTGGTGGATGAGACCCTCTTTGAGATCTATGTGGTGGTGGCTCATTGTTAGCCATATCATGCTCATGTGCAACATCTTGCAGAACAACAACTGGCTCTCTAGCTGGCTGAGCAGGAGACAGTACATCGGAGAACGTCACTCTCCTGTACTCTACCTCTTTAACAGGCTGTTTATGCATCTTGGTCTCATTGAAAACCACATCACTGCTATGAACAATGGACCTCATCTGAGGGTCGATAGCCAAACTCACCATCAATTTCGTAGCTAAGAAAGATGCATTTCCGACTCTTTGGATCCAGCTTAGCACGTAACACTTTCAGAACATGTGCATAAGCCTCACAGCCAAAAGTGCGGAGTTTATCATAAGACACTTTATGTCCTGTCCACCACAACTCCTCATGCACTTTAAAGTTTAACAATGTATGGGGTGTACGATTGATAAGATATACCACGGTCAACAACGCTTCAGCCCAAAATCCTTGTGTCAAGCTTGCTTGGGACAACATAGACATGATTCGCTCTTGAATCGTCCTATTCATACGTTCAGCAACACCATTTTGGGCAGGTATATATGGAGTAGTAAACTCCCTTTTGATACCCTTCTCAACGCAAAAGTCATGAAACTCATTGGAGATGTGCTCCCCACCATTGTCTGACCTCAAGACCTATTGAGGCTTATCACTTGACAGGTTAACTTTATTTTTATTGTTTTGACATTAACAAGCAAAAAGGCAAAAAACAAGCATGACACCCATCAAATTTAGGCCTTGTCTACCATTAGAGTGAGAGTTTATTCACTGACCCTGAATTTTTTTACTTTGCTCCCAGCCACTATGGCTAGTGGCAAAATGGTTCACTTTTAAGAACACATATTGAGTGAAAAGTACCATTCAAGCTCAGAAAGTACGCTTTAGATAGTAGAGGCATATAGGTACGAATATATGATTCATTCACTGTTAGGCATAAGCTCTAACTCCTGCTAACTTAAGAAGGCTACAAGCCCTATATTATAAAACTTGTAAAGACCACCATAATGGCATAAATTTCACACTTGAACAACTCCTAATCAGCATACCTCCATATTGTGTTCATTATATACGGGAGAGCTCATGTTCAGAACCACCTAAACAAAATGACTTTGTAAATATTGTGATCACCTTAACCACCACTCATGCAAGTAGCGACCACTATGTCTTAGCAGCCCCAGTACATGTCCTGTATTATTGGACATTGTGCAAAGTGAGGAGCTCAGTTGAATGCTCTTGTAAAGGAGCACAAGCATTAGTCAAACTGTTACAAAATGGTTGCGGCCATATTGAGTTTCCATGAGAATAACAAACCTCTTGAAACAAGGGAATGTCTCATCTTTTGACTTTAATGCATATGCCCAAACTTTCCTCGTTGCATCGTCTATGAACATAATGAAATACAATGCGCCACCAAGACTGCGTCGGCATGGGGCCGCACATATCACTATGTACAAGCTTTAAAGGGCGTTTGTCTTATCAAACAACACATTATGGGGAGCATGTGTTTGCTTCCCATACTGACAGTGCTCACAGACACGAAAATCATCAAAAGACATGGAAGGCAAGTACCCTGAAACGAGACAGTGTCTCCATACATTTCTTTGACATATGACCTAACCGGCAATGCCACAATGCAACGTTTGGCAGCTCGGTTAATGACAAGATACTATTTTTGGCTGACACATAAAGAGGATATAAGGTACCAACTTTAGATCCACGAGCAATAACCATATTGCCCTTGCATATGCACCATGACTGCTCTTTGAATAAGACTTTAAGCCCTTCATCATCAAGTCTGCCCCAACGGATATGAGATTACGAGTCAAGCATGGTACATGGCGAACATTTTTGAGGATCAACTTGTATCCATTGTCCAACATCATAACAATGTTACCAATACCAACTATGTCACATGAATAACTGTCACCAAGTGCAACAGAGCCAATAGTCTCTTCATAACAAGTGAACCACTCTCTATGTGGTGTAACATGAAGAGACGCCCCAGAATCAAGTATCCATGTATGTGACAATGTACCATTGACTAGCACCTTCGTAGACAATGCACTCTCAAGGCATAGAACATCCTGTGCATCATGAAAACTGTCAACAGGCTTAGGCATATCACTGGCATGCGCATCATGAGACTCAACTGCATTGATCTCTTGGATCTTAAGTGAACTTTTAGGTGCATCCTCTTTACCATGGTCATGGTCAGAGGCTTTTCCCTTGCCTTTCTTACGTTTCCACTCATAACAATCCTTTCTGACATGGCCATACTTCTTGCAATAGTGGCATTGCACACCACATCCACGTGACTTTGAATGACCATGTTTACTAGCACTTCTAGAACGTGCACCATCATCATAACGACCAGGAGAACGACCACATCGTTGCTTGACCTTTTTCTGCACATAATGAGCTTCGCTAAGTTGTTGCGAGCTTTCCATATTCTTGCGTCTGATCTCCTCGGACAACAAGGAGGAACAGACACTCTCATATTCAAGACGACCCTCTGGTGTAGAATTACTTATGACTGTACAGAAGGTTTCCCATGATGACGGCAAACTGCATGAGAGATGTATGGCTTTCATCTCGTCATCAATATTCAACTTCTGAGCATGAATTTGGGCAAACAAACTATCGAACTCATTCATGTGAGCGGCCACACTTGCGGACTCTTTCATATGTAAGTTGTAGAGTCGACGCATCAAAAACACTTTGTTACTGGCCGTTTTATGCTCATAGGTTTCACATAACTTTGTCCATACCTCATGAGCTGTGGTACACTCCAAGACCGTAAAATACACCGACTCAGCAAGGTGTAAACGTATAGTGGACCTAGCCATGGCATCCAACTCTTTCCACTCACGATCTGACATTTCAAGATCTTTCAAATCCTAGCGTCTTTTGAACTCAATGGGCAATTTTTGCCTCTTTTGCACCAAGACATTCTGGATCTGCTCTTTACAAAGAGCAAAGTTTGAACCATCAAACTTTTTGATGTCATACACATCTTTGGAGATCGCCATAATAGCTTAAATGGTGCAACACAAAAGAGGGAAAAATTGGGTAGAGTTTTGGTACACAAGCAAAATGTGCCCCAAAAATAAGATGTACAAGAGTGTCACTAGTGAATCAATGACGCATCAAGTGGGTAAACTGTCAACCAATCCGCATAAACTATCCACAAAACTGCCAAATCACCAATGCATGCACATAGAAAATATGGTCAAGTCCACATGGACATAAGCAGTATGCTTCACAAGTGACCACACTCTCTACACATGTGACCTATGAAGAGGCTCTCGAGGGTAACTCTAGCAGTACCTAATCCACCTTGTGGTGCTTTACCAAGGCACTCACACCACAAGGCTTCAAAAAACCTCTCACGACCTTCACAATTGGTTGGCATTGTTTTCGTGAGACCATAATAACTTTGCATTTGAATGACAATAGAGTAACCCAATTCTCTTACATCAACTGACAAGCAATAACTCACGGCACTGAGTATGTAAACCAATGTCAAGCTCAGGCATGAGCCAACCAAAATGCATCAACACATCATCCACGCATAGACCAGCCAAGCATGGCTATCCAGAAGATCAAAGCACTTCTCAAAATGCACCAGGAGTGCGCATCAAACGGGTATGAAGTGGTACAATCTAGGAGAACTCTCGACCAGAATCTCTCCACCACAAACGAGCATCAAAAAAATTGGCATCAACTTGCATCAAATAAAAGGCATCCACCAATGCATACTCAAAGTCGCATCACACAAGTCACCACTTCGTCGGGAGGCCTCACAAATCTGGCAATCATACGAGCAAAACAGCCCACAACTCGGACGTGCACAAAACCTGCTACCCTTGCATGCTATGATCTGCTGCACACAACAGCATTTTAGGGTGTGTGATTCTTAAGAAGTATGGCACACAACAATCTTGAAGACTGCCCACCAAAAGAACCGACTTCAATGAATCGTACACACCAAAGTACAGCCCACGGTATACGATGATTCTCACGCCCTGCTATGAATATTAGGAGCAGCTTCTACCAGGGTGACGCTGGCACATTACATGACCCTAAACAGCGTACCAGTGATTGCATCATGAAATTGGCCAAGTGACTGCAGTGCAATAAGTAAAAGCTTGGAAACTGCTTGTATCGGGTCCCGATAGCTTGAATGGAAGCTTCCAGTTGCTCGATTTCCACTGGCTAATGCTCTACTTTGCTCTCGTAGCTCTCAATCACCTGATGTTTGGAGCCCTTCTCTTGCTGCTAGATCAGAGCCCTCGTGGTGCTATCGAGCAACTGTAGAACTTCTGGCCCTATGCTTGCTCGTAAGCCAACTGGGCAGGTTTGTGGCCCTGCACAAGCTTGTTTGATGCCAGTGGCCGTCCTTACAGAGACCTGCTTTGCCTTGTAGGGCTAACTCTTGGTCCTGCCCCCTGGGTACACGATGAGCTCAGAAAAACAGATAAAGAGCTCTGCTTGGTGCAGCAAGAAGCAGACCTCGTGACCTCTTTCTTTCCCTGGATCTTGTGCACTACTTTCCTTCACACCCAAGCAAATGTTCCTGACCAAGAATCTCTGTAACATTCAAAGGTCCTCGACTCCACGCTGGTCTACAGCCTCTCACTAATGCCTTGTGCCTACTGCTGCGAGCTACTGCCCTTGAACAGCCCTACATACCTCAACAACCTCAAGAGCTTGCTCAAAAGGCCTCACAGATCCACACAAAGGACTCCTACCATGGCTACCTGTGCTGCCGAGAACTCCTCGAAGGAACTCCTGCAAAGCAACACAATCTACTCCCTCCTTGCTGAGCACAAAGCTGCAAATACACACGGAAGTTTTGCTACCAGATCTGCCAATCCAAAGCTCTGATACCAGAATGATGGGAAAGAGTGGGTGTCAGACAGAGGAGAGAGAGAGAGAATACACCGCATCTACAAGGGGAGAGCCATGCCCCTAATCTCCATAGCCATAAACTTACAATAACTACACACACTATATACACTAGCTCTCATCTAGTGTTGTCTGTACACTTGGGTTAGTTAGTGTATTGGGCGTCTAGCCGGCCACATAGCCAACAACCTAACAACATCGTCATAACGATACTATACTTGCCGCATTATCGACATAGTACCGCTACGATAAGCCATACCTACCCTAGGACACTATCTAGCCGCGTTACCGACCAAGTGTCCCATGGTAAGCACCATTCTCACACGAATGGCCTTACACACACACACGACCGCTCGTGTAGTAAACCACTCACATCTGCCGCACACTGTGACTGTGAGCGGCCTACCACACGAGGCCATTGCCAGTCATCCACACCCAGGATCAAAAAAGTAGAGGAAATACCTCTGTGTTTGCTCCAGGATGAAATCCCAAAGGGCCCTTAAAGGGACTTACTTTTATAAAAAAATATAGCCCGTCGGGATTCATGACGACCCCGACGGGCCCATTGAGATTTTCTACTTTCTCGGCGGGCCCGCCTGCGGACCGCCGGGAAAATGGGAAATCCCGACGAGATTTCTGCTGGTTTTCAGGTAGCATACAACCTGGCATTTTGTGAACATGTTAAGCTGTGAACATGTTATTAACATGTTAACAAATGTTATTAACAAAAAAAAACTTGTGATCACGTGAACAAAAAATCCCTGGAGTCGGCACTCCCCTTGCCCCAACCATACCTAGCTTAATAACTCGGACCACCGGCATTCCTCTCGACCCAACTGCACCTAGAACACCATATTGGGGAATATGAAAATTTTCCGCCGTAAGATTGGGACACGCGGTCAAAACTTTGGATTTGTCACATAACTTGAACACCGTAACTCCAAATTATGCGCTAAAAAGGTCAATATAATCTATTTTTCAAGCGCTTTCCAATGATAGGTCACATGATAGGGTGTTGAAAAACTTATCGGATCCCACCTTTTTAGTATTACAAAAATGGAACTTGAAAGATTCCCAAACTCACGATTGCTACCTAGGCATGTGCCCCCGTCGAAATGATAATATTATCGAGCCCTGTAGGGAAAAACGATGGGAAAAGAGCTTCTTTCTCATAATATGGGAAAATGTCAAAAACGTCTGGTGCGGAGTCCGTATTGATGTGCGTGGTGCGTGGGCATCACAAGGGGTTTTTTCATCAATCCGCAGCTTAGATAAGTCGACACGCAATTATAAGAACACCAATTAACCTAAAAGATTTGAGGAGGCCAAGCGTTGTAAACAATACTTAGCAGATTGCGGGTAGCATGGGTCGTAGAGCACAAATTGGAAGGGCATTTGCTTGACGTAGCCCGTCGCAAGGTGGTAGGTAGCACAAGGAGTTCTGGGAAGGATAGTCGGGTTCTTACAATGGAAGAACATGGACCTCCCCCGTGACGTGCACGAGGCCCTCGTGAGTTGGAAACAAGGAGAAAAGGTCCGGTGAGATCCGCGTGCTGGGTTGATTGTATTCTTCACCTCCGCGTTCCACGTTCCACGTCAGCAGAGTGCTAAAACGCTGAACCCAGGCGTGATTAGCAGCTGTCCCCAATTCAGCTCCTAATTGCACGGCCAGTTCCCACGCAGTGAACAAGATGAGGGCGCGGCGCCGGGAAGAGTTGGTATTTCTCGTGCGCCGCAGCACATGAGCTGCCCCTTGTGAATGAAGGTTAGGACACGCCCTCTGTATTATTGTCACTGAAGTCAAGCTGCGTATTGAGGACGAAGTCACAGCTTTGAATTTGTGCAAGGGAGGCGGAGCGTGGGTTGATCGGGGAGATGGTCCAGGCCTTGCGCCTGGAATCGTAAATTGCGGCAGAGCACCGGAGCATAATGTCACTCCACATGACGTAAAAACGATGTGGTCCCTCGTCAGCAGCAGCTTTGGTGCACAGAGTAAGGTTATGAATGGTGATGTTGTGATTCATGGAGTCAGGCGGTGGGGGTATGAAGGAGAAGCCGAGGGTAAGGGGGTTGAACACCAGCAGCTCGTCGTACTTCTTGGCGCGATCCCCCTGCGGCGGCTCATTGTTCACCAGCGCGAAACATATGAGCCCCCCTGATGCTGCTACTGAGGGGCGATTTGATGGCAACCGCAGCTCGTATGGGTCCGGACAGGGCACCCGCCAGAAGTGCGGCCCGCCCACCGATGCCGACAGGCCTGCAGCCTCCAGCAGTGGGAAGAGCGGGAAGCACTTTCCCTCTGCTGGCGCGAAGATGTAGAACTCCCTGCCCCCTACATACGAGCAGCAGACGCGACGCTCTGGCCGCACCGTCAGCTGCCATGAGGCTGCCGACGTCCTCCGCGCCTCACAGGATGCGGGCAGCCCGACCCAGAAAGAGGGCGAGCTTATGAGGGCGTCCCAACTCTTGCAAACCTGGCGCACCTTCCACAAGCCAGACAGGGGCAGAAAGGAGAGGACGTGAATCAGCAGGTCGTCCGGCAGACCATCATCTCGCCCCCCTTGCGCTGGTTCCATATTCTCTTGATCTCCCTTAATGTTGTCGTCCTGCTCCTCCTCGGCCGCCCCGCTCATCTGCATATAATTAAGCCACACGATGTTGTACATAGCTGTCTCCTGAATCCTGATCTCCCTTGTTGTTGTCTTGCATTATATAAGTACCGCTACAATCCTTCCCCGCGGCCCCCGTCACACCGTACACGGCCCCAGAAAAGCGCACGCAGGAAAAACGTGCTGTTCCAAAAAGCACACGGACAGTTCACCTGGCTTTAGCCGCTTTACTGACACGGAGTCCCACTTAAACTTAGTACTTTTCATAGGCTAAAATACCTGGCTTTAGCCGCTTTACTAACACGGAGTCCCACTTAAACTTAGTACTTTTCATAGGCTAAAATTGTAAAATCCCCGATGATTTTTCAAGCTCCTCCTTTCAAAAACCGGAAAAATCTTCAAATTTTTTTCTAATAAAAGGAGAGAATTTATATTAGAGAGCATACATACTAGGGTTATCCATAGCCATTACATTTGTTCGGTCACATGGTCAATCTCGGCCTAGAAACGGAAAAGCGAGTCTTTAGCACGTTCAAAAGATCTCTGGTATCCTTCAAGCTCGCTGTCTATCGTGATCTTCCAATCTTCCAAGAAGTTGCGGTTAGTGGGATCAATTTCATTGTTCTCCAACTGTGAGCTAGCAAGTCCTCATAGTTGAGTGAGGCATCTTCCAGAATTGCCACCTTCTTCTTCCACACCCTAGTGAGATTGTACCATAATCTTCGATCCTGCAAAACCACATTGAAAAACCAGATTCTCAAATTTTTGGTCTGGTAAGCCTCTCCACATGCAGTATAGTGTTTCTCTATCTCCACACCATATCCACATGAATTCAGTTCTAATTCTATTCCACAAAGCCACAGACATTACCCCCACTAAGTGCCTCAAAATTAATTGATGACAAGAGGAGACAAATCCTACCACCTTGTATAGGGGAGCAAGGATAGGTTTGTTAAAGGGGCAGTTTAGAAATAGATGAGGAATGTCTTCCACTACAACCTTGCATCTATAGCATATATTGCTATCGAGACCTACTTTTTCAAACTTTTTCCCTGTCCAAACCACCTTGTGTAAGAGCAACCAAAGTAACAGAGATTTTTTTTGGGGAGATGTCCTTGCACCACAAATTTTAAAACTTTCTATCTAAATTGGATCTCCATCTTCTTTAGACTCCTAGAGGTATCCCCATGGGGTTTGGTGTCGTTTGAGATGTTATGTGGCTAGTGTTTCGATTCACATTTGATTCTCAGCACAGTGGCCTGCATTCATTCCAAGCAGCCCATAGGGACCTGAGAAGATCCGAGCCACTAGTCAGTGACTTGAAATTGCTATAGAATAATGTGCAATAAGGGAGATTCTTCCAACCTTTGTGTTCGAAAAGCTTGAGATCGTTATGTGTCTAATGAGAGTAGGATAGACCATTCTGATTTTGAGACTGGATTGTTGCTACTAAGAGTTTGCAAGCTAATTTATCCGCAAGTCATGTAGCAAATGTCCCATCTAACTTTCAAAATCCGTTTTTGGTATGGGTTGGATCCTCATAGAAAATTTCTTGCATATCTCCTCGATTTGAGCTAGATGGGAATCTAGGGGACGCCAGCAAGAAAGGAAGAAAACCACATAGGAGACAATAGTGGTTGATGATTACTACTCATCCAACAATCTCGTCCAGCAATCAAGCTTTGAAAACCAATCCACCTCGAGAGTGTGGATTCAAATTTGGAGTATACCCAATCCCATCTTTGGGACAGAGACACACCAAACCCCATGGGGATACCTAGGCGTCTAAAGATCTTGCCTTCTTTGATTATTTAATAGCCTGATTTTGGGATCCATTGGGGGACAAAACACTAGGAGAAGATTCCTATTTTGTTGTGGTTGATTCTAGACCCCAAGAAAGAACAAGAGATATCCAAAACTTGCTAGAACTGGAGAAGGGAGTCCACATCACTTTCCAGGATTGCATTGGTATCATCAACAAATTTAGACATAGACAATGATGCTCCCTCCTAACTAGAAGACTCATACCCTTGATGGTGCCTTGTTGAATATCATGTTTTATCAGGAAATTGAGCCCATGAGCCCTAATTGCAAAAGAGTAGAGGGGCAAGGGGGTAGCCTTGTTTGACAGAGTCATTGAGAGCTATTCTAGCTCTTGCAATACCTAGTAGCATATGAACCCACTTAAAGACATTGGGACCAAAGCCCATTGCCGTCAGACTATCTATGATGAAACACCACTCTAGTCTATCGTAGGCTTTCTCAAAATCCACTTTGACAACATAAAGTCATTGAGAGAGCTATTCTAGCTTTGGCACTGCCTAGCAGCATACGAACCCACTTAATGACATTGGGACCAAAGCCCATTGCCATCAGACTATTTATGATGAAAGACCACTCTACCCTATCATAGGATTTGTCAAAATCCACTTTGACAGTAGAGGGGCAAGGGGATCCTTTTTTGACAGAGCGATTGAGCAAAAATGGATAGGAGAGGCAATCATGGAGAGCTATTTTTCCTCAGGCATTGCCTAGAAGCATATGAATCCACTTAATGACATTGGGATCAAATCCCATTACCATCAGACTATCTATGATGAAAGACCACTCTAGCCTATCATAGGCCTTGTCAAAATCTACTTTGACAACATAAAGTCCTAACCAGATTCTTGACCATGCTCTGTCCCTTCCCACATCGAGATAACTACTTCCATGAGTTAATGACCCTTGATGAAACCTTTTTGTTTAGCAGAAATCCATTTTGTAAGATTGATTGTTATTCTATTTGCTATTATTGCCTTTTAGCAAATATCTTATATGATGTGGTCAGCATGGTAAGGGGTCTCCAATTCCCTAAACCTTCTTTGTGCCCTCTTTCATGTAGAAGTTTGATGATACCAATATTGATTGAACTCATGGGTAGGGAAGAGTAGGACATAGATTCCTCCCAAACCTTGAGTAAGAAGGGTCCTATAACCAGATCTCTAAATGTTTGGAAAAGTCAACTAGGAGACCATCTATACTTGGAGATTTCTTCAGTTGTAGACTATCATCACTATGTTGATGTCAACAATTGAGAGAAGGAGGTCTACTAGAGATGTGGCCTCACCAAAGACCACTTTTGCCCTAGCCCAAAACATTGTCTCCCTATTCCTCAGTGCTTCACGTTTCAAGAGAGACCTGTTTTTAGAATTGAATGATAGTACTTTGAGAGTCCTTAACTACTACAATATAGGCCTTGGCTGGTTCATAGTACACATGAATTGCTTTCTACCAAATGGAGTGGATGGATTTTTGAACTTCTCGGATTTGAAAGAGGGTTGAGTCAGTGTGAAACCGGCCATTCTTAACCTTACTAGCTTTAAAATCTATGGTTACAACTTGGGGATAGTGATCCGATAGAAGTTGGTGAAGTGGGGGGCTTAGCTTTGGTTATGTTAAACATGTTGGAGATGCTTGCGCTTACATAACATCTGCCTTGTCTGACTTTTTTGGCTACCTCTCCTTTGTTGTAATTTTGCCAAGTGAACTCTCCTAAAGATCCTATGTCATATACTTGGGCGCAGGAAGTTGAGGTCCCATGCCCTCTTTTTTGTTCCCTGAGATGACTTGTCCTCTATGGATTTTTGAACTTCTAGGATTTGAAAGAGGGATGAGTCATTGTGAAACCAGTCATTCCTAGCCTTACTAGCTTTAACATCTATGGTTACAACTTAGGGGTAGTGATCAGATAGAAGTTGGTGAAGTGGGGCTTAGCTTTGGTTATGTGAAACATGTTGGAGATGCTTGCACTTACATAACATCTGTCTTGTCTGACTTTTTTGGCTAGCTCTCCTTTGTTGTAATTTTGCCAAGTGAACTCTCTTGGGGAGATCCTATGTCCTATACTTGGGCGCAAGAAGTCGAGGTCCCATGCCCTCTTTTTTGTTCCCTGAGATGACTTGTCCTCTATGGAGAAATTTGTCCTTGATTGATTCTACCATGTTGAAATCACCAATCATGATACATTTTGATAACATTATGCTTAGCTCTTGCCACAGAGAGACTCTAAACCTCGTACATAAATGGAGACTAGAGGACAATTGAAGGGGCAAGGGAGCGAGATGTTACACCAATACTTTCCAATCTGAGGGTTCAACATCTGAGAGTTCCATTCTCTAGGAAATCTCAAAGCTATGACCCCAGACCCGTGGGAGTGAGAAGAGATTACCTAGTTATGAGCCTTGGAGACTTCTTTGAGTCCTTTGATCATAACAAGTCATGAAACCTTAAGCTCTTGATATCCCATTTATTATACATACACCACTTGGCAATTTTTTTAGCCTTGGAGGGTTGAGTGATCCCTTTAATATTCCATGAGAGAATTTTCATCTCACCACTTATTTATCTTTCTTCCTTCTGCTCTATTTTTTGGAAGGAGTTTGGGAAACATTAACATGATGACATTTATTGTCTTTCAAGACTTCCATTGGGGTGGAACCATTAGTCAGTGGGGCCAAGCGACCTAAATCAACAATATTTGCTAAGTTCTCTTTATGGAGGTCAATCTTAGCTTGATGGTCAAGAACATGGACTTGAGCTTCTAGGGCTTCCTTCATGCATGCTTTCGAGGCATGAAATTGAATTGGTGGGATAAACTCAATGACATTTGAATCTTTGCAATGAGAAAGGGGAGCTAGAAGTACGAAACAATTAGCATTTTTTGAAGGATCTTGGGAGACTAGTTTCTTGGCTTGAGTCTCACAGTCAGGGAGGATCCTGAATACCTTTTGTGGGAGGGTTCAAGAAGGGACGTATTTTGTGTGGGGGGTTTTGTCCATTTTTGGTGGGTGGGGGAGGGGTTTTGACTAGGGAGTTTTTGACGTGAAGATTTTTGACAGGATTTTTGACAGGATAGTCCCCAACAAAATGGCCAAAAGTTCCACATAGGAAGCAAGCATTAGGAAGATACTTGTACTCTATGATCTGCTCAAAGCCGTCACCACCATCACGTTTGTGAGAATATCTATAACCTAAGGCATGTTGCCAGATAAGTCTATTTCTATTAAGTCTTGAGGATGCCAAGCAGGGATATATTCTCTCCTTTTTCTTGCACGAAGTCCTCTTCCCAATTTCCTAGCTATTAGTCCTAAATGTTTATGATAATGAAGAGGACGTTTGGGGAATTCCAACTAGACTCGATAGTTTCTCAGGGCCAAAATTTTAGGGGTTGAAATATGGGGACCACTTGAATAAAATGACAGGTGCATCATCCACTGACCCGAGCTTAGGATATTGAACACCATTTTTGCTAATTTGAATAGAATATAGTTTTTGGGGATAGAATGGTAAGATTCCACCTCTGCCCCTCTAGAGTCCCAGTGGGCTTTAACACTAGTTTGGTACTAAAAAGGACACTTTAGTGTCCTTTTTTAGACGTTTTATCCATAATTGCTACATAAAACTTAGAAGATATCTCAATAAATCCTTTTACAAGCCCATAATATGGTATCCAAAGTATCTATAGAAATTGTTATCCTTCACTTTTATGCACAAAATTTTAAGTAACTACACTCATGAATGGTACCTACCTAAAACAACAGTTGACATTTCTCAAAAACATGCATCCTAGCCTAAGAAAAAAATTAAAAAGGGTGCATACAATAATCCATAGTCACTAATTATATGTATGCTTCCCTTTTTTGCAAGAATCACTTGAACCAAAATTCTTTTGTGTCTAAAATAAATTATGTACAGTTGTCTGGGTCCGAAATGCAACTTTTAAAAAGGTCAAAAATGGCATTATGAAGCACTTTATTCTTGTATATATTTATTGTTTTTTGCTCAACATATACTAGATCTAGCATTATGTTAGTTAAGGTGATACAACTCTATGTTTATGCAATCTACATTTGCTAATTTGTGTTATATCTCCAAAACAGCACATGATGAAAATCTTTTTTTTTTTTGTTTGTCAATTCTAGGCAATCAACAATACATTTTGTTGTGCTATTTCTCATTCATTTTACTCATTTGTATATAAATACTCCATATAAGCACAATTGGGACTCTATCTTCACACTTAGGTTTTTCATAGCAATGTTGATTTTGCAAGAAATTATACACTTTATTTTTTTTTAAATGAGCATGAACTACAAGATATGTGTGAGTTAGAAACCCCAAAATATTTTTAGTTGATTGGTCTTTGCCTATACATGTAGTGCACACATTAAGTTTTGCCCCAAAACCTCATCATATAGATGAAATAAAATTTGGAAGCCCAAAATTTTCCTCTTTTTTAGCATTTTCAAGATTTGGCTTTTTTTTTTTGTTTTGCACACATTTTGTTAGAGAGCTAATTTTTTAAGCTTGGGTTCTTATTAACAATAGATTAATTCCTATCCATAAACTTAGAAAAGTATGTAAAACCTAGTCTTGATAAAAAAATTTACTTATTTTATGGAAATTTTGTTAAAATTGCACTAAAATTTTATGTTTTTCCCATCTTTTAATTTTTCACCATACTCTTATCTAGGATATGAACATGACCTCTAAATCTTGTCTCTAGCTTCACCAAAAAATATGAAAAGTTGGTCGAAAAATAGGACACTTTAGTGTCTCCGGACACTTTAGTGTCCGATTACAGAACTAGTGTTAACCCATTCCTTGAGAATAGAAGTAAGAGGCCTAGGCCTTGCTATATAAGCCCCACCAATGCTCTCTCCTCAAGATCATTTTGGACCTTATGAATTTGTGAAGCAAGGCTCAAGAGCACAAAGGGCTTACCTATTTCAGAATTTTTTTTGCCCGTTATACAAATCTCCATGGCCATGGTGATGGTGGGGAGAGGCCTCTAGGTGCAAGAGGAGGAAGCTTGTATATGTGGGTGAGGATTTGATACAATTGTTCGGACGGGACTGTACTAGCAAGTTGCTGATGGGAATTTGGTGCACTATTGGAGTGCAAGCATTAGGGATAACTAGGCTTTTATGACGGAGGGGATTTGAAGGACCCATGCTCCTGAGGGAGAAGTTGCAATGGAAGGTGAATGGTAGGAGAGAGGGGAGATGGAAAGCCATTCAGTAGCATGATGATGCCCCCCTAAGGAGACAGGGAGAGGGGATGGTCGAGCACATCTAGGCCATGAGTGCTTTTGATAGGAATAGAATGGGGAGGATCCACCTTGCATGTGTGATCGATATGGCGTGTGGAAGTGATTGTTCACTATGTGCTTGCCATAGCTAGGGTTTTCTTTTGTTTATGAGTTGCACTATGAAAATCTTCAAATTTTGGCAAAAAAACCGAGACAATTTTAACTTTGTCCTTTTCTTCACTAGATGAGAAAAATATGTTTTGTGAGCATTGACTTACAACCGTGCTTGCAATGAGAAAGAGTTGTATAGCAAAGTAGGACCTTGTGTCAATAACGTCAGAGTCCCACGGCTAGAAAAAAACCTATATCCAAACCTTAAAATTTAAAGGCAACCCAAAATTATATCCTATATATAAAATTTTATTGATTCTCCATTTTTATAAGTAAACTATAAAAAAGTTAGTCCTTAATCTTCAGGGCTTTATTTGTTTTTTTAGAATTCTGGCAGAGAATTTTGTATGACACCTTGATTTTTTTTAACATTGTAACGTCCTTGAATAGCCCTTCCTTCCATATAAAAATGGTACTAGAAGTTCTATAGAAGAGAGGTTTCCATTAATCATTGAGAGTAGAAATAGTATAGAGGAAAATTTACCTCTTACACGAATGTATTTTTATAAACAAAATACACCCATAAAAGGGTGCTAAAATCAAATAAAAAAGGATCAATAATGTATGTCCTAAAGCCTTCAAGATAGGTTGAGGGATAAAATAGTGTTGAGTGAAATAACAATCCTATCTTTATACATTTGAGGTATTGAGTTCATGCTGGAGCTTTGACAAAAAATTACAAGAAAGTAAAAGTTATTGTGAAGTAATCTTCGATCAACTTGTGATAATTCCATGAGACTCTATGTGCATCTTAAAATATTTTCTTAAACAACCTAAAGCTTTCCAACCTAAAATTGAGTGTCATCAAACAAGACTCTCAGGTTGGTTACCTAGTAAGTCCACCTCCATGCAAGCATGCATTTCTATGTCTCCACATATCCCATAAGACTTCAACTCAAACATGATTCTACGTGGTGGAATCACCACCTATGTGGTCCCCTAGTAGGATGTGTTTCCATAAAGGTACGAAAAAATCTAGAGCTATTTCAATAGGATTCCATAATGGAGAAATGGAGGGACATTTGACAAATAAATGGGGTAAATCCTTGATGGCTTGATTACAACTTTGAGCACATCCATGTGCCTAGTCCATCTCTATTGAGTTTCATTCCTATCCACACACCTAGTGGAGGGGGGGGTGTTTGCATAGGAGGTGAGGGTGAACAATGAAGAAGCCCAGTTTCCACATAAATGATTTGGGAGAAGGCATGGCATATAGTTGAGTATCTAAAGGAGGGAAGGATCAGGATTGTTGCACGTCCTATTCAAATTCCCAAATTTGAGACTGAACATTAGGGAAAGGTCAAGGTCAAAATACCATTCTTGCTCATAGGGGGACAAGATGTTAGCTGAAGAATAGATCCCCTGATTGTGAAGGGTGAGCATGATTCTAGAAGGATCTACTTCCAAACCAGAGCCCTGACTAGAGCCAGCAACAAAGAGTCACTAAATAGAGACTTGGGACAACAAATCTAAGTTCAATTGGCTGAATGTTATACCTGTGCCAATTCCATGTGGCCTAGATAAACATAACCATATCCAATCTTGAGGGAGTGATGTGATGACTACTGAAGAAGATTGTAACCAGCATAGATGGCTTCTTTCACCCCTTATGGTGTAGGGGGGAAGAATTCGGTGGATGCTGGCAAAAATGAGGGATGCCAATCCGTCATCACACGTTGTAGATGACACAAAGAAGGGTTTTAATGGGCGACTTTATAAAAAGCAGGGAGATGTCCTTGATGCTAATTCCTCCTTTATTTTTACGGAGGTAGTATATCTCCCATTTGACCTTCATAGTTTCTATGGGAATAAAGAGCCCTTACCCATATGAATTTTTTGCATATTTTGACTATATGGGAATAAAGAGCTCTTACCCAAATTTTTTGCATGTTTTGACTATCCAATGTAGTTGGGAGTCCGGGGGCACCAACATCAGAGGAAACATACTATATAGACATTGAGGAAGTGATTGATAACTATGACTCTTTCTTGATTGTGTCTTAAAATCCTACCTATTTGAGGTTAGTCCCAAATCTATTCATGACTCATTTTCATATTTGTTTGAGAGAAATGGTGAGCCCCATGGGTATGCCTAGGATCCTGAATAATTAACCATCTTCTACAAACTTAGAGCGTGATTCATAAATCCATCTAGGTAGTTCTAGACTTCTGATGGTTAATATTCACTCCTAAAGCAGTACAAAAGATGTCTAAGAATTCCACAAATTCCTTAAGAGACTCTTCATCATTCAACAAAAGTGTATTAATGTCTGTTCTCGTCGCGCGAGTTGTCGCAAAGTGTGTAGTCTAGCAAGAACTCCTCAATCACAAATATCCAACCTAGCAACGCACTCGAGGACGTGCACAAACTACGTGGAGGGAAATATTTGAGGCAAACATTGCACATGCTAGATGTCTGCCAAGAAGAAGAAGTAGAAATTCCAACCAAATGCTGAGTTTTTTTACTTTTTCGATCGTTGTGAGCCTGGATGCGTAATTTTGGCCTGGACGAGCAAAATTTGTGTCAATGTGCAATTTGATAAGTCTCTAGATTTGGTCTGTGATGACTGTTAAGCCTCCACTTTGTATTTAGAAAAGTCAAGTCTTGTATCAGTCACTTGTCCCACAGAATTTTCTAGTTTGAACTTATAAGTAAAAATAAGCTTATTTTATAATTAGTCTTGTGTGAGAGCAAAGAAGTGATGCAAGCACACAATATCTTCTAAGACTTGCTATGCAATTTTTTTTATTCGGATATCAATTTGGATTCAATAACATTGTTCCCCATGCTTTTCTCTTTAATTCTGTGTTTAATGTTTCAATTTTGTGAAGATTTTATGTTGTTAAATGTTGCACATCCTGTATAATTTGTTAGATTTAGCACGCACGAGTAGGTTATTTTGCACCATACTTCATATCAATGATCTAGAGAGTGTAGCATTTGTTGAGAATCCTTGTTTACTCAATTCTCTTTTGATCGTACCTCATAGAATTTGTCTAGAGAGTGTAGCACTCGTTTAGATTCTTGTTTGCTCACTAATGCGTACAAATTCTCTACACGTGCATGCACATGTGCCATCCTGGTTGGGATTGAGAAGTGAGATTGTGATCATTGCATTCCCTCTGCATAATCTAAACGATCGTTTAGATTCTTGTTTGCTCACTAATGCATACAAATTCTCTACACATGCATGCACATGTGCCATCCTGGTTGGGATTGAGAAGTGAGATTGTGATCATTGCATTCCCTCTGCATAATCTTACTATGTTTATGTACTAGAGGCTTGTTTTTTTGTGTACATGGTCTATATTTTGTGCATGTGCATAAAATCATGAGAGGTTGACCTTTTGTAGCAGTTAGACCTAGTTGTGCATATATCTTGCAACCTCTGGCTATCTCTTCACACTTGCAAAATTGCTTCCATGCACTAGTCAAGTCACTACATCCTCCATAGACAATACATGTTGAGGAGTTCATGCTAGGCTACACATTGCCGTCGTGGCAACTCGCAAAACAGTCACTAACACACTTTTGTCAAATGATGAAGAGTCTCTTAAGGAATTCAAGGAATTCTTAGACATCTTTTGTAGTACTACTTTAGGATTAAATATTAACCATCATAAGACTAGAATTACCTATATGGATCTCTGAATCACGCTCTCAATTTGTAGAAGATGGTGAAATATTTAGGCTTCTTAGGCATACCCATGGGGTTCGGCATTTCACTCAAACAAATATGAAAAGGGATCACGAATAGATTTGGGACTAAACTCAAATAGGTAGGATTTTAATGCACAATCATGAAAAGATTCATAGTTATCAATGCCTATGTGGTATGTTTCCTCTCATGTTGGTCCCCCTCGGACTCCCAATCACATTAGATAGTCAGAATATGCAAAAATCTCATATGGGGGTAAGAGATCCTTTTTCCCACAGAAACTCTGAAGGTCAAAGGGGAGATATAATACCTTCCTAAAGATAAAGGAGAAATTAGCATCAAGGACATCTCCTTGCTTTTTACCCTTCTTTGTGTCATCTACAACCTATGATGAAGAATTGGCATCCCTCATTCTTTCCAATATCCACCCAGTTCTTTCCTCCTACAAGATAAGGGGTGGAAGAAGCTGGACCTGTTGTTGCTAAACAATCTTCTTCAACGGTCATCACATCACTCCCTCAAGATTGGATATTAAGTTCATCTAGGCCCCATGGAAGTGGCACAGGGAGGATAACATTTAGCCAATTGCAATTAGATTTGTTGTCCAAGGTCTCTATTTAGTAGCTGTTTGTTGTTGGCTCTCGTTCTGGCTCTAGTTTGGAAGTAGATCCTTCTAGACTCAAGCTGACTCTTCATAATCATAGGATCCATTCATAGGCTGAAATCTGGTCCCTTATGAGCGAGAATGGTTTTTGATCTTAACCATTCTATAATGTTCAGTCTGCTAAACGTTGGGAATTTGAATATGTCTGTATAGGATGTGCAACAATCTTGATCCTTCCCTCGTTTAGATACTCAACTATACGACATGCCTTCTCCCAAACTTATATGTACATCTCTTTATGTGACTTGACTTACTTTTTACAAGGGCATGGTCCATATATGCCTACAGAACCTAGAAACATAACTCAAAGAGAGAAATAGAACACTCATCATTATGGCTATTATTAGAAGCAAGGAACTGAAGATCCAAAGGACACCCTCTTGTTCCCAATTTTGTAATTTTTGGACTAGGAGCCAGTCCTGCGGGATTTTGTAAATAAAAGCCTTGTATGAATTTCGGGACCTTCGGGTTTCCAATTTGGTAATTTTGTTTTGTGGATTTAGGTTCAGTAGTAGGTCTTTTCTAGCTAAAATCCATACCCAATTAAAATAGGGGTATATAAGCAAAAAATAGTGTCATTTTTGGAGATCCTTAATTAATTATTTTTCGAGCAAAATTAAGAGAGTGAGAGCAAAAGAGAGGAATAGGGCTTTGAGAGAGGATTGCACGTGCTCCGTGCACCCATTTGCTTCACGAGATAGCTATCCACAACCACCTCGCTGAGCTCGGGGGAATTTTTTTGGCAAGCATTTCCCAACGAGCACTTTTTTGGAATTCGGCGAGCAGATTCCAAAAAGATTCTCTCTCTCTCTCTCTCTCTCTCTCTCTCTCTCTCTCTCTCTCTCTCTCTCTCTCTCTCTCTCTCTTTTTTGGAATTCGGCGAGCAGATTCCAAAAAGATCTCTCTCTCTCTCTCTCTCTCTCTCTCTCTCTCTCTCTCTCTCTCTCTCTCTCTCTCTCTCTCTCTCTCTCTCTCTCTCTCTCTCTTTTCTCTAAATAATATAACAAAGCACCACAACAAAATGTATCTAAAATAGAACTATATCTCTCGTACTCTCTCTCTCAGAAAATGCCTGATCCTCTTCGAAACTCAGGTTTATCTCAAAATAGACGATGCCAACAATGACAAGAAGTCCAACGAGTCTGCGATCGAAAGGGAATCATATGAGCGCAAGAGAATCTTATGTCGGAATGGTGAGGAATGATTTTTTGAATAAGGCACTCCAAAAGCTGGAGGTAACAAAACAGTCCATGCCTCAATTCAAAGCAAAAAACCATTATTTAGCTCATGTAGAAGTGAACGATTGCATTAAAGATGAGATTTCGGGCATCTATATGACTTAGGCTATCAAGAAGGGATAAAGAGAAATGAGGTCAAAAAAAGAACCACCGATTACCCACGCGAGTAGAATGTCATGCTTGGAAAGAAAGAAGAAGCACCAAGAGTTGAAGGGAACTCTCAAGGATGTATGGACAACAGAATTCGAAAGTGATTGAGAAAAGGACCAAAACTCGAAAGATGATGTTGTTGAGCCAAAACATTACAAAAGCTACCTTATCCAAGATCGATGTGTTGTTGTCCAACAACCTATCAAAGTGTAAGAAAATCCCAATCAGTCCTATGATGGACCAGAAAATGCCAAGAGAGTGGATTTAGCCAATCCAAGAGAGGAAACCCGGCCTGTATACATCACTACTACAGAACTTACACTTGAAGAGAAAAGCGTCTTATTAGATACTCTCCCTAAGTACAAAGATGTTTTTGCATGGTCCTATATGGATTTGAAAGGCGTGGATCTAGAGATTTGCCAACATACTATACATCTTAAATCGGATTTGAAACCATCTAGACAAAGATCCTACACATACAATGAGACCTTTGCTAAGAAAATCAAAGAGGAAATCGATAAGCTCAAAGATGCAAAGTTTATCTATACGAGATTGAGCATATGGATTGGGTCTCCCCGATTGTGGTGGTTTCCAAAAAGAAAGGTCTATTGTTGCAATAGAAGCTAAGAAATATGCTATAATTGAAAATCAACTCTACAAGAGAGGCAAGGATACAAACCTCCATCTATGTGCTGCAAAATCAGAATATGTTTCTTTTAGAGCAGGCACATTCAAGACAGTCATCATCTCAGGAGGCCATTTTACAGCGGTGGACACCACAGCTTAAACCATTATCCAATCACGGATATGGTGGCCGACATTGTCCCAAGATGCAAATGAATACGTGAGAAGATGCGATGAGTGCCAAGGAACGAAGGCACTAGTACAACGAGATGACATGCCATTTTGCAACCCATGATGGGAGCTAGAGCCAAGTGGTGACTATATTATGTAGGACCCATTTACCTACCAGCTACTAGGTCAGATACCCACCAATACATAATAGCAGCAACAACAGATTATCTAACAAAGTGGGTTGAAGCCTCAGCAAAAACCACCAAGAATGATTCATGCACAACAATAGTATTCCTTTACAAGTCGAGCAAGTTTTCACAAGATATGGATTGCCAATCAAACTTGTCAGTGATAGGAGGATGCATTTTATAAATGAGGTCATTGATCACCTCTTAAGTGGATTCATGGGGTTATCCATCAAAAGTCAATCCCATATCACCCACAAGCGAATGGGCAAGTAGGAAGCAAAAACAAAATCCTTTGTATGGTGCTCACAAAGATTGTGAATGCAAACCGCTCAGATTGGGATCTTAAACAACATTCAGCTATATGGGCCTATAGAGTGGCTTACAGAATGGCAATTGGTACCACTCCATACAATATGGTCTATAGGATGAACGCCATCTTGGCCATCGAATTGTTGATTCCTACGTTAAGAGTTGCAAAAGGACTCGAGTGGAATGGAAACATCTTTTCACAACTTTTTGGATCAATTGGAAAAGTTGGATGAGATTCTACTAAAGGACATAGTAGGCATGTATGCTCAGAAATGCTCTCAAAAATAGTTTCATGATTCTCATGTAAAATCCAAAAACTTGAAACCAGGGGATGAATTACTTGTGTATATCCTAAAACATCACGCTCTCAAACTCAAAAAAAGGGGGAGTCGAACCATTTTTAGTGCACAAAATATCTAATAGTGGTGTCGTTCAATTGGCTAGTCTAGATGGCAAAGTCGTGCCTAATTGGATGAGCATATGTCGCATAAAGAAATATCAATTGTCACACTAACCAATGAAATGCTAGAAAGGATTCATGCAGCTAAGAGCAGGCCCAAAGAAAAAGAGCTGACAATCCAAGAGGCATTGGAGAAGTCTAAGCAAAAGAGACGAAGGCCATAACACATGCACCAAACGCAAGGGCCCAACAAACAACAGGAGCTGGAATACAAAATGGAGAGAGGTTTTCTCTCTATTCACAACAAGCAGTATACTTGGGTTCGAGAACAATGATGATGAACTTGATCCATTTATATGCGTCCATTTGGGAATGAACAGCTACCCACAATTTGCTCTCATTGATTCAAGAGCCCATAAAAATTACATGAGCTATTCAATGCACAGCCATCTTAAAGATGCAATATTGGTAAAAGAGGAACTCACCTTCTTTGGGTTTTCTTCAGAGACAACCACCACACTTGGCTATGTGTGTGTTTGAGTCGTGATCAACGGCCTAAACTATTCTGACAAGTTCTATCTCCTACCTCAAGAAGTCGAAGGAGTGGATCTTGTCCTAGGATAGGTGTGGCAGTGCAAATATAATGCTTACATTGATTGGACACATGATAGGTTGTATTTTGGCACTAAAATCAGAAGAATGTACATCCAATTTGCCAAAACCAACCCCCTAGCAAAAGAAGAAGAAATACTAGAGGACAACTGCCATACCACCCAATCAGCGGTACAATTATCTATCTCAATGGACAATCCACAAGCCAACCAGACAGGCTCCACACCAAAAGAGGACTTAGCTGTGTGATGAACAATCCTCTGGAGGCATCTGCTAGTGCTCAATCGACAAACCATCCAATCACTGAGCCTAGGAAAGCCATGTCCGCACACAATAAACCAGCACATAGGAAAGGTCAGCAAAGATATGTACCCAACTCGAGAAAAACCCAGCCACATATCAAGCTACGACTCAAACAGATATGGGTCCGTAAGGGTTCCAACCCCTTCGACCACGAGTAGTCAAGCGAAACCAATCACCACCAAGAGGAAATCGAAACCCACTCAACCGAATCCGATAATCAAGCCAAGGTTCAAACAAGTCTGGGTACCAAGAAAGGTGATAGAGGCACAAAGAAACAACAAGGCCATTTGGATTCCAAAAACCATTCCTAGAACCCTTGTTGAGGATGGACCATTTCTGCCACCAACATCCTAATGAAGCAAAAAATCGGTTCCAAAGACGTCACACCAACATCCTAATGAAGCAAAAATCGGTTCCAAAGAAGCAAGAATGATCTATCACAAATCACTCCAAAGCTTCCTTAAGCCCATCATACCAAGCAAGTTTGGCGTTACAAATTCCCACAGGATTCTCGGAACAAACAGACATCGTCTGTAGTCACCCGCCATTCCAACACAACAGTTACACCGAAGTCAAGGATTGATGATCGATTTCTATTGGAGTTAACCAAAGCGCTTCAATTACCACCTAGGTCATCAGGTAACCAAGACCTATCAAATGGATCGTAAAAGTAACCTCACTAGCAAAATCCATTGAGCACCTGGCTCAAACCCCTCTTGCACAGCATTCTGGCTTTGCATATTTATTGTGATATCATGCGTAGGGCCACCCTACAAGGCCATGCATAGGCACACTTATTTTTCCCATGCACATGCACAAAAAAGTACCACTTATTCGTTCGGAGGACTCAAGCAAGGAAGGGGGGAGGCAATGTTGCAATTTAAATCCAGGCACAATATCAAATATTAAGGGCATCATTTTTAACGGACCTTATGTTCAAATTTTGAGCGCTTGCTCACAATTGTGAGTTTTAATGCCCTTACGTAACTCATAGATCATGGATATATGCCATATCCAAAATCCCATAGGTGTGAGTCACCCATGTACATAAGTTAATTACTATATATAGAAAACTTCCAAAAAAGGTAGCCAATGTGAGGCCAATTTGGCTCAAAAAGGACCATCCACCCATAAGAAATCACAAAAAGAGAGGGTACTAGAATCCCCTAGTGTTTTACTATCTTTGTAACTTTTTTTTTTGTTGTAAATTTTTGGCCAAGAATAAAATTTTTGCCCTCCCAAAAAGTCTAAAAAATCCAACGAACATCAAACGTTGCATCAATAAGTCATCGTTTTTGCACCTGTCTACTACATCGCAATGCACCTGAGAGCTAGCACCTGAGTACTACATTGCAATGCACCTGATAGCTACATTGCGATGCACCTGAGTACTACATCGTGATGCACCACATCTACTAAATTGCGATGCACCTGAGTACTACATCGCGATGCACCACATCTACTACATCGCGATGCATCTGAAAAATTCTCAGATTGAAAATTTGTTGCTACAAGGGCCTAGGGCATACTTAGGGGGTCCCAAAAGTTTCCTCAACTCCTAAAGAACCCTCGTGATCAGAGAAATATTGCAAAGTCATTGTCAACAGACCCAGCTTTCTACTGCCAGAACTAAAATTGTCATAACTTTTTTGACTGAAAACTCAAACTTTGCTCTAATCTGGACAGACAACAAGCTATCGACTCAGGGTAGTACAAGATACAAATCTAAAATGGCATCTTCAAGCATGAGCCCATTTTCTTTTCATACGAGAGATAAGACCTTAAGATTCAATATGCAACTAAACTTCCTAGCTGTAAATGACCCGAAGCCAACATCTATGTGGATCCATTTAGAAGATACTATGGTAAGATATGTGGATCCAGCACTTTGTCTAGCTTAGATAAGATAAAAATGAACAAGTTAACTCAACTTTGCCTCTTGATGCAACCAAGAAAGTAAACTAATTAGCATAGCCATAACATTTAATTTGGTGTATCAGAGCTATAGGTTTCTCTTTTCTTTCTCAAGAAAAGGGAGTCCTAAGCATCTATACTTAGGAATAGAGTACTAGTTGCATTGGATAATTAAGGAGTGTGGGACTTATTAACTACGTTTGTCGAGCCCACCTTCGGTGGGGTATGGTGCACACCGCCGAGAGCTATAGACTTAATGGACCCCTTCAAGGCTTGCCAATGGCTTAACCATTATTGAGCTAGTAGAAATCTTGGTAGGAGCTATCCCTTGCCAACTGGCACTGTTAAGCCCACCTCTTTATCTTTAGATACTTCTAAGCTAGAAAAGAAGAAAGTGTAGGAGTCTAAAAGGAAAGAACCCTAGCAAGAGAGGTAATGTCATGAAAACTAATTTCCAATATGCTAAAAGTATTTTCCCTTCATAAATTGGCCCTTTACAAAAAAGTGAAAAATAAAGAAACAAGGGGGAATCAATTAAGTACTCATAGCTCCAGCCCAAAGGTATGGGGGCAAAGGTGCTATGAGAAGGAATGAAGACCCTAAAGAAGCTTTTAGGGGGTCCCAGAGGCGGGTATATCTATGAGATGGGTGAAGGCTTTTGCACTCATATTGGGCCCAAGGTATTGGGCCAAAGGCTACGAGTCAAGGCAAGGATTTAGCACTCATAATCTCGGTCCTAAGGTAAGGGGATCCAAGGGGGAAAAAGTTATGAACAAGGGCTAACCCTAAGGGTAAAGGCTTCATTCAGCCTCCACAAAAGGGCTTGCAAAAACCCTTAAAAGAATCCATATTGGCCAAGGACTGAAAGGCCAGAGGTCCTACGTGCCACGGTCGGGCAAAAGCCTCTAGCCCATTTGGGCAGGTAGGGGCCCTACGGGCTTAGGTCAAATTTTTGGCCAAAAATAGCAAGTTTTATTTTTCATACACTTAAAGCACCTCAACCCTCGGAACCCATGGGAAAAAGTTTTGGGACATGAATCCCTGCTGCTGCCGGTAACCCTAATTTGAGGCCATAGAGAAGGTTGCCCGGATGAAAGTCCAAAGGTGGGTTGGCCACCATGAGCCAAAGTAAAAGGTTGAAGGGTGGAGCAAGTGGGCAAGTGGGCAAGTGGGTATGCCACATGTCCACTCCAAATTAAGCATGCAAGCTCAAGTTTGCACAAGTGGTACATTTGGAGCTTCCACGCACACATGTGGCACGCCTCAAGGTCCCAAGCATATGTGGTATCTAGAAGCCCACCATGCCAAGCCCACTTTGTGCATTTTTATTGGCTAGCCACTATTTTTAGCCAATAGAAACACATTTCTTCCTAAAAGGTAAGAGAAGGGACACATGGCCTAAGGCTACACACACATGAGGGGGGTGCATGGGCAAGATTTTTGGTCCAATCAGATTGAAGGCTCAAACTCGAGTTGTACGAGGGGGCCTGCTTGCATCCAATGTGTATAAAAAGGGCTCTCATATACTCAAAGAAAGCTAATGTTCATGTGTGGACAAGCCTACCTCCTCTTGCACAAGGAATGCAAATCCTATGCAAGCTTCATGCTCCAATCTATGCTTCTCTCTCTCTCTCTCTCTCTCTCTCTCTCTCTCTCTCTAGTATGGTATTATGCTAAGCTGAAAGAGTAGAAGTATATAGGAAATACTCATTTCTTGTAAAGGTACTTCTTCTTCACACTCATCTATAGTATGGTATTATGCTAAGCTAAAAGAGTAGAAGTATATAGGAAATACTCATTTCTTGTAAAAGTACTTCTTCTTCACACTCATCTCCCTCGCTCCCTACTAGCTCTCACCTTTCAAGGTGTTTGAGGTCTTGGGACATAGGGTAACTGAAGCGCATATTGCTTGCTTGCATGGTACGTTAAGCTTATATCAATGCTACCCAAATGGATTAAGGATCGCAAAGTTGTATTGTAAAAAAGGCTTTCGAGAAAGCTCTATAATACAATTCTCCTTTGGAGGGGGGACTGGCTCCAAGTGAATCTCGGTCCTCTCTGTGTGTCACACGTGCATTGCTATTTTCTTTCTCTTGTCTTGAAAAGTTGTTAGCCTTGTTGTTAAGTATAAGGTTCTTTGTAGACTCCAACCCAACACTTTGTCTAGCTTAGGTAGATAAGATAAAAATGAACAAGTTAACTCAACTTTGCCTCTTAATGCAACCAAGAAAGTTAACTAATTAGCATAGCCATAACATTTGGTGTATCAGAGCTATAGGTTTCTCTTTTCTTTCTTAAAGAAAGGGGGTCCTAAGCATCTATACTTAGGAATAGAGTACTAGTTACATTGGATAATTAAGGAGTGTGGGACTTATTATAACTACGTTGTCGAGCCCACCTTTGGTGGCGTATGGTGCACACCGTCGAGAGCTATAGACTTAATAATGGAGCCCTTCAAGGCTTGCCACTGGCTTAACCATTATTGAGCTAGTAGAAAGCTTGGTAGGAGCTATCCCTTGACAACTGGCACTGTTAAGCCCACCTCTTTATCTTTTGTAGCAGTTACCTAAGCTCTAAACCTAGGTATAGATACTTGTAAGCTAGAAAAGAAGAAAGTGTGGGAGTCTAAAAGGAAAGAACCCTAGCAAGAGAGGTAATGTCATGAAAACTAATTTCCAATATCCTAAAACCTTCATAAATTGGCCATTTATGAAAAGGTGGAAAATAAAGGAACAAGGGGGAATTAATTAAGTACTCATAGCTCCAGCCCAAAGGTACGGGGGCAAAGGTGGAGATGGCTATGAGAAGGAATGAAGACCCTAAAGAAGCTTTTATACTCATAGGGAGGGGGTCCCATAGGCGAGTATACCTATGAGATGGGCAAAGGATTTTGCACTTGTATTGGACCCAAGGTATTGGGCCAAAGGCTACGAGTCAACGCAATAAATTAGCACTCATAATCTCGGTCCTAAGGTAAGGGGATCCAAGGGAGAAAAAGTTATGAACAAGGGCTAAACCCTAAGGGTAAAGTCTTCATTCAGCCTC